>NC_056000.1:101013342-101358580 GCF_018446385.1 Zingiber officinale | reverse complement strand
GAGACCGCATGGATCAGATCCCTTATGCCTCAGCCATAGGATCGATCATGTACGCCATGCTATGTACTCGACCTGACGTCTCGTATGCTTTGAGCAGATACCAGTCAGACCCAGGTGACAGTCACTGGATAGCAGTCAAGAATATTCTTAAGTACTTAAGAAGGAATAAAGAATATTTCTTGATATATGGAGGCAATGATGAGCTAACCGTAAAGGGTTACAGTCATGTCAGCTTCCAGACCGATCATGATCACGATCGGGGTTCGTGTTTTGCTTAAATGGTGGTGCTGTGAGCTGGAAGAGTTCGAAGCAGGACACAGTAGCTGATTCTACAATAGAGGTCGAGTATATTGCTGCATCAGAGGCAGCAAAGGAGGCAGTTTGGATCCGCAAGTTCATCACTGAACTTGGGGTGGTTCCTAGCATCGCTGATCCAGTTGAGCTCTATTGTGACAACAATGGAGCTATAGCACAGGCGAAGGAACCTCGCTCACACCAGCGGACCAAGCACATACTACGGCGCTTCCATCTCATTCGAGAGATTATCAATAGAGGAGATGTGAAGATTTGCAGAGTACCTATAGAGGCTAACATCGTAGATCCCTTGACCAAGGCTTTGGCACAGAGAAAGCATGATGGTCACACTAGGTCATTAGGCCTTAGAGCCTATACTGATTGGCACTAGTGCTAGTGGGAGATTGTTAGTTAGAGCCCTAGAGCCAATCATTTGATGATTGTATGGACTCATTGTATCATATTCTTGTATATTAATAAAGGCATTTGTTTGGTTATTATACTTATTTGTATTAGTGCCAAATAGACTAAGTATAATAGCGTCCTTGAGTAGAAGGTTCATACCTATATCAATCGATTAGTTGAATCGACAGTGAGATGATATAGGGAACACTACTCTAAATCATTCCTAGTCGAGTATTAACATTCAGGGACAATGTTAATGCAATAAGACTAGCATGTAGGTCAGCTCGATGACTTGATCTCACAAGTCATGGATATAGAGATATCAAGCTGACACATGGGTATACATTGGAGAATGTATACTGAATGACCCGCCATGAGAAAGTATCATGGATCGTTATATGAGTGTCATATATTTTCTCATGTGGCTATTAGTATGACTATTAGTCCTTAGACCTGAAGTCACCATGGATCCCTACATAAGGAGTTATGTACTTTGGTTTCGTCAAACGTCACCCGTAACAGGGTGGACTATAAAGGCGATTACTGGGTATGTAACAAATTATGCAGAGGGATGTGAGTGATGTAGATGGGATCTATCCCTCCCATATGACGGGAGCGACATCAATATTCTTGATAGAGTTAGACCACGAAGTGCATGGCCATGCCCAAATGAGTCAACATTAGATGTTGAGCTCATTTGATTGAGTGAGTCTACTTGGAGTTCAAGATTTAGATTGATTAGAGGATGACACGGTCTATGCCTCATATTGATCAATCTAGATGTCTAGGATAGAAGGACAATGTCACATATTTTGTGAGGAGTCACAATTGGTAGTCACAAGGTGATGTCGGATCTCGACATTCTTGTAACTTGGGTAGTAATGATGTGTTGCTAGATACCGCTCATTACTTATGCTCCTAAATGGGTTTAGGGCATTGCCAACATTACAAGAACCTATAGGGTCACACACTAAGGACAATTAGATGGAGATTTGGTTCATATGATGAACCAAGAGGATTAGATTCATTTGATGAATCATATTGGATTAAGAGTAATCCAAATTGGGCTAATTGAGTTGGACTCAAGTTGATTCATGTATTTAATGAGTCTAATTTAGATTATGACTCATTAAATCAACTTAATTTAATGAATCAGATTCATTATATTAAGTTGGCTTGAATCATATGGTTGGATTAGATCAACCATGAGAAGATTTGATCAAGTTTGACTTGATTTGAGAGGAAGAGAAAAAGTCATGTTTGACTTGACTTTTTTGCCACATCACTAGTGAGTTGGCAAGATGTGGACCAATAGGATTGCTCCACATCATCAATGTGTGCCACCTCATGGAGGTTACAAGCCTCCATAGCATTTAATGTGGCCGGCCCACATTAAATGAGGAGGTTACACTTGTTGCCATGTCATTTAGTGAGGTGGCAAGATGTGGACCAATAGTGTTGATCCACATCATCCTAGAGTGCCACCTCATGGAGGTTACAACTCTTAATGGTCTCCACATTAATTGGAATTAATGTCGGGAGTTACACCTCCAAGATGTGGTCGGCCACTTTAGTGGGGAATGAAAAAAATTCATTTTGCATTCAAGTGTGATTAAGTCATCTTCTTCCTCTAGAGCTCTCTCTTCTCCCTCTCCTCCTCTCTTGGCCGAACAAGACAAGGTGCTAGCACACCTTTGTTTGGTCTTCTCCATCAAGGATTGTTCGTGTGGATACTTCTAGAGGACCGTACACTTGACGGTCTAGAGATCCGGCACCTTGGACGAGCGGGAACGCGAAGGGCTTCGCTACAAGGGTAATGATCTTAACTTTAGTGTAGATCTAAAGTTTTTTTACAAACTCATACAAGAAAAAGGTTTTTCGAAAAGTTTTGTTTACGAATCTTTGCACGAGATCCATGGCTTTGGGTGACTCGGGGTTTCCGCGACGTGAAAAAGCGGTTTTCGCGGCCCGACGAACCCAACATTACATGTCTTGAAGTGGTCGGCCACTTTTAGGTGGAATGAAAAAAATTGATTTTTCATTCAAGTGGTTGTAACTCCATCTTCTTCTTCCTCTTGAGTTTTTATTCTTGCTCTCCCTCTCCTCCCTACTGATCTCTAAGGTTGCTAGCACATCCTTAGAGATTTTTCTCCATCTCTTGCTTGTGTGGATACACATAGAGAAGTGTCTACTTTGACACTTTCGAGATCCGGCGAACCGAGGATAAGCGGGATTGCGAAGGGCTTCGCATCAAGTGTATATTCTTTCTTCATGTAGATCTAGGAGTAGATCTAAGTTGTAAACTCGTACTCATAAATTTTTTGTTCTATACTCTTCGCACAGATCCGTTGGCTAGGGTGATTCAGGGTTTCCGTGACGCGGAAAAACGGTTTTCGTGGTCCGATAACTCAACATTAAACATAATTAAAACTTCCTTATATTCCTTGCCAATGACTAAAAAGGAAAGTTTTAAAACAAAAAATTAAAACTTCCTTTTCTTCTTGTCATGGTCGGCCACATGCTTGTTCTCCAAGCAAAGAAAAGATTTTAAACAAAAATTAAAATATCTCTTTTAAAAATCCCTTTTGTGGATAGTTCTAAAAGGAATGTTTTATAAATTAAAATCTCTCTCTTTTTAATCCTTTTATGGATATTTATAAAAGATAAGATTTAAAATAAAACATGGTTTCAAGAAAGGAAAGTTTTATCAAAAAATTAAAATCTTTCTTTCACATTATAGATAACTACAAATAAGGAAAGATCTCTCTTTTATTCCTTTGTAGAAAGCTATAAAAGGAAAGATTTTAAAATATAAGACTCTCTTTTAAAACCAACATAAAAGGAAAGTTTTCAACAAAATAAAAACTTCCTTTTATTTCCTTTTATGACCGATCTAAAAAAAGAAAGTTTTATATTAAAATCATCCTTTTAAATCCTTTTAATGGATCTCTATAAAAGGAAAGATTTTACAAAATAAAACTCCTTTTGAATTCAATGTGACCCACCACCCTTGCTTGGGCTCCAAGCTAGGGCTGACCACAACTTGAACCCATCTAACCTTGGTTTGGTCGTCTCTAGCTTGGGCTCCAAGCTTGGCTTGGTCGGCCACCTTAAGGTGGGTAAGAAGTTGGGTTTGGGTGGATATAAGACTTTATAAATAAGAGGCTACAATAGGGACCGAGAGGAGGAATTGGTTTTGGTCTCCTAAAGAGCTTGAGCTTCCCTTGTTCGCCCCGAACGCCTAACTCAAGTTCATCAATAATATCTCATTCCACTAAAGAGTTATTATTGCACTACCGCACCAATCCCATATTACAATATGGGCTCCTTCTTATCATGAGTGTGTTAGTCTCCCTGTGTTTAAGATATTGAATGCCCACTAATTAAATGAGTTACTGACAACTCACTTAATTAATATCTAGCTCCAAGAATAGTACCACTCAACCTTATCGTCATGTCGGACTAAGTCCACCTGTAGGGTTTACATGACTATCCTTATGAGCTCCTCAAGGGGACATCATCAACCTAGATTACTAGGACACAGTTTTATTCTATAATGAACAACACACCATATAAAAAATATCATTTCCAACTTATCGGGCCTATTGATTTAACGAGCTAAATCACACCCTTTGATAAATCAAAGAAATAAATACTAAGTATATGTGCTTGTTATTATATCATGATTAAGAGTACACACTTCCATAATAATAGAGATATTGTTCTTTTATATAGTCAGTATAAAAAAATACTACCTCAATTGGTCCTGCTCAATACACTCATAGTGTACTAGTGTAATTTATTAGTCAAGATAAACTAATACCTAATTACACTACAACCACTCTAATGGTTTGTCCCATTCCATCTTGGTTGTGAGCAACTGTTTATAATTTATAAGGATCTGATAACATGATCTTCTATGTGTCTCCTCACACCGTATTATCTACAATATAAATTAAATAGACAACTACACTTAGCATAAATGTAAGCATTTGACCAATGTGATTCTTATAAATGTTTACAAAGAACTAGACTTTTAGTATACACTTTAACAATTTACATACTTAAATTATCTCCTTAGCTCAGACTTTATGGCTCCAAGCATCTTCCATCAGCCTTGTGCTCTTATGATGCTTTTGTTTCCACGACTCCTCATCCTTGCGCTTGCCTTCAAGTGCTATCTTCAGCTTTGTCATGCTATGTCTCCTTTTGCCAAGAGGTCGCTCCTCCCGGACTTTTCTTGCCAAGTCTTCATACTTGGTCTTTTCTTCATATCCGTGTACTCAATAATTATGTTAGATCACAAATAATGCCTAACTTAAACTTATTTAACCAAACATCAATAATGAGCAATGTCTATAGCATAATTGCTCCAACAAACTTCACTGTCCGTCCAGGATCGTCTCACTCGTCTCGATGACTCCTCCGCGCATTTACAACAGCCAGTCTCGAATGACTTCAGCACACTCCAGGGAGAGATGACTACTCTCCGGGATGACGTGACTTCCGGACCTGACCAGATTCAGACTCTGTGAGGCCCTGAGAGACCATTACCATCACCTGCTAATGATGCTCCGACTTGATTAGTTCTTATATTTCTCTATGCTTTGTATATGTTTGACATCCTATCTATAGATAGTTTGTTCTAGTCTATATGATAAACATCCTTTATAGACTTGGATTTGTTTTAATTCTAAAATTGCTATTTCAATATGTTACTAAGTTTCAAATTCTAGGAAAAATATTTTCAAAATCCCAATGTTATTAGTTTTTCAAAATATTGAAGTTATTGTTTTTAAAATCATCTCCATTATCACTTCTTATTTATTTATTTTTTGGCCTTTTTTATTTTCAATTTATTTACAAAAATTACTAAAGACTTCAAATGTTTCATCTTTATTTTTTAAGAATTTTACCCATGTGAATCTAGAATAATCATCTATTATTACTAGGTAATAAAGACTCCCATTTATGGGTTTGATTCCATGGGAGTCAAATAAGTCCAAATGCAATAGTTCTAGTATCAAGTTAGTTTGAGTTTAATTAGTTAATTTGTGGGTTGATTTGGTTTTCTTTCCTTGTTGACAAACATTATAGATTATTGCATCTAAGTTGAGTAATTTTGGTAAGCCTCAACTAAACTATTTAATTTTGGAGACCGAATCCTATGGACCACTTTTTACGGTCCAGGGGATGGTCCCTTTGCATGTATTGGTGGGGATGAATAGTCCCCACCTATTTTATAAGTGAGGACTATCCATCCCACCAATATATGCAAAGGGACTATCCCCTAGACCGCAAAAAGCGGTCTAGAGGATCTGCTCTCTTAATTTTGTTAAGTTTCTAAAGTTTGTGTGGGGCATTCTTCTATGACATAACCAAGTTTCTTCTTTTTGTGTCAAGTGGCACTTAAGTGAAGAGACTAATTGATTGCATAGATGTTGTCCTTCCTAAATCCTTTTAGGTTTATTTTAGGACTATCTAAGAGCTTGATTAAGCATTCAGAAGATAAGAACTTAACCTTATATCTAGAATCATACAGTTGACTAATGCTAAGTAGATTATATTTGAAGTTATCACTAATAACACTTTTTAAACAATAAAATCAATTTTGAGCTCGATATTACTTATCGCAATTACCTTGAGTTTGTCGTTGTTCCCAAAGACAACTGTTCCTAAGCTTTTGTATGTTAATTGAGTGAATTTGGTGTGATCTCCAGTCATGTGTCTAGAACATCCACTGTTCAATATGTAACGACCTGGCCCTATTGTAACAACTCGGCCCTTTGGCCTATTGGACGGCCCTTGCGACGGCCCACTGGCGGCCCTTATGTCGTCGGCCCATTTGGTGACCTCTCATGTCGTCGACCGACGACCCTTTGGTCGTGTCGTTACTCACTAGGACTTTCCACCCCTAGCCAGTGGATTTTTGCCTCCCCCAGGATTCGAACTCTAGACCTCCAGGCTTGAGTACTAGAGTTTATGAATCTTGGTAGCCAAGTGGCTACCAGGATTCATAAACTGCCAGGGGTGGAAAGTCCTAGTGAGTAACGACATGACCAAAGGGTCATCGATCGACAACATGAGAGGTCGCCAAATGGGTCGACGACATAAGGGCCGCCAGTTGGGCCGCCACAAGAGTTGCCCAAGAGGCCAAAGGGCCGAGTCGTTACACAATATCTACTTTATTTCCTACAAAGAGGTAGGAATTTCTTTATTAATTGGATAGATTAAGTTGAATTTGAATTTTAAGGTTTAGATTTAATTTTAAGTTTTAACTTATTATTTAAGTTAACTTAATTTTATTTGATTTATATATTTTACTTGAATTTAATTTTAATTTTAATTTTAATTTGATTTGATTTAATTTAATTTTAATTTTAATTTTATTTTATTTTATTTTATTTTAAATATTTTGCCTTAGTCATGTCACCCAATCTATATTTTTAATCAGGAAATCCTATGATTTTGTGAGATGGATTAAATTCAATTTCAGAGTTTGGTTTAACTTTATGTTAGATTCAAGTTTAGCTTTGGGTTCAACAAATAGGTATTTTTTGGATAAACTTCTGGGCTATGGTGGTCACCTGGACATCATTAGAGTAACCATGCCTTTATAATTTTCCAAATAGTCCTATCAACTGAACTTAGTATAAAACATTGGTCTAACTATTTAGGATCCGTAAGGGGTAGCTTCAGTTAGTTCTACTAAGTCAAATACATCAAGTCGAAGTCATATCTTTCTAGACATGTATAGACAAATTTTCCCTAACTTACTATCATCCAAAACTTCACCAGTACCGTAGGTCAAGTTAAACTTTTGTCTCTTTTTAGACTGGTCCTAATTACATATCCAGGTAAGTTGTTATTTTAGAGGTGTCAACTATTTTGGAGTCTCCCCTTGAATTATTAAGCTTAGATTTTAAGTTTTGGGTTTGTGTCATTTTGTTTTATAGTTATAATAGACTTGATTATAGTTTGAGTTTGGATTAATTTTATTTTTACTTGATCTAGACTTGTTCGACTTATTTTATGTGGCTTTATTGGATTTATCTTAGAGGGAGTAATTGAGTTTGAGTTATTTGGTTTTAGATAGTGTATTTTATTTTTAGGTACGTAGTATTGGTTGAGTCCTACTTGTGTGGTTAACCCCACTTTTGGAACCCAAGCCTTAATTTGATTTTTACTTTGGTTAACTAAGGATATAAAGGTTTTGTTAGTCGAGCTAGACTTGTATCCGAGTCTGGACTTGTTGTATACAACTCTTTGTGACTCAAGTATTATGTCGAGGTACTTGGATCTAGTTGTGAATTTCTCCAGTAATTCTTTTAGTTTGATTATTTCGCTTTTCAATCTGAAATTGTCCTCCTCAAGTTTTGTAACTTGAGTTGGGATTTCAGGTTGAATCAGCCAAGTCATTGAATTTGATTTTAATTATTCATTAAGTGTTCTATTTTCTTTTGTTAGTTCATTTATTTTATTTTCAGAGTTAGTTAATTTCTTATTTAAACATACAATAATTTTAAAAAACTAAATTGCTTAAACCAAAATATACCTCATCGGAACTTTCGGAAATGAGTGCGGACTCGTGGCTAGACTTGGATTCGGACCCATCTTCCGATTCACTCTCCGATTATGATTCGTACACCATCAGTGCGAGGTAGTTGGTGTGTCATGGCTCGTTGTTGTCCGATTCCTCCACGAACGATTAGTCCCAAGTCACCTTAAGGGCTTTCTTCTTCTTGAGATTCGGGCAGTCGATCTTGTAGTACCCCTTCTTGTTGCATTCAAAGCATGTCACATTCTTGTTGTTCGAGTTAGAGGTGGAGTTGATCTTCTGTAGGTCCTTGTTGGTGAAGTTCTTCTTTCTCTTGGTGAACATTTTGCTTACCAAGTTCACCAGGTATTCTTCATCATCTAAGTCTGAGTTAGACTCGACTTTAGCTTCCAGCTTAGTCTTGGATTTTTCTTTCAACATTCCTGTAACAAGAGCAATACCTTTCTCAGTTTTGGCGTTAGTCTATTCATGTAGCTCCAATTCACAAAAAAGTTTGTCTAAATTTAAATTGGACAGATTCCTTGAAATCTTATAGGCATCCACAATGGATGCCCACAGTGCATTTCGAGGAAATGCATTTAGAGCATACCTTATTAGATCATGTTCTCCATTTGGTGGTCGATTGTGTGAAGTTTGTTGAGGATATCCTGTATCCTCGCGTGCAGCTGACTGGCAGTCTCACCTTCCTGTATTTTAATATTAAATAATTTGTTTAAAAACAAATCCCTCTTCGTTACCTTTGCGTCGTTAGTTCCCTCATGCAGTTTTATGAGCTTGTCCCATAGTTCCTTTTCAATCTCATGTGGGCCGACGTGGTTTAGCTCCTCCTTCGTTAGCCCTCACTAGATTGTGTTAAGGGCCTTAAAGTTGATCTGGGTCTTCTTGTTCATTTCTAGATTCCAATTTTTTGGGTCTATTGGAATTCCGGAGTTGTTGACAGGTGCCTTGTATCATTTGGTGATGTTGAACCATTGGTCGAAGTGTGTCTTTAGATACACCTCCATTCACCTCCTCTAGTAGGGGAAGTCGTCTCCTTTGAACAAGGGAGGATGAGTGGTGTTGTATCCTTCAAGTTGGATCATTTAAGTACTGAAAAGACATGACTAAAGAGGGTACCAAGACTTAGTCTTGGATTAACAGAGTTTGAAAAATAATAAAATATCGAAGAGCTCGAGTGGTGTTGCACCACCTTCGAGTTAAAACCAAATGAGAAAATATTATCTAAATAGGTAAAGTTTTACTGATTCAAATTTAATACGAAAAATTGAAATTCGAGGAGGCTTGATTGGTGGTTGCACCAATTTAGAGAAAAATTAAAATTTGAGGAGGCTTGATGGGTGGTTGCACCAATTTAGAGCAAAACCTACTATGATACCACTTATTGGATCAATACTCACGTGAGAGGGGGTGAATCACGTGGTTTTTGAAAACTCATTTTCTCATTTTGAAATCAAAGTATACGCAGCGAAAATTTAAAAAACAACGCAAGAAAACATAGGCGGTTTTACTTGGTTCGGAACCTTCGGTGACTCCTACTCCAAGACCTAAGTCCCGTGAACCTATCGATAGGTAATCCACTAAAAGCCTCTTCCAGTACCTCCAGAAGAAAGAATCGAGTACAAAGAAGATCAGAGAAGTGCAGCAGATTGCACTTCCCGTTTGTAGAATTTAAGTACAAAAAAAAATGTTACCGACACTTACGATCAGAAGTCTTTGGAGCAGTCGTCAAGTGCAGCAGCTTCATAGCAGAGTCGTAGCAGGAGCCTGGAGCAGTCGGAACCTCAAATGGATGCGTAGTAGCTCGTATATGTGTTCTTGTTTGAAGCTTCCTCGAGACTGCCTTGTATAGGCCATTGAGGGTGCCTTCCATAGCCTTAGAAGGCCCCTTTAATGGGATAAAGTTTATCTCAAATAGTTCGGCTCTTATCTATGATGATGTATAAATTTCATCCTGTGAAAGGCGCCTTCTATAGCTTTGGAAGCCGCCTTCCATGAATAGTATGAAGGTGCCTTCAACTGCTTGAAGGCGACTTCAGCTACTTGAAGGCGCCTTCGGACATTGCTCATCCAAAAGCAAATTTGCTCCTTTGTCCTGCAAAACAACGTTAGTCCAATAAACCAAATAATGACCTAAAAAAAAACAAGTGTTAGCATAATAATAATGAGCAGTAGTAATTAGTTCATTTCCTCCTAGGACCAGGAACTAATCAAGGTCTCAGATTAGGGATCTAAAATGGACCTAACTTAGACCGACGCCTACTGTCCCCTTAACTGGGGCGCGTCCTCACTTATTCACTCTCATCCAATGACTTACCTTTACTTCCAATTTATCAGTTGTCCAGTCCACAGACCCAATTGGACTTCCTGCCAGATATCCGGTCAATTCATCGACCTATCTAGATTTTGCACCAACTATCCAATTGGCCCATTGACCTATCTGGACTTCACACCAGCTATTCGGTCGGCCCGTTGACCTAGCTGGACTTTCCGCTAGATATCCGGTCAACCCGTCAACCTATTTGGACTTCTCATCAGATATCCAGTCGGCCTATTGACCTATCTAGTTAATTCCTACACACTTGGTAAAGTGGTTATATCACAATTATATCTAACTTAATTTATTTGTCATTTATCAAAACCTGAGTTAGACCGTTAGTGAAAACTGCACCAACAAACATATCTTCTAAGAATTGTCGTAGTCATTCAGCCTCTTCACCACATTTATTAAGAGCTACAAACTCATATTTCATCGTGGATCTGGTTATCACCATTTGCTTAGAAGATTTCTAAAAAATGGCTGCACCTCCCAGATTGAATACATATCCGCTCGTAAACTTAGAGTTTTTTATATCATATATCCAACTCACATCGCTATATCCTTCAATCATAGCAGGATATCTTGTATAGTGCAGTCCATATTCATGAGTATACCTCAAGTACCTCAGTACTCTTATTATCCCTTTCCAGTGTTCAACACCAGGATTACTCATGCATTAACTCAGTTCACTTACTGCATAGGCCAAGTCTGGTCATGTACAACTCATCAGATACATCAGATTTCCAATCACTCGAGAGTACTCTATCTGAGAGATATTTTCACCTCAATTTTTGATAGATGTTGACTCGTATCTATCGGTGTTCATGCCAATGTAGTATCCCCCTTGGTAAATTTCTTAAGAATCGTGTCCACGTAATGAGACTGACTAAGAATAAGTCCTTTTATTGTCTTAAAAATTTTGATTCCTAGAATAACATCAGTTAGACCCATATCTTTCATGTCAAATCTTGAGTTCAACATGCCCTTAGTGGATTTGATTATCTTATCATTACTCTTAATGATAAGTATATCATCTACATATAGACACAAGATGACGTATTCATTCTCTGTGGCTTTCATATAGACACATTTATCACATTCATTGATTTTGAATCTATATTTCTTCATGGCATTATCAAATTTCTCATTGTTAGAGTGTATACTAAAAGCCTAGCTTTTTGTAAACATTTAATGTGAAATAAAGAATCACATTGGTCAAATGTCTATGATCCTGTCCGAGCTCTGAGTCGACAGACGCTGGGGATGTGGCGCTCTCTGCTGTCCTTTGGTGTCGAGGTGGACCTCCGGCGAACCTGCAAAGAAGCCGAGCTGGGAGGGGTTTCCCGGCGACGACCCTCCGATGCTCAAGTCAGGCAACGAAAAAGCAGAGTAACGTTACTGTGGCTACAGTGATCAAGATTGCATCTCTCCGTCGAAGTCTAAGGGTCCTTATATAGGACCCCGGGGAGGCACGGGCACGCTTCTCGATGTGTGCATGCTTCCCCAAACATACCTCAGTAGGTCATGTCAGAAAAGCATGCCTAACGCTATTCCGCAATCGTCCGAGCATATCCCGGATGTGACGGTGGAAGCTTCCACCGTACGATACTCTGTCCACTCCTGTCGCCAACCATGCCGTTTGTCGGCGGCAGGTGTCTCGAGGACGAATTACCAGTTGTCATTTTTGTCTCTTTGCGCCATTACTTATCTCCGGGCCGAGCGGACCGGCCGCTCGGTGCTCCTGGCCTTTGGGAATGCTCCGGTACCTAAGACCGGGCGGGAAAGCCCTGCTCGTGTGCTCGGATGGGATTGTGCCTTCTTGCTCTGTGACTCGCCCGCTCGGCCTGGTCGCTCGGCTTAGAGACTCTTTTACCTTTGAGTGTCGGAAACCCACCTCATGGTCGGGTTGTCTTTCGTCCAGCCGCCAGGGAGACCTGGGTCGGGTGCCCGATCAGCCGGATGTCCGGGGATGGTCCTCTAGTCCGCTCGGCACAACCTTGGTGTTGACCCTCTTGACCCTCGACCTCCACGTGTCATTGACCCCCCGCTACCGAGGGTCCCTCATCCTTATTACCGGATCACATGCCTCCCTCTCAAGTCTAGTCGAAGGAGGCGTTAAGTCCGACTGACTGGACTATGAGTCTGGCCAATCGATAGCCGACCCGCCAATACCTAAAGTACGCAAGTATACCTCCGCTCGGCCCCTATGGGGTCGAATATAGCCGGTCGGCTTAATGTCGAGGATTGTCTAATCGGCTTGTGATGGTATTCGGGGATCTTCTTGGAATGCATGTAAATCTCCGCCATTATGGTTGAGCACGCGGGTTCTGCCTTGTGATGGGGCTCATTAAATGCCCTCCTCTGACCGAGTGCCACGTGGCGCGAGTGATGTCATCGTACGGTCGCCGCCTTACTCTCAAAGCGACGTCCGTCAGTTTGAAATGAACGACGTGATGTGGGCCTCGGTCCCTGTGACCTGCATCCGACGGCTTAAGGCGATCGGGCATACCCCTATAAAGCTTTCGCCCTTCTCCTTCGTCGCACCTTCGCCTTCTTGTTTGCGACGTTCTCACTGCGCTCCTCTCTTCAGTGACCTCGTCCATCGGCCCTCCGGCGAACCCTCGTCTTCTTCCTTCGATCTTCTTGTCTGTAAGGTTCTTCTGCCTTTCTTTTATTCCTGTGTTTTCTTCATGCTCTTGGCCGCGTTTCGTCTTTTGGTTACTGCTTTGCTCATCTTCTCGCTTTCTCCTTTGCTTTCCCTTTCGATTTCTACTTCCTCTGTTGTTCTGGCGATGGCAAGTTCCTCTCAACCCGCGGACCTCGCTCTCGGCCCATGGTATACCACCATGGAGTCGCGGTTCGATCGGTGTGATGCTGAGAGCCTGATGAATGCTTTTGATATCCCTTCCGATTTTGAACTGATTTTACCTTCACCTTCCGCTCAGCCGCACAAACCTCCGAGCGGCACATTTTGTCTTTTCCGTGACTAATTCATAGTCAGCTTGCGGTTTCCCCTCCACCCCTTCATCGTTGAAGTTTGCAACTTTTTTAGCATTCCGCTCACCCAATTGGTTCCCAACATTTTTCGCCTCCTGTGCGGAGTTGTGGTCTTATTTAAGATACACAACATTCCCCTCCGCCCGGAGGTCTTCTATTATTTCTATTATCCCAAGCAGTCTGAGTCGGGCACTTATCTGTTTCAAGCTCGGCCCGGCTTAGTCTTTTTTAATAAGCTGCCCTCTTCCAACAAACATTGGAAAGAGAACTTTTTCTACCTTCGTATTCCCGGGCGGCTCCCCTTCCATACGAAATGGCAGGTCGGACCGCCCATCTCCCCCGAGCTGATGAAATGTAAGACCCGACCGGACTACAATCAAGCAGCGAATCTGCTAGCCGATTTGAAGCTCGACATCAACAAGCTTTTACCTGAAGGAGTGATGTATATATTCGGTTTGAGTCTGAGCCGGACCCCGCTCCCGAGCAGCTTTGGTAAGAACTCCACTTGTACATTTGCCTTGAGTTCTAACTGATTTCTTTCTCCTTTCCTTGCAGCGAACATCGTAATGGAGTCTGTGCTGTTCGGGATTTTGAAAAAGAAAGCGATCGCGCTCGAAGCGGCAGCGGCCAAGGAAATGGAGCAATTGGGCATTGCTCCGGTCGGCTCTAACGAGGACGAGAGTGAAGCTCAGGCAGGGGAGTCGGCCGCTCAGGCTTCGCCTGTGGATGTGGTTGGCAGTGCAACTCCTAGCAAGGAACCGACCGTTCGGGAGGAAGACTCCAAACCGAAGGACGAGCTCCCACTCGACAGGAAAAGACGGCGAGTTGACGGACGGGCGTCGCATCTCAACGCGGCAAAGCGCCATCGGTCGAGGCACTCTCCTCCGATCGGACCCCATCTCAACTGGATGCGCCAGCGGCCCCCATTGAAGCTGTGCCGGTCTGCTCTCTGCCTCCTGTACCGCGCCAAGTCCGCCGCTCGAGGATTCTATCTACAATGTCCAGCCCGGCTTCTGATTCCTTGGCGTCCGCTCACACGACTCCGGGCTAGCGCCGCACTATTAGGGCCACACTGCACCCCCCCCTGAGGCTTTTATGGCCGAGTCCGATCGGCCTACAGCTCCCGAACATATGATCACCATCAAGGGGCCCCTAGCTGAGATGTGGGCGTGCGCCTGGGCCCGGTTGGCCATGATACCACTCGACAAGCTGGCTGACAGTCATATGCAGCAGTCCATAGGGGTCAGATTCATTTCTGCCCTTTTATGTAGCCTTCCCGGTCGGCCTTTTAACATGCCTTTGTATATCAGAGATGGGTGGAGGAAATTGTTGTTGCCAACCGCTTGGCGATGGTGGAGGAGGAGCTGAGAAGACTGAAGAGTCAGGGCGGCCCGTCGTCTTCCCGAGGCCCTTCTTATGCCGAGCTGCAGAAGGAGCTCGCCAAAACCAAGGATCTGTTAGAGGCCGAGAGGAAGAAGACGACCGACCAGGCATACATGTTGGACCATCTTGACAAACAGGTCAAAACCTATGACCGCAAGATTGAGCTCGCCACCACTCGGAGGAACACCGCTATCGCGAATCTGGAAAAAAAGAATGTAGAAGCCCGTGCTCTGGAGCAGCGTGTGAATGAGCTAGCCGAGCTGCTAGAAGGAGAGCAGAAAGGCCGCTCGGAGGAGGTGACCAAACTCAAGGACGATTTGAAGGACTTGCAGGAGGCTCTTGATGCTTCCCGTGCCGCCTTCAAGGAGTACCAAGAGGCGGAGCCGGGCCGCGTTGCCGCCTTGAGGCAAAACTACATCCGCTCGGCGGAATTTGTGGAGAAGGTGTGCGACCGACTGGTCATCGCCTTCGAGTTGGCCATCACCGCCACGGCAGACTATCTGAAGTCCAAGGGTCAGCTCCCCGAGTCCGTGGTCATCCCTGCTACGGAGCATGCGGTGCTTCTCACCACCAACCCGGGACAATATTTTTGACTACCTCGAATGAAGTATTTTCAGTAATTCTCCCGATCGGCTAAATATTAATTTTAATGTGGCATCTGTAACTTTGCCTTCGGTCGGCGAACTTTTAAATTTAATTTTTAGAATTCCAACTTTTGCTCTATTAGTCTTTCGTTTTAAGTGCTCCTCATAACTATGCCGACCGGTCGCTCGACCTTCTTTCCCGCATGTTTTAACTTCCTTGCCCGGTCAAGCGATCTTCATTCCAAATGGAACTTCCGCTAGTTTTTCGTTTCGAGTATTTTTCTCATCTACGCCACTCGGTCAAGCGATCTTCATTCCAAATGGAACTTCAGTTAGCTTTTCGTTGATTGGCGCGACGCTGTCCCATTCGGGGGGTTTATAGTCGTCGACCCGACTCTAGAGTTTAACGTCGCCACTCGACGATCTTCAATCCGGGGGGGTTATAGTCGCCGGTCTGACTTTAGAGTTTAACGTCGTCGCTCGACAGTCTTTAAGCCGGGGGGTTTATAGTCGCCGGTCCAACTCTAGAGTTTAACGTCGCCGCTCGACGGTCTTCAAGCTGGGGGGTTTATAGTCGCCGGTCCGACTCTAGAGTTTAATGTCACCGCTCGACGGTCTTCAAGCCGGGGGGTTTATAGTCGCCGATCCGACTCTAGAGTTTAACGTCGTCGCTCGACGGTCTTCAAGCCGGGGGGTTTATAGTCGCCGGTCCGACTCTAGAGTTTAACATCGCCGCTCGACGGTCTTCAAGCTGGGGGGTTTATAGTCGCCGGTCTGACTCTAGAGTTTAACGTCGCCGCTCGACGGTCTTCAAGTCGGGGGGTTTATAGTCGCCGATCCGACTCTAGAGTTTAACGTCGCCGCTTGACGGTCTTCAAGCCGGGGGGTTTATAATCGTCGGTCCGACTCTAGAGTTTAACGTCGCCGCTCGACCGTCTTCAAGCCAGGAGGTTTATAGTCGCCGGTCCGACTCTAGAGTTCAACGTCGCTGCTCGACGGTCTTCAAGCCGGGGGGTTTATAGTCGCCGATCCGACTCTAGAGT
The DNA here is from genome assembly GCF_018446385.1 of Zingiber officinale. NCBI lineage: Eukaryota > Viridiplantae > Streptophyta > Magnoliopsida > Zingiberales > Zingiberaceae > Zingiber > Zingiber officinale. The sequence goes on along the minus strand of NC_056000.1, from coordinate 101,341,999 downwards.
TTAACATCACCGCTCGACGGTCTTCAACAATGAGCTTTCAGCTCAGATAATATACGCCCGGCCGATCGGCACGGGGTCTTCGACATCGAGCCTGTGGCTCGGATAATACACGCCCGGCCGATCGGCGCGGGGTCTTCAACATCAAGCCTGTGGCTCGGATAATATACGCCCGGCCGATCGCCACAGGGTCTTCGATATTGAGCCTATGGCTCGGATAATATACGCCAGGCCGATCGGCGCGGGGTCTTCGACATCGAGCCTGTTGCTCGGATAATATACGCTTGGCTGATCGGCACAGGGTCTTCGACATTGAGCCTATGGCTCGAATAATATATGCCCGGCCGAATGGCACGGGATCTTCAACATCGAGCCTATGGCTCGGATATGATGGAAACCCGGTCGACCGGCACGGGAGTCCTTGCTCGAGAAACCATGATAAATTCTATGACCGAAAAAGAATATAACTAAAAAACTGACCTGCTGATCAGCAGAAAATCTAACTCAATTTCTCGACTCCTGAATACCCGCGGAGTGAGGAGGATATAATATACTCGTCGAAAACCATCAAAGTCATGAGTAGGGCGAAACTTTTTCGGGTCGTCTGTCTTCACGTTCCAGACCAGGTGTGTTCCCATCGGCCCTTTGTTCTGACCCTATATTGAGAGCTGCTCCGACCGGTCGTCTGGTGCCTCCCGACCGCCTGATACCGACGTTGCCTGTTGCGATATCCGATTGGCTTGAGCCTTTTGCTGTTACTCGACTATCTTGGCCGCCTGCGCTTGGATGAGCGCGTCTAGTTCTTCGGGAGAGAGTGTCACCGTGAGTTGGCGTCCAACTTCTTCCATCGTCTTTGCTCGGATTCAGGTGCGTTCCCACAGACGACGCTAATTTGATCCTGTCCGAGCTCTGTGTTGACGGACGCTGGGGATGTGGCGCACTCCGTTGTCCTTTGGTGTCGAGGTGGACCTCTGGCGAACCTGCAAAGAAGCCGAGCCAGGAGGGGTTTCCCGGCGACGACCCTCCGACGCTCAAGTCGGGCAACGAAGAAGCAGAGTAACGTTATTGTGGCTACAGTGATCAAGATTGCATCTCTCCGTCGAAATCTGGGGGTCCTTATATAGGACCCCGGGGAGGCGTGGGCACGCTTCTCGATGCATGCATGCTTCCCCAAACATACCTCAGTAGGTCGTGTCAAAAAAGCATGCCTGACGCCATTCCGCAATCGTCTGAGTATATTCCGGATGTGACGGTGGAAGCTTCCACCGTACGATACTCTGTCCACTCCTGCCACCAACCATGCTGTTTGTCGGCGGCAAGTGTATCGAGGACGAAGTTACCAGTTGTCATTTTTGTCTCTTTGCGCCATTACTTATCTCCGGGCCGAGCGGACCGGCCGCTTGGCGCTCCTGGCCTTTGGGAATGCTCCGATAACTCAGACCGGGCGGGAAAGCCCTGCTCGTGTGCTCGGATGGGATTGCGCCTTCTTGCTCTGTGGCTCGGCCGCTCGGACTGGCCGCTCGGCTTAGAGACTCTTTTACCTTTGAGCGTCGGAAACCCACCTCATGGTCGGGTTGTCTTTCGTCCAGCCACCTGGGAGACCCGGGCCGGGTGCCTAATCAGCCGGATGTCCGGGGATGGTCCTCTAGTCCGCTCGGCACGACCTTGGTGTTGACCCTCTTGGCCCTCGACCTCCACGTGTCGTTGACCCCCCCGCTACCGAGGGTCCCTCATCCTTATTATCGGATCAGTCTACATTTATATGCTAAGTGTAGTTGTTCAATTAATTTATATTGTAGATAACAAGGTGTGTGGTGTCACACATAGAAGATCATGTTATCAATTCCTTATAAATTATAAACAGTAGCTCACGACTAAGATGGATAGGAACAAACCATTGGAATAGTCGTAGTGTAATTTGATATTAGTTTATCTTGACTATAAAGTTATACTAGTACACTCTGAGTGTATTGAGAAAGACCATATGAGGAAGTATCTTTTTATACTAACTATATAAAAGAATAATACCTCTGTTATTATGGAAGTGTGTACTCTTAATCTTGATATAATAACAAGCACATATATTTAATATTTATTTCTTTAATTTATCAAAGGGTGTGATTTAGTTCAATAAATCAATAAGCCCGATAAGTTGGGAAATAGTATTATTTATATGGTATGTTGTTGATTATAGAATGAAACTGTGTCCTAGTTATCTAGGTTGATAATATCCGCAAGAGGAGCTCATAAGAATTGTCATGTAAACCCTGCAAATTGATTGAGTTCGACATGACAATGAAGATGAGTGGTACTACTCTTGGAGCTAGATATTAATTAAGTGAGTTGTCAGTAACTCATTTGATTAGTATACATTCTATATCTTAAACACGTGGAGACTAACACACTTATGATAAAAATGAGCCCATATAGTAATATGGGATTGGTGCGGTAGTTCAATAATAACTCTTTAGTGGAATGAAATATTATTGATGAACTCGAGTTGGGTGTTCGGGGCGAACACGGGAAGCTCAAGTTCATCGGGAGACCAAAACCAATTCCTCCTCTCAGTCCCTGTCGTAGCCTCTTATTTATAAAGTCTTATACCCACCTATTGTTGGTTAGTCCTAGAAAAACGTACCAGTTCCACTGTACAAAAATTGTGTACAAGTGTTGAACCTTTCCTTAAATAGCCTATTGTATTCTTTAGAAGTTAAATTGGGAATCGCAGACGGAACTTAACATCATTGATTCCAAATTTAACTTATCTGTTTTTAATGGTTTAGATTTGAATCGCAAGCGGAACTTAACACTATTGATTCAAATCCACCTATGCTATTAATTCCATTAAATATTAATTTCCAAAATTGGCTTCCAGGATTGCATGGCGAGGCACATGGCCTTCTTGGATATGGGAGCAACCACCACCGCCTAGACAAAGCCTTTTAAGGAAAGCTAATATTTTATTTCCTTAAATAACTCTAGGTTAACCAAAAAGAACAATCGAATCACAAATTCGAAAACAAAGAAAACATAAATTCGAAAAACTAATTCAAAATACTATATCTAATGCCTCTTGTGTTTGGAATTCTTACAAAAAGAAATAACTAGCATGATGTGGAAAATAATTGCTAATTATACCTTCTCTTTGTAAACTAATGACCTCGAGATTTCTGTCATATTCCTCGCCTCGCCTTGGACGTCGTGTGGGCGACAATCCTCCAAGATGAACACCACCCAAAAGCTTTCTTCCTCTTCCTCTAAATCCGGCCACCACCACCACCAAGGAGAAGAGAACAAAGGAAAAGGGAGAAGAGAGAGGGCTGGCCACACCAAGAGAGACTCCTCCAAGAGAATAAGAATTGTATCTTATGAAGCCTCCTCACCCCTTCTTTTATAATACTTGCCCAAGACAAATAAGGGAAGAATTTTTATAAAAATTAACATCTTCCTCTAGTTTTTCCTTTTCCCTTTTTATTCTCCTTTTCTTTCCTCTTGATTGAATCAATCGCCAAATCAATTTGGATGATGATTTATTTTAATTTCAATTTGGTCGGCCACCTTGCTTAGGCACCAAGCAAGGGTGGTCGTCCCCCATAAGAGGAAAGAAATATTATTTTTTATAAAATTTTACAAGAAGAAAAACTCTTATAAAATTTTACAAGCTCTCTTTCCTAAAGTAGGAGTTAAAAAAGAAAAGTTCTTGTAACGCCCCACCTTCTACTAACTAAACTAAGATATAAGGCCGGGGTTACATTATGCTAAACTGAACTATAAAGTGAGAAAAGCTGTACTAAACAAAATCTCACTCTGCTAATGACCATTAAAATTTGTAACTTATGTTTAAATTACCCTTTCATTGTTGTACATATACGAAGGAATGGAATCTAAACTCTCCATATGGTCCAGGGACTGAAAACAGAGCTCTCTAGCCAAAATCAGGCTTTCCCAATCGATTGAGTTCGGGACTCAATCGATTGGAGCATCTCAATCGACCCACGGATCGATCCAACGTGCTATTGTGCACGGAACTCCCATCTGGATCGATCGGCTGATCGATCCAGACTGACCAATCGATCCAGTGATCGATTCAACAGCTCTCTGTTCGCGAAAATTAAATTCCCGATCGATCGGCTGATCGATCTATGGCCGATCGATCGGCTGATCGATCTATGGCCGATCGATCAGCTGATCGATTCATCAGCTTTCTGTATGCGCTAGATCACTTCCCAATCGATCGGCTGATCGATTGGGGACCCTCCAATCGATCGGCTGATCGATTGGAGCTCTGATTTCTACTGCATTTCAGTAATTTCGTGTACAACACGAATGTATCAACCAACCAACATTGGAATACTACTAAGCATGCAATGATTCATAATCTACTGACTAACATCAAGGTAGCTAAGAGTCTAGGTATAACATTTTAACATTCTAAAGGGTGCGAAAAATAAAATATAAAGAGTTCTAATCCTTTAAACTCGTTATCCTCCAAGGGTCTTTATTCCAAGTTCCTTCTCACACACATCTGATCGCATTGCCCTCCAGCCTCCGCTAATCCATCTTCCCTTTACCTTTATCTGCAGCATAAGGAAAAGGAATCTATAAGCTTGGGAGCTTAGTAAGAAACCATCTACCTCACAAAACATGCATTCGAAGAAATCATGCTTTCAAAGGATGCTTTTTGAAATACATGCTGATGATCATGCTGAACATGCTAAAACATGGTATATTGACATACAAGTCATGGCAATCAAAGATTGAACATAAAGCTATTTGTTATATCAATAAGAAACTAAACTGAAGCTAAGCTGTATTCACATATCTGGTTTGTGACGTTTGAAAACTATTTTCATAAATAGATAAACATAATAATCATGTTGCTGATGGGCCCGGCAACTGTACTTGCTATGCGCGCATCCCTAACTAGGCCCGAGGTAGCTAGTCCCGAATCTAGTAGGGTTACTAGGTTATCTAAACCTAGGGACGACTATGGGAGCCCAACCCAAGGACAACTGAGAGTCCAGTACAATGCCACTGATAAAGTAAAATACTGATTCTTAATCTAATTTATTTTGTCTTCCTCTTACTAGGTTATCTGAACCTAGAGCTAGGTTATCTGAACCTAGAGGCGACTAGGGGAGCCCACCCATTGGACTGTAGTCCCATATAACTGAAGCAAGACCAAGTATGCTATTTAAAATGCTTCTAAGGCATTTAACTGAGCTATTAAAATACCTACTGTAGCATTTAACTGTACTAGTCATTTTGTCGAGCACTTGGTGTGCTCTAATTCTGCATATGGCTGAACTGAGACTATAAACACATACGATTAACTACTTATACTACAGGTGAGGGGTTACTTACATCCTGTTGGTTGCTACTCGGAAAACCCAATGGCTCCACTATACAAAAATTTTGTACATGATCTGAACCTTTCCTAGCTACCATGTGTTCTTTTAAGTTAAACTTGTATCTCCTGCGGAACTTAACACGTTTGATTCCAAGTTTAACTTATATGTTCTTTTAGGTTTAGATTTGGATCTCCTGCGGAACTTAACACATTTGATCCAAATCACCTAGGTTATAAATTCAATTAACTATTAGTTCCCAAAATTGGCTTCCAGTACTGCATGGCGAGGCACTTGACCTTCTTGGATATGGGAGCAACCACCACCGACTAGACAAAGCCTTTTAAGGAAAGTTAATATTTAACTTCCTTATATAACTCTAAGTTAACCAAAAGGAACAATCCAATCACAAGGAAAAAAGAAAAAGAACACAACATCGAAATTAAATTCGAAAAACAAGAATCGAATGCCTCTTGTATTTGGTATTTATACAAAGAAAAATTAACTAGTATGATGCGGAAACTAAATACTAGTTATACCTCTTCCTTGTATGCTAAAAACCTCGAGATCTTTTGTCGTATCCCTCGCCTCCTCTTAGACGTTGTGTGGGCGACGATCCTCCAAGACGAACACCACCCGGAAAGCTTCTCCTCCTTCTCTAGAATTCGGCCACCACCACCACAAAGGAGCAAAAGAGAGCAATAGGGAGAGAGGGAGAGGAGTCGGCCACTTGATGATCTCCAACAACACAATATCAATTGTTTTTTTTTCAAGGCCTCCCCTTCCCCCCTTTTTATATTAGTTTCCCAACGGAAAATTATGGAAAGAGTTTTATAAAAAATTAGACTCATTCCTATTTCCTTTTAATTTTTTCTTTTTCTTTCCTTTTAATTAATCAATCCTAGATTGATTTATTAATTAAACAACTATTTGTTGAAGTTTAATTATTTGACCGGCCCCTTGCTTGGGCACCAAGCAAGGTGGCCGGCCACTTATTAAAAGGGAAAGAAAGAAAAAAATTTTATAAAATTTAAAAGAAGAAAACTTCTAATAAAATTTTACAAACTCTCTTTTTTTTTCTAATGTGGATATTAAAAGGAAAGTTTTAAAATTTAAAACATCTCTAATAATATTTCTTTTTAAAAGAAAGTTTTATAAATTTTACAACTCTCTTTTAAAACCTTATGGCCTAATTTAAATTAGGAAAATTTTATAAATTTTTAAAATCTCTCTTTTTACAAATTGTAAATATCTGAGGAAATTTAAAAATTCAAAAACAACCTTCCTAATTTAAATATTGCGGCCGGCCCCCTTGCCCAAGGCAAGGGTCGGCCACTTCTAGAGAATATGTGGTCGGCCATTGCTTGGTCACCAAGCAATGAACCGGCCCCTTCTTGGACACCAAGATAGGCTTTTCTTTGGATGGACTTGAGGCTTTATTGAGGCTACAACAGGGACCTAGAGGAGAAATTGATTTTGGCCTTCCGATGAGCTTGAGTATCCCGTGCTCGCCCCGAACACACAACTCAAGTTCATCGATAATAACTCATTCCACTATAGAGTTATTACCGCACTACCGCACCAATACCAAATTACATTATGGGCTCCTTCTTATCATGAGTGTGTTAGTCTCCCTGTGTTTAAGATTACGAATGTCCACTAATTAAGTGAGTTACTGACAACTCATTTAATTAATATCTAGCTCCAAGAGTAGTACCACCCAACTTTATTGTCATGTTGGACTAGGTCCACCTGCAGGGTTTAACATGGCAATCCTTATGAGCTCCTCTTGGGGACATTCTCAACCTAGATAACTAGGACACAGATTCCTTCTATAATCAACAACACATACTATAAGTAATATCATTTCCCAACTTATCGGGCATATTGATTTATCGAGCTAAACCTCACCCTTTGATAAGTCAAAGAAATAAATATTAAATATACATGCTTGTTATTATATTAGGATTAAGAGCACACACTTCCATAATAACTAAGGTCTAGTTCTTTTACTAAGTCAGTACAAAAAGAACTTACCTAAATGATCCTACTCAATACACTTAAAGTGTATCAGTGTAATTTATTAGTCAAGATAAACTAATACTTAATTACACTACGTCTATTCTGATGGTTTGTTCCTTTCCATCTTAGCCGTGAGCAACTGTTTATAATTTATAGAGAACCGACAACATGATCTTCTAAGTGTGACTCCACACTCCATGTTATCTACTATATAAATTAATTTAACAATTACATTTAACAAATAAATGTAAACATTTGACCAATGTGATTCTTTATTTCAAAATAAATGTGTACAAAAGCTAAACTTTTAAGTATACACTCCAACAATCTCCCACTTGTACTAAAAGTCTAAGCTGTCATATCTATTGCCATACATTTGATTCCCATCCCCTTCACATGCCGATCAAAAGCTTTCGTCGGAAGGGCCTTAGTGAAAGGATCTGCCAGGTTATCTGCTGATGCTTTCTTGGTGACGACAACTTCTCCTCGCTTGACGATGTCTCGTATCAGGTGGTACTTGCGCTCTATATGTTTACTTGCCTTATGGGCTCGTGGTTCCTTCGAGTTTGCAACTGCTTCACTATTATCACAATAAATTGTGACGATCTTGGGCAAACCAGGAATCACATCTAAGTCCATTAGAAAGTTCCTGAGTCATACAGCTTCTTTGGCTGCCTCAGAGGCTGCCACATAGTCAGCTTCCATGGTTGAGTCTGAGACGCATTTCTGCTTAACACTCCTCCATGCAATGGCTCCACCTCCTAAAGTAAACACATAGCTTGATGTAGACTTACTATTGTCCCTATCTGATTGGAAGTCTGAATCCGTGTAACCCACAGGGAGTAAATCATCTGCTTGGTAAACTCTTTAATATATGCTTTACTGCAGTCCAATGTCCTTGTCCAGGGTTACTTTGATATCTGCTAACCATGCCCACGGCAAAACAGATATCAGGTCTCGTACACAACATTGCATACATAAGGCTTCCTACAGCTGAAGCATAAGGAACTGCCTTCATGTCCTCAATCTCCTTTGATGTTTTTGGAGACATCTCTTTAGATAAGGCTACTCCATGCCTAAAAGGTAAGAAACATTTCTTGGAGTTTTCATGCTAAAACGAGCCAGAATTGTATCTATATATAAAGCTTGGGATAGGCACAACATTCTTTTCTTGCGATCCCTTATAACTTTGATCCCAAGGATGTGTGCACATTCTCCTAAGTCCTTCATATCAAATTGTTTGGACAACCATACCCTTACGTCTGATAATACCTTGACATTGTTGCCAATTAACAAAATATTATCTACGTATAGTACAAGAAATACCACCATGTTTCCGTTACACTTCTTGTATACACAAGACTCATCCGGACACTGAATAAATCCATATGACTGGATTACTTCATTAAACCGGATGTTCCAAGATCTTGAAGCTTGCTTCAGTCCATAGATGCTCTTTGCCCTTTTCAATGAACCCTTCTGGTTGCTTCATATGGATGTTTTCTTCAAGACTTCCATTAAGGAAAGCTGTCTTGACATCCATTTGCCAAATCTCATAATCCATATGAACGGCAATGGATAAGAGTACCTGGATAGACTTAAGCATAGCTACCGGCGAAAAGGTCTCCTCATAATCGATTCCCTCTTTCTGAGTGTACCCCTTCGCAACAAGCCTTGCTTTGAAGGTTTCTACCTTCCCATCTGTCCCTCTTTTCCTTTTATAGATCCACTTACATCCAATGGCTTTTACACCATCAGGTGGTTCTACAAGCTCCCAAACCTTATTAGAATACATAGATTCTATTTCGGAATTCATTGCCTTTTGCCAAGATACTGCATCTATATCTTGGAGTGCTTCATCATATGTCCGGGGATCTGGTTCATGTTTGCCTGGGATCAAGTTCGAAGACTCACCCAAAAACATGAATCTCTCGGGCTACCTTACAACCCTCCCACTACGACGAGGCACCGTCTGTGGTTGTGTATCATGTGTGACACGTGTTGCAGTCTCTTGTGATACTTCATCTTGTACTGTTGGTACTGAAGTAGACGTGTCCTCTCTAAGTTCTTTTAGAACAATTTTACTACTGGGCTTGTGATCCATTATATAGTCTTCTTCTAAAAACTGGGCATTGGTGCTAACAATGACCTTCTGGTCTTTAGGACTATAAAATAAACCGTCTTTCGTTCCTCTGGGATACCCCACAAACATACGAACTTCTGTACGAGATTCTAACTTATCAGCATCTTGTTTCAGCACATGTGCTGGACTACCCCAAATCCGAATATGTCTTAGACTGGGCTTCTGCCCATACCATAATTCTGTGGGAGTAGAAGATACTGATTTAGAAGGTACTAAGTTCAGAATGTGCGCTACTGTTTCCAGAGCGTATCCCCAAAACGAATTTGGTAATTCTGAATAACTCATCATCGATCTAACCATCTCCATAAGAGTCATATTCCTTCGTTCTGCCACACCATTCTGTTGGGGTGTACCAGGTGCGGATAATTGGGATTGAATCCCAGCCTCTGATAAGTAATTCCTAAACTCTCCTAAGAGGTATTTGCCACCATGATCAGACCGTAGTGTCTTGATACTTTTACCTAGACGTTTCTCCACATCAGCCTTGTACTCTTTAAACTTTTCAAAGCACTCAGACTTGCGGTGCATTAGGTAAATGTATCCATATCTTGAATAACCGTCTATAAAAGAGACAAAATATTCAAAGCCACCTCTAGCCTGGATAGACATAGGACCACACAAATCAGAATGAACCAATTCTAACGCTTCTTTGGCTCTATACCCCTTGGCCTTAAAAGGTCTCTTGGTTATCTTACCTTCCAAGTAGGATTCACACGTTGGAAAGTTTTCCAACTCTAATGGACCCAAGAGTCCATCGGCTACAAGCCTTTGAATCCTACTTAAGTTAATATGACCAAGCCTTAGATGCCAAAGATGTGTTTGGTTTATTTCCTAAGGTTCTTTTCTCTTATTAGAGTTAAAAGATGTGTTATTAATTTCCATATTTTACTTTGTGGGAGAAATTGGATTTAAAGTATATAAATTGCCAACCAATGCACCAGAACAGATAATCACTTTATTTCTCTTTATAACCACATTGTTACTAAAGGAAACTGAATATCCATCCAAATACAGTTTAGAAACTGAAATTAAATTCTTTCTAAAACTGGGTACATAAAGACAATTCCTTAAAACCAATTTCCTATTCCTATCAAATGATAAGTAGACGTCTCCCACTGCAACAGCCGCCACCTTAGTAGCATTGCCCATGTAGACAGTTATCTCTCTATCAAATAGTCGCCAGGTTTCCTGGAACCCCTGCAAAGAATTGCAGACATGATCAGTGGCTCCCGTATCTACACACCAGGTGCTGGTAGATAACACCGCTAAACATGTTTCAACTACTAGAGTATGAGATATACCTTTATTGTTCTGTTTCCTACGAGGACAGTCCGCCTTCCAATGTCCAGTCTGCTTGCAAATAAAGCACTTGCCCTTCGGCTTCTTTATTCCAGCTTTTTGTCCTGCACCTTGAGGTTTATTCACCTTCTTTGCTGAGCCATTTTGTTTCTTCTTCTTCTTGCCTTTCGGCTTAGAAGTAGAACCATTTTCAGCATAGTGAATTTGAGAATGTTGATGAAACAACCCTTCGGCTGCCTGAAGTTCCGCCAATGAATACATCCTTTTATTCATATTATAGTTCAGGCGAAAATGCTCAAAACTTCTGGGCAGCGTTTGGAGGATGATATCGACCTGGGTTTCCCCATCAATTTCCCCTCCAAGAACTTGTATTTCGTTTAAGTAAGCCATCATCTTGAGAATATGATCCCTCACGGGAGTCCCCTCAGTCATGGTGGCTGTCATCAGTTTCTCATTGCCTCTTGCCTAGTAGCCCGATTCTGATGTCCGAAGAGTTCCTTGAGATTGTTCATTATATCATAGGCTGTTGGTAAGTCCTGATGCTGATGTTGCAATACATTTGACATCGAAGCCAAGATGTAACACCGCACCATCTCATCAGCTTTTACCCATTTACTATGATGCTGAATCTCCTCTGGGGTAGAATCATTGCTAGGTGTTTCTGGGCATTCCTCTAACAGTACAAACTTATAGCCCTCAGTAGTTTAAATAATGTCCAGATTTCTTTTCCAATCTATATAGTTGGGACCAGTAAGTCTGTTCTTTTAGAATAATGGCCAGTGGGTTGAAAGTCATCTTAAGAATCACAAAATAAATTTTGGTCAGAACTCTAAATTTAGAATAATATTGATTCCTCAAACAATACTATTTTAAATTAACCAACACCTTAAAACACCGTGAATTTTGTATGCCACGATAGTGTGGACGTATACAAATTCAACATTTGTAAAAGGATGTATATCCCATTAATTTTATTATCTTGTCAACCTAACTTTTTGACAAATAAAATTAATAGTTGGTTTCCTTCGGTCACACAAATAATAGCAGTGACTCCGATGGGGAGGATACTATTAGACGTGTCTAAGTGTATACCATTACTTGACACTAAGTCCATTAATAAGATTGTCCCCCTTCCGATGGGGAAGATCACACGCTCTTAATTAATTTCCTATAGTCATCCGAAATTGAAGTTTGGTCTAGTGATCCGCAAACAAACTCATCCGATGTAGAGGAAGGCACTCAAAGCCAACGCGCAAGTTTGTTTGCATCACTTACAAACCAGTAATGGAGACCGTGGAATTCACTAAAATAAATTCCTCTCCCACTTAGTTACTTAAAGTGAGGAATTTTGATGATGCTAGCCTACTAAACATGTACACTAACATTCACACACAGTACAATACAAAAACAATAAATAGAAAAACTAATTTTCAACTATTATGGCATTTATCTATTGTTGTCCTCCATGTAACATCATCCCTAGCTGCTTCCATCTTTGGCCACCGCCACCGGGTCTAGTTGTCGCATCCATCTTGCTCCTTGTTCCACTGCGCCACTCTGATCCTCAAAAGGTTCCACGCCTTGCAAGATTCGATCCGCGACATAAATAGAATTTTACATTTTTCGATCCTATATTCCTCGAAGAAATGTACATGTAAACTAGATCGAACATAAAATAAAATTTACATCCATCGATCCTATATTCCATAAAAGGATTGTACATGTATCTAAATCAAAAAATAAAATCCTAATAAAACTAAATACAGCTCCTGCTGTATTTTATAATACAATCATGCACACATAATAAATGCCCTTGATATGTCCAAGGGTCCAATCACACACATAATAACTATAAGCCATAATAGTTGGATCCTGCATCCACATAGTTAGCACATCCTACTATTAACCTGCCTAAATTATGCATGACATGTGCATAATTAAACTAATACCAAATACACAGAGGCAAAACCCTAGCTCTGATACCAATTGTTGGTTGCTACTCGGAAAACCCAATGGCTCCACTGTACAAAAAATATGTACGTGATCTGAACCTTTCCTAGCTACCATGTGTTCTTTTAAGTTAAACTTGTATCTCCTGCGGAACTTAACACGTTTGATTCCAAGTTTAACTTATATGTTCTTTTAGGTTTAGATTTGGATCTCCTGCGGAACTTAACACGTTTGATCCAAATCACCTAGGTTATAAATTCAATTAAATATTAGTTTCCAAAGTTGGCTTCTAGTACTGCATGGCGAGGCACTTGGCCTTCTTGGATATGGGAGCAACCACCACCGACTAGACAAAGCTTTTTAAGGAAAGTTAATATTTAATTTCCTTATATAACTCTAGGTTAACCAAAAGGAACAATCAAATCACAAGGAAAAAAGAAAAAGAACACAACATCGAAATTAAATTCGAAAAACAAGAATCGAATGCCTCTTGTATTTGGTATTTATACAAAGAAAAATTAACTAGTATGATGCGGAAATTAAATACTAGTTATACCTCTTCCTTGTATGCTAAAAACCTCGAGATCTTCTGTCGTATCCCTCGCCTCCTCTTAGACATCGTGTGGGCGACGATCCTCCAAGACGAACACCACCCGAAAAGCTTCTCCTCCTTCTCTAGAATTCGGCCACCACCACCACAAAGGAGCAAAAGAGAGCAAAGGGGAGAGAGGGAGAGGGGTCGGCCACTTGATGATCTCCAACAACACAATATCAATTATTTTTTTTTTCAAGGCCTCCCCTTTCCCCCTTTTTATATTAGTTTCCCAACGGAAAATTATGGAAAGAGTTTTATAAAAAATTAGACTCATTCCTATTTCCTTTTAATTTTTTCTTTTTCTTTCCTTTTAATTAATCAATCCTAGATTGATTTATTAATTAAACAACTATTTGTTGATGTTTAATTATTTGACCGGCCCCTTGTTTGGGCACCAAGCAAGGTGGCCGGCCACTTATTAAAAGGGAAAGAAAGAAAAAAATTTTATAAAATTTAAAAGAAGAAAACTTCTAATAAAATTTTACAAACTCTCTTTTTTTTCTAATGTGGATATTAAAAGGAAAGTTTTAAAATTTAAAACATCTCTAATAATATTTCTTTTTAAAAGAAAGTTTTATAAATTTTACAACTCTCTTTTAAAACCTTGTGGCCTAATTTAAATTAGGAAAATTTTATAAATTTTTAAAATCTCTCTTTTTACAAATTGTAAATATCTGAGGAAATTTAAAAATTCAAAAACAACCTTCCTAATTTAAATATTGCGACTGGCCCCCTTGCCCAAGGCAAGGCCGGCCACTTCTAGAGAATATGTGGTCGGCCATTGCTTGGTCACCAAGCAATGAACCGGCCCCTTCTTGGACACCAAGATAGACTTTTCTTTGGATGGACTTGAGGCTTTATTGAGGCTACAACAGGGACCTAGAGGAGAATTGGTTTTGGCCTTCCGATGAGCTTGAGTATCCCGTGCTCGCCCTGAACACACAACTCAAGTTCATCGATAATAACTCATTCCACTAGAGAGTTATTACCGCACTACCGCACCAATACCAAATTACATTATGGGCTCCTTCTTATCATGAGTGTGTTAGTCTCCCTGTGTTTAAGATTACGAATGTCCACTAATTAAGTGAGTTACTGATAACTCATTTAATTAATATCTAGCTCCAAGAGTAGTACCACCCAACTTTATTGTCATGTTGGACTAGGTCCACCTGCAGGGTTTAACATGGCAATCCTTATGAGATCCTCTTGGGGACATTATCAACCTAGATAACTGGGGCACAGATTCCTTCTATAATTTACAACACATACTATAAGTAATATCATTTCCCAACTTATCGGGCATATTGATTTATCAAGCTAAACCTCACCCTTTGATAAGTCAAAGAAATAAATATTAAATATACATGCTTGTTATTATATTAGGATTAAGAGCACACACTTCCATAATAACTAAGGTCTAGTTCTTTTACTAAGTCAGTACAAAAAGAACTTACCTAAATAATCCTACTCAATACACTTAAAGTGTATCAGTGTAATTTATTAGTCAAGATAAACTAATACTTAATTACACAACGTCTATTCTGATGGTTTGTTCCTTTCCATCTTAGTCGTGAGCAACTGTTTATAATTTATAGAGAACCGACAACATGATCTTCTAAGTGTGACTCCACACTCCATGTTATCTACTATATAAATTAATTGAACAATTACATTTAACAAATAAATGTAAACATTTGACCAATGTGATTCTTTATTTCAAAATAAATGTGTACAAAAGCTAAACTTTTAAGTATACACTCCAACACATCCTACGCTAAATTTTCTTACAATCCGATCGCTAGGTTTCCGGAGAAGAAGATCTCTTCGACAATCTTCTTACGTCTACGCGTTCTTCTCGCAGAGAGGAGCGTCCTCGTATCGGAGACGTCGCCGGAAGGTGCTCCTACGACCCTAGGGTGGAACCCTAGGTTTTCCTTGGGCTTGGTGTGCTGAGAAGGTGCGGGAGAAGAGAGAGGCGGCGTGTGAGGGTGAGGGTGAGGGAAGTTGTCGATCAAAATAGTAAATCCCCACTTAATTTTCCTATTTATATTAAGTGGTTATTGCGGCCCAACTAAATCTTAAATATAATTTCTCTCCTCTTCTTTCAGCACACCCCTGCTGGGGCCCCTTGGTTACTAAAGTCACCTATACGTCATAGAGTCCATAGGTCGCGGGTTCTATTCCCGCTTAGGCTGTTTTACATTTTTATTTAATTTTGCTACTTCTGCTACTCCAAAAATTCTATAAAAATATTCTCAAATTCCAGAAAAATAATAGAATGTTTCTAAAATTAATTTGTGAAGTTTTAGGCATTACAATTCTAAAAATTAAAACCATGTTTTAAAATTTAAAACTTCTCTTATAAAATTTCCTTTTTTTAACATGGTGATAGAAAATTTAAATTTTAAAACTTATCTTCCTTTTTTTCTTAAACCATGAGGATGGTTAAAAAAGGAAAGTTTTAAAATCTTTTAAACTTTCTTTTAAAATATGTGGCCTAATTCAAATAAGGAAAGTTTTTAAAATTAAAATCTCTCTTTTAAAACTTATAGTTTTCTACAAAGAGAAGATTTTAAAAATTCAAAACAACCCTCCTTGTTTGATTAATGTGATCGGCCCCTACTAGTTTGTTCACCAAACAATAGGGTCGGCCCCCCATGGAAGAGGATGTGGCCGGCCCTTGCTTGGTCACCAAGCATTGGACCCGCCCCCTTCTTGGACACCATGATGGGCTTATATTTGGATGGACTTGAGGCTTTAATGAGGCTACGACAGGGCCCTAGAGGAGAAATTGGTTTTGTCCTTCCGATGAGCTTGAGTATCCCGTGTTCGCCCCGAACACACAACTCAAGTTCATCGATAATAACTCATTCCACTAGAGAGTTATTATCGTACTACCGCACCAATCCCAAATTACATTATGGGCTCCTTCTTATCATGAGTGTGTTAGTCTCTCTGTGTTTAAGATAATGAATGTCCACTAATTAAGTAAGTTACTGACAACTCACTTAATTAATATCTAGCTCCAAGAGTAGTACCACACAACTTCATTGTCATGTCTGACTAAGTCCACCTGCAGGGTTTAACATGACAATCCTTATGAGCTTCGCTTGGGGATATTCTCAACCTAGATAACTAGGACACAAATTCTTTCTATAATCAACAACACACACTATAAGTAATATCATTTCCCAACTTATTTGGCATATTGATTTATCGAGCTAAACCTCACCCTTTGATAAGTCAAAGAAATAAATATTAAATATATGTGCATGTTATTATATTAGGATTAAGAGCACACACTTCCATAATAACTAAAGTCTAGTTCTTTTATTAAGTCAGTACAAAAAGAACTTACCTAAAATGGTCATACTCAATACACTTAGAGTGTACCAGTGTAATTTACTAATCACGATAAACTAATACTTAATTACACTACGACTATTCCGATGGTTTGTTTATAATTTATAAAAAATCATCAACATGATCTTCTGTGTGTGACACCACACACCATGTTGTCTACTATATAAATTAATTAAACAATTACATTTAACAAATAAATGTAGATACTGACCAATGTGATTCTTTTATTTCAAAAATAAATATTTACAAAAGTTAGGCTTTTAGTATACACTCCAACACCTATACCCACCTTCTTACCCATCCTTAGGTGGTCGGCCAAGCCAAGCTTGGAGCCCAAGCAAGGGTCAGCCAAGATAAGGTTTGGATGGGTTGAGGTGTGGTCGGCCCTAGCTTAGAGCCCAAACTTAGGTGACTGGCCACATAAAAAATAAAAGAAGTTTATTTTAAAATCTTTCCTTATGTGGAAGCCATGGTTTTAAAAGAGAGTTTAAAATTTAAATCTTTCCTTTTATAGCTTTCTACAAAAGATTAAGAGAAAGGTTTGATATTTTTCCTTATTTGTAGTTAAAAGGAAGATTTTAATTTTTGATAAAACTTTTCTTTTTTGTAACCATCCTCATGATTTTAAAAGAGAGTTTTAAAATTAAATCTTTCCTTCTACAAAAGATTAAGAGAAAAGGTTTGATATCTTTCCTTATTTGTACATTGAAAGGAATATTTTAATTTTGGAGAAAACATTCCTTATTGTAATCATCCACATGTTTTAATAGAGAGATTTTAATTTATAAAAGTTTACTTTTATAACCAACCATGAAGGAAATTTTTAAAGAGAAATTTTTATTTTTTCTGAAACAAATTAGGGAAGTTTTAATTTTGTGTTTAAAACTTTCCTTGTTTAGAGGAGTTATAGGGGCCGACCACATTAATAGAATAAAAAGAATTTTTAATTAAATTTTCCTTTCATTGGCAAGGAAATTAAGGAAGTTTTTATTAAAATTTTCCTTATTTGCCAAGACCAAGGAATATAAAAGAGAGGGTAGAGATGGCTCACCTCATTACACAACAATAGATCTTCTATTATTCCTCTCTTCCTTGGTGGTGGTCGGCCCTCTCTTCCTCTTCCTCTCCTTTTCTTCTTCTTTGTTGGTCGGCGGCATCAACTCTCAAGGAGCTTGTTGGTGGCTGGACTTTGCTTAGAGAAGAAGTAGAGCTAGGAGGCTTTGTTTCTTAGCATCCCTTGGAGCTTGGTTGGTGGCTGAAATTTCTTCATCTCTTGAAGATTCTTGGTGGCCGAAACTTGCTTGGAGAAGAAGGAAGCTTGGGTGGATTCTTATCTCGGTAGATCGTCATCCACACGACGTCCAAGATAAGAAGAGGAATACGATAGAAAATCGTGAGGTCTATAAGATACAAAAGGTATAACTAGTTATTAGTTTCCGCATCATAACTAGTTCATCTTTTTGTTTAGATCTTGAAATATCAAACACAAGAGGCTAACGATTCTAGGTTTCAAATTTATGATTCAAGTTTATGTTTTCTTTTGTTTTTTCGATCTTGTGATTCGATTGTTCTTAATGGTTAAACCTAGGGTTACTGTAAGGAGATTAAATATTGAATTTCGTTGAAAGGCTTTGTCTAGGAAGTGGTGGATGATCTCATACCCAAGAAGGCCTACTGTCTCGCCATGTTTAACCTGGAAGCCGATCTCTGAAATAAATATTTAATCAAATTTGTAACATGGGTTGATTTGGATTAATAATGTTAAGCATCGTTTGCGATCCAAGTCTAAACGTCTAAGAACAGATAAGTTGAATTTGGAATTAATAATGTTAAGTTCTATTTGCGATTTCAAATTTAATTTCTAAAGAATACAATAGGTTGTTAGGAATGGTTCAGGACATGTACAAAATTTTTGTACAGGGGAACCAGTATGATATTCTGGAGTAGCGATCTAACAATTGGTATCAGAGCTAGGGTTTGCCTCTGTGTGTTTGGTTTTTAATTTAATTATACACATGTCATACATATTTTAGGTGGGATAATAGTAGGATGTGCAAATAGATTTAACTCTGTGGTTGCAGGCATCCTAGATCCAACTATTATGTGTTGGGTTTTTCAGACCGTAAAAACCTCTTTTTGCGTTGCGGAAACCCCGAATCCCATGCCACCGGATCCGTGCGAAGTTATAAAATTTCGTAAAAACTTCGTGAACATGTTTTCTAGCCTAGATCTACAAGGAAGAGACTTATACCTTTGTAGCGAAGCCCTTCGTGTATCCCGCTCGTCCAAGGTTCGCTGGATCTCAAGGTTGTCAAGTGTACAACCCTCTATGTGTATCCACACGAACAAATCGATGGAGAGAACCTCTAAAGATCTGCTAGCAATATTAGAGGATCAGCAATGGTGGAGGAGAGGGAGAGAAGAAAGGTAGAGAGGAAGAAGATGGAGTTACAAAAACCAAAATGAAACTCACACAACCATAAAGTGGTCGGCCACTTCAAAGCCTTTTAAACCTCCATGGGATACCAAGAGTCACAATTCTTGGTCTCCCTCATGAGGTGGCACACACATGTGCTAGCCTTGATGATGTGGCACATCATTATTATCCCACTTAATGCCAACTCACAAATAAGGTGGCAAATGGTCAAGTTAAACTTGACCCTTCATCTTCCTCTCAAGTCAAGTCAAACTTGACCACTTCTCTCCCATGGTTGATCAAATCTAACCATTGGTTCAAGTCAATTTTAATTTAATGAATCTCTATTCATTGAATTAAATTGGCTCAATGAGTCTAATGTTAGTTAGAGCCCTAGAGCCAATCATTTGATGATTGTATGGACTCATGTATATCATATTCATGTATATATATTAAGGCATTTGGTTTTTGGTTATTATGCTTATTTGTATTAGTGCCAGATAAAATAAGTATAGTAACGTCCTAGAGTAGAAAGGTTCTTACCTATATCAATCGATTGGTTGAATCGATAGTGAGATGATATAGGGAACACTACTCTAAATCATTCCTAGTCGAGTATTAACATTCAGGGACAATGTTAATACAATAAGACTAGCATGTAGGTCAGCTCGATGACTTGATCTCACAAGTCATGGATATAGAGATATCAAGCTGACACATGGGTATGCATTAGAGAATGTATACTGAATGACCCGCCATGAGAAAGTATCATGGATCGTTATATGAGTGTCATATACTTTCTCATGTGGCTATTAGTATGACTATTAGTCCTTTGACCTGAAGTCACCATGGATCCCTACATAAGGAGTTATGTACTTTGGTTTCGTCAAACGTCACCCGTAACTGGGTGGACTATAAAGGCGATTACTAGGTATATAACGAATTATGTAGAGGGATATAAGTGATGTAGATGGGATCTATCCCTCCCATATGACGGGAGCGACATCGGTATTCTTGATAGAGTTAGACCACGAAGTGCATGGCCATGTCCAAATGAGTCAACATTAGATGTTGAGCTCATTTGATCGAGTGAGTCTACTTGGAGTTCAAGATTTAGATTGATTAGAGGATGACACGGTCTATGCCTCATATTGATCAATCTAGATGTCTAGGATAGAAGGACAATGTCACATATTTTGTGAGGAGTCACAATTGGTAGTCACAAGGTGATGTCGGATCTCGACATTCTTGTAACTTGGGTAGTAATGATGTGTTGCTAGATACCGCTCATTACTTATGCTCCTAAATGGGTTTAGGGCATTGCCAACGTTACAAGAACCTATAGGGTCACACACTAAGGACAATTAGATGGAGATTTGGTTCATATGATGAACCAAGAGAATTAGATTCATTTGATGAATCATATTGGATTAAGAGTAATCCAAATTGGGCTAATTGAGTTAGACTCAAGTTGATTCATGTATTCAATGAGTCTAATTTAGATTATGACTCATTAAATCAACTTAATTTAATGAATTAGATTCATTATATTAAGTTGGCTTGAATCATATGGTTGGATTAGATCAACCATGAGAGAGATTTGATCAAGTTTGACTTGATTTGAGAGGAAGAGAAAAAGTCATGTTTGACTTGACTTTTTGCCACATCACTAGTGAGTTGGCAAGATGTGGACCAATAGGATTGCTCCACATCATCAATGTGTGCCACCTCATGGATGTTACAAGCCTCCATAGCATTTAATGTGGCCGGCCCACATTAAATGAGGAGGTTACACTTGTTGCCATGTCATTTAGTGAGGTGGCAAGATGTGGACCAATAGTGTTGATCCACATCATCCTAGAGTGCCACCTCATGGGGGTTACAACTCTTAATGGTCTCCACATTAATTGGAATTAATGTGGGGGTTACACCTCCTAGAGTGGCCGGCCACTTGATGGCTAAGGGGTTGTTTTGAATTTCCTCTTATGGATTCATTCACTCTTCTTCTCCCTTGGGTACTCTCTCTTCTCCTTCTCCCATTCCTTGGTCGAACACTCCATTGGTGCTAGCACACCTTGTGTTTTGGTCATCTCCTTCTACTTGTGTCCGTGTGGATACATATAGAGGTTGTCTATTTTGACAACTAGAGATCCGGCGACATCTTGGACAAGCGGGAACGCGAAGGGCTTCGCTACAAGGGTAATGATCTTAACTTTAGTGTAGATCTAAAGTTTTTACAAACTCGTACAAGAAAAGGTTTTCAAAAATTTTGTTTACGAATCTTTGCACGAGATCCATGTCATGTGATTGTGGAGATTTCTAAAAGCTTTTCGACCCAACAGTGGTATCAGAGCCACGTGCAAAGACTTGTACGAGTTTGTTTGTATTTTTATGAAAAATATACCTTCTGTGATTTTCTGTAAAAATTGAGTTTTTAGAGTTTTTATGAGTAATTTTTCCGTAGAAGCGAAGCACAAGTGTGTCAACACTTGTAGGCTTCGGCTACCGGAAAGTTTTCTTTTAAACGGCTTCGTTTTGCCGCAAATCCGTTTGGGACAGCGGGGTCGGGTGCCATTAGATCGCAAAGGAGCAACTCACGATGGTTAGATTGTGGGTAGGGGCATTGCCCCTAACCCCGCAAGAGAATTTGCTCCGCGATTGCACCCGAAATCGCTAAAAACGAACCAGCCGGGAAGATTTTTCCGAAACGGCAATGTCTCGACCCAAATCGTTTTGGGACAGCGGGTTTAGGCGCTGTTGGATCGCATAGGAAACCTCGCGATGGTTAGATTGCAGGTAGGGGCGCTGCCCCTAGGCCCCGCCCCGCAAGGGGATCCGTTCCACGATTGCGCCCGAAACCGCTAAACGGGACCGCCGGGAAATTTTACTCATAAAAATTGTAAAAATTATTTTAAAATTACAGAAAAATTATGAAAAATATATAATTTTGAATTATATATTAATTTGTGATAGTCATGGCCCAAAATACCCAATAAGATTGGATTTGTGTTGTAATTCATAATACGGCCACCTGGATTGTGTGTGATTTTTTTTTTTTCCCACGGCCACATGTCGTGCCTTTCTTCTTATTCTGGTTAATTAGATTTAGACTCGAATGTAACTCGAGTTTCAAATTGTAATGTACAAATTGGAGAGGAGGGTCCACACGAGAGGCCGAGTTAGGGGCGAGGCACGAGCATACAATGGTCAGGAGGAGCTTGGAGAACACGTTGACCCTAGGTTGACCATTCGATCTTGTCATTGGCTTGAGAAGATCGTAGTAGGGCCATGACTAAATCACAAATAGATTAATTAATTATTATGTGCATTAATTAATTAATTAATTAGTGTCTTATTGAATTAGATCTAAGTCGGGCACATGATGCACCCTGCGATTAGATTAGATCTAAGTACAAGATGCATCCTTCGATTAGATTAGATCTAGATCGACCAACTCTAAATGCCTAATGCCGTCGTGATACATCACTACCTCGATCACATGTATTGTTGAATCTGCCAAAGCAGTATCTTGGTAGGGTACGGAGGACAATCTTGGTCCCACCTATCAACACATGGGTGAATACAAACTCAATTAGATTGAGTATTCCTAGTTACTCTGTTGGATCGAGTCAACTATAGGCATTCTTCCAATAGTTGAAAGGTAGGACAAAATCACGTTTATATTAACTCTCGGGCGTATGCCAAAGCTAACTCGAGTTTTAATATAAATCGGATATTGATTCTATAAAAGAGTTGCATAGAGATGTAATTGGTAATCGTTACCTACCGATCATACTAAGCCTTGGGCGATTAGCCAAAAGCTAACTCAAGGGTTAGTATGATGTGGATCTTGTCCCACAAGAATTATTGATGGGAGCATCATTTAGTTAAAGGCCTAATTAAATGATTTTAAAAGAATATGATATTTATTTCGCAAATTTTGCTGTAGATAACCATCGCGTACGAATTCCTTCTCCTGCCGCTCCTCTGAGAAGGACAAGCTCAACTGAGCGGATTACAGGACACAGGAATGAATAGTTCTCACTGAACGAGAACGCTCGGATTCCGGCGGCCCATTCGGCTCCTCCCGCCGCCATGTAGCCGGATGCTTACAAGAAGCATCAAGATGACGCATTAGATGTGTCCCTCTAATGCTCATGACCATGATGAACTCGAGCTCGTAAACACGAGTTGATGGGCGCCACGATATAGTTGAGCATCTTCGCCAACTATATGTGGAGGGACAGAGCATGAGAGATTGAGAGATCTCAGGCATTGCAAGAGATGTCGACGAAGGGTCCGTGAGGTCCTTATGTACTCAAGATGATTGGGTACATAGAGAACCTACAAGACGACTGGCCACTTGGCAAGAGTCGGCTTGGACTTTGATCGTGCCCGATAGCTATAGTCAATTCTCTACGAACTATAACATGAAATTGACAAGCCACTGCCAAACTACTTAGTATGTTAAATAACTCAGAAGGTTAAGCCCATTCGATGGTCCGTAGCAAGGGGCAAGGGCAAGCCCAAAGGTAAGGGAAAGTCCCAAACCAAGGGTAAAGGCAAGGCAATCAAGCCAAGGAGGGGTCGCTGATACACCCTTCACACACGGACCTTTGCAAAGAGGAACTACAAGGTATGAGGATCTTAAGAAGCAAGGAGACTTCCACCGGTATATATATTATATAAGTCAATCTATCTATTTCTACATCTTGGGTATTAGATAATCGGATGTGCTTCTCACATTTGTATTGATGTGAGGAAATAGCAGGACATTGACAAAGGCGGGACCTACGAGTAGGCATGGGGTCAATCTGTGTGAGATTTACTTTCTATCTGCCCTCGCTTGTACTGTTAGCTAGTTTGTTATTCTGCATTAACTAAGAACATAGTTTCATGTCTGTTTTAAACAAGAAAGGATACTCTTTGTAATAAAAGACAAATGTTGTTATTTAAAAAGATATTTCTATTGTAGTGCACCTCTTATAAAAGACTCTACATTCTAGACCTTGAGAGCCCTCTATAACATAAATACAAGAGCAAGGATCGAGCGACGACCAAAACCTATCTCGGCGTCGCCAGGTCATATAAATGACAAACTTATCCCGACTCCATAAGGATGGTTTTGACTGGACTCATTTGATTTTGATCATATGAGATATGCAGTCATGCCTACGAGGCAAGATGACCAAGACTCCTTTTAGTGGTGAAGAGAGCAATCGATTTGTTAGGACTCACATAGTGATGTATGTGTCTGCTCAATGTTGTCGCATAGCGGTTATAGATACTTCATCATTTACCATGAAGATATGGTTATGTGTACTTGATGACACATAAGTCCGAATCCTTTGAAAAGTTCAAAGAATTCAAGAATAAATCTGTAACCAGCAAGAGTATTAAAATACTTCAATCGATCGAGGTGGTGAATACTTAAGCCATGAGTTTCGTGACTATTTAGCTAGTGTGGGATTCTATCCCAACTCACCCTCCTGAACACCACTGGTGTGAATGGTGTGAGGGAATCGCCTTATTAGATATGGTACAGTTATATGATGAGTCACAGATCTCTTAGACCTACCGGGTTTATGACTCTAGCCTGACTCAATTCTCAACCGAGTTCCATCTAAGGCGTGATAAAGACACCATAGTATAGGATATAGGGGAGATGCCTGTCTTTCATGAGGATTTGGGGTTGTGAGGCTTACTGTCAAGTCTCGGACAAATTAGGACCCAAATCCGACAAGTGCTATTTCATCGGATATCCCAAGGAAACTAAGGATATTACTACATTCCCCACTAGGTAGTTGTGAAAGATCGGGATCTTTCTAGAAAGGACTTTGTTTCTAGAAAGACTAGTGAGATTCCGATCTTGAAGAAGTTCAAGATAACAATAGCCTCGATGCCTTGATGGAAGTTGAACTAGAACCACAAAGTGTTAGGATGATGTTGTTCCACAAAGAGTTGAGGAACAACAACGATCAAGTAGACATACCTCTTGTAGCACCGTCCGCTGACCGAGATATACTCATTTCTTGTCCGACCATGATGACATTGTGCTCATAGAGGATGAACCTACCCAGTGAAGTCGTGAGATCGCATAGAAATGGCTAGAGGTCATTCTGAGCCGAATCTTCGATTCGATGATGCGATCAAACAGCTTTGGTTTCATCAAGAAAGAAGATGAGCCTTGTGTCTACAAGAAGGTTAGAAAACATAGTTGTCTTCCTCATTGTGTATGGATGACATACTACTCATGAGAAGGGCATCCTATGCATCCCTACATGGCTCACAGAGCTAGGGAGTTGCTTCTCAAAGAAGGACTTAGGTGAGGCATCCGCATTAGATGATCTATAGAGATAGATCTAAGAGATTGCTAGGTCAGAGTACATACATTGATGAGGTACTCCTACGGTTTGCCATGCGAAGGGATTTCTGCCGATGTCACATGGCGTGAGTCTTCGAAGACTCAAGGTCCCTCTTCTAGAGAGGAGAGAGAGCATAGATCCTTTATGCCTCAGCCATAGGATCGATCATGTACGCCATGCTATGATGTCTCGGATGCTTTGAGCATGACTAGCAGATCAGATCTAGATGAAAGTCATCGATAGCGGTCAAGAATATTCTTAAGTACTTAAGCAGACTAAAGAATATTTCTTGATATATGGAGGCAATGATAAGCTAGCTGTAGATGCTAGCTTCCAGACCGATCGGGATGATTAAAGATCACAAATGAGGTTCGTGTTTTGCTTGAATGGTAGTGCTATGAGTCACATTCTACAACGCTTCCATCTCATTCGAGAGATTATCGATAGAGGAGATGAAGATTTGAAGAGTACCCACAGAGGCTAACATTGCAGATCCCCTTTGGCATCGAGGAAGCATGATGGTCACACTAGGTCATTAGGCCTTAGAGCCTATATTGATTGGTGCTAGTGGAAGATTGTTAGTTAGAGCCCTAGAGCCAATCATTTGATGATTGTATGGACTCATGTATATCATATTCATGTATATATATTAAGGCATTTGGTTTTTGGTTATTATGCTTATTTGTATTAGTGCCAGATAAAATAAGTATAGTAACGTCCTAGAGTAGAAAGGTTCTTACCTATATCAATCGATTGGTTGAATCGATAGTGAGATGATATAGGGAACACTACTCTAAATCATTCCTAGTCGAGTATTAACATTCAGGGACAATGTTAATACAATAAGACTAGCATGTAGGTCAGCTCGATGACTTGATCTCACAAGTCATGGATATAGAGATATCAAGCTGACACATGGGTATGCATTAGAGAATGTATACTGAATGACCCACCATGAGAAAGTATCATGGATCGTTATATGAGTGTCATATACTTTCTCATGTGGCTATTAGTATGACTATTAGTCCTTTGACCTGAAGTCACCATGGATCCCTACATAAGGAGTTATGTACTTTGGTTTCGTCACCGTAACTGGGTGGACTATAAAGGCGATTACTGGGTATATAACGAATTATGTAGAGGGATGTGAGTGATGTAGATGGGATCTATCCCTTTCATATGACGGGAGCGACATAAATATTCTTGATAGAGTTAGACCACGAAGTGCATGGCCATGCCCAAATGAGTCAACATTAGATGTTGAGCTCATTTGATCGAGTGAGTCTACTTGGAGTTCAAGATTTAGATTGATTAGAGGATGACACGGTCTATGCCTCATATTGATCAATCTAGATGTCTAGGATAGAAGGACAATGTCACATATTTTGTGAGGAGTCACAATTGATAGTCACAAGGTGATGTCGGATCTCGACATTCTTGTAACTTGGGTAGTAATGATATGTTGCTAGATACCGCTCATTACTTATGCTCCTAAATGGGTTTAGGGCATTACCAACGTTACAAGAACCTATAGGGTCACACACTAAGGACAATTAGATGGAGATTTGGTTCATATGATGAACCAAGAGGATTAGATTCATTTGATGAATCATATTGGATTAAGAGTAATCCAAATTGGGCTAATTGAGTTAGACTCAAGTTGATTCATGTATTCAATGAGTCTAATTTAGATTATGACTCATTAAATCAACTTAATTTAATGAATTAGATTCATTATATTAAGTTGGCTTTAATCATATGGTTGGATTAGATCAACCATGAGAGAGATTTGATCAAGTTTGACTTGATTTGAGAGGAAGAGAAAAAGTCATGTTTGACTTGACTTTTTGCCACATCACTAGTGAGTTGGCAAGATGTGGACCAATAGGATTGCTCCACATCATCAATGTGTGCCACCTCATGGAGGTTACAAGCCTCCATAGCATTTAATGTGGCCGGCCCACATTAAATGAGGAGGTTACACTTGTTGCCATGTCATTTAGTGAGGTGGCAAGATGTGGACCAATAGTGTTGATCCACATCATCCTAGAGTGCCACTCATGGGGGTTACAACTCTTAATGGTCTCCACATTAATTGGAATTAATGTGGGGGTTACACCTCCTAGAGTGGCCGGCCACTTGATGGCTAAGGGGTTATTTTGAATTTCCTCTTATGGATTCATTCACTCTTCTTCTCCCTTGGGTGCTCTCTCTTCTCCTTCTCCCATTCCTTGACCGAACGCTCCATTGGTGCTAGCACACCTTGTGTTTTGGTCATCTCCTTCTACTTGTGTCCATGTGGGTACATATAGAGGTTGTCTATTTTGACAACTAGAGATCCGGCGACATCTTGGACAAGCGGGAACGCGAAGGGCTTCGCTACAAGGGTAATGATCTTAACTTTAGTGTAGATCTAAAGTTTTTACAAACTCGTACAAGAAAAAGGTTTTTCGAAAAATTTTGTTTACGAATCTTTGCACGAGATCCATGGCTTAGGGTGACTCGGGGTTTCCACGACGCGAAAAAGCGGTTTTCGCGGCCCGACGAACCCAATATCTAAGTCCAAATTAGACTCATTTAACACATGAACCAAATTAAGTCCAACTCAATTAATTTACTTTGGATTACTCTTAATCCAATTTGGTTCATCATATGAACATAATCCTCTAGGTACATCAAATGAACCTAATCTCCATCTAATTGCCCTTTGTGTGTGACCCTATAGGTTCTTGTAACGTTGGCAATGCTCCTAAACCCATTTAGAAGCATAAGTAATGAGCAGTATCTAGCAACACATCATTACTACCCAAGTTACAAGAATGTTGAGATCCAACATCACCTTGTGACTACTAGTTGTGACCCTTCACAATATATGACAAGTGTCCTTCTATCCTTGACATATAGATTGATCAATGTGAGGCATAGACCGTGTCATCCTCTAATCAATCTAAATCTTGAATCCCAAGTAGACTCACTCAATTAAATGAGCTCAACATCTCATATTGACTCATTTGGGCATGGTCATGCACTCAGTGGTCTCACTCTATCAAGTATAATGATGTCACTCCTGTTATATAGGAGGGATAGATCCCATCTACATCACTCACATCTCTCCGTATAATTTGTTACATACCCAGTAATCGCCTTTATAGTCCACCCAGTTACGGGTGACGTTTGACGAAGCCAAAGTATGCAACTCCTTATGTAGAGAACCATGGTGACTTCAGGTCCAAGGACTAATAGTCATACTAATAGCCACATGAGAAAGTATATGACACTCATATAATGATCCATGATACTTTCTCATGGCGGGTCATTCAGTATACATTCTCTAATGCATACCCATGTGTTAACTTGATATCTCCATATCCATGACTTGTGAGATCAAGTCATCGAGTTGACCTACATGCTAGTCTCGTCGCATTAACATTGTCCCTGAATGTTAATACTTGACTAGGAATGATTAAGAGTAGTGTACCCTATATATTCTCACTATCGATTCAACCAATCGATTGATATAGGTAAGAACCTTCTACTCAAGGACGCTATTATACTTAGTTATTTGGCACCAATACAAGTAAGCATAATAACTAAAAACAAATGTCTTTATATACATAAGAATATGGTACAACGAGTCTATACAACAATCATCAAATGATTGGCTCTAGGGCTCTAACTAACAATCTCCCACTAACACTAGTGCCAATTAGTATAGGCTCTAAGGTCTAATGACCTAATGTGACCATCATGCTTTCTATGTGCCAAAGCCTTGGTCAAGGGATCTACGATGTTAGCCTCAGTGGGTACTCTGTAAATCTTCACATCTCCTCTATCGATGATCTCTCGAATGAGATGGAAGCGCTGTAGTATGTGTTTGGTCCGCTGGTGTGAGCGAGGTTCCTTATCTTGTGCTATTACTCCATTGTTGTCACAATAGAGCTCTATGGGATCAGCTATGCTAGGAACCACCCCAAGTTCAGTAATGAACTTGCGGATCTAAACTGCCTCCTTTGCTGCTTCTGATGCAGTAATATACTCGGCCTCTATTGTAGAATCAGTGACTGTGTCCTGCCTGTTCAGTTTGGAAGCTAGCATCACTGTAACCCTTTACAGCTAGCTCGTCATCGCCTCCATATATCAAGAAATATTCTTTAGTCCTTCTCAAGTACTTAAGAATATTCTTGACCGCTATCCAGTGACTTTCACCTGGATCTGACTAGTATTTGCTTGTCATGCTCAAAGCATACGAGACATCAGGATGAGTACATAGCATGGCGTACATGATAGATCATATGGCTGAAGCATAAGGGATCTGATCCATGCAGTCTCTCTCCTCTCTAGAAGAGGGACCTTGAGTCTTCGAAAGACTCACACCATGTGACATCGGCAGAAATCCCTTCTTGGAGTTCTGCATGGAAAACCGTAGTAGTACCTTGTCAATGTATGTACTCTGACTTAGGCTAAGAAATCTCTTAGATCTATCTCTATAGATCTGTATGCCGAGAATGCGGGATGCTTCACCTAAGTCCTTCATTGAGAAACAAGTCCCAAGCCAAGTCTTGACAGACTGCAGCAAAGGGATGTCTTTCCCAATGAGTAGTATGTCATCCACATACAATATAAGGAAAATAACTATGCTCCCAACAACCTTCTTGTAGATACAAGGTTCATCTTCATTCTTGATGAAACCAAACTGTTTGATGGCATCATCGAATCGAAGATTTCAGCTCCGGGAAGCTTGCTTTAGTCTATAAATGGACCTATGCATCTTGCATACTCTGCCAGTATGTTGTGGATCTACAAAACCCTCAGGCTGTGTCATGTACACATCCTCGAGCAGGTTTCCATTCAGAGACGTGGTTTTGACATCCATCTGCTAGATCTCATAATCATGGTACGCCGCAATAGCAAGTATGATCCGAATGGATTTAAACATCGCTACTGGAGAAAAGGTTTCATCATAGTCAATACCATGAATTTGCTTGAAACTTTTAGCTACCAAACGACCATTATAAATAAGTCCATCCATGTCAGTCTTTCTCTTAAAGACCCACTTACACCCAATGGGTTTGATCCCTTCAAGTGGATCAACCAAAGTCCATACTTGGTTAGTGTACTTGGATTCCATCTCGGATCTCATGGCCTCTAGCCATTTCTCGAAATCTGGTCTCATCACAGCTTCCTGATAGGAGGTAGGCTCATCCTCAATGAGCACAACGTCATCATGGTCAGACAAGAGAAATGAATATCTCTCAGGCTGACGACACCTGCGAAGAGGTAGGTCTACTTGAACCGGTTGTGGTTCCTCAACTCCTTGTGGAACAACAAGATCCACAACACTTTGTGGTCCAGTTCAACTTCCTCAGTGCTATTGTCCATATCTTGAACTTCTTCAAGATCGAACGATTCCACTAGTCTTTCTAGAAACAAAATCCTTTTCTAGAAATAGCCACAACTATCTTGTGTTGACAGGGGATGTAGAAGTAATATCCCTTCGTTTCCTTGGGATATCCAATAAAATAGCACTTATTGGATTTGGGTCCCAATTTGTCCGAGACTTGACGTCGAACGTAAGCCTCACAACCCCAAATCCTCATAAAAGTCACCTGGGCATCTCTCCCAGTCCATATCCTATATGGTGTCTTTATTATAGCCTTAGATGGAGCTCGGTTGAGAATGAAGGTTGTTGTGTCCAGAGCATAGCCCCATAGATACATAGGAAGATCTGTGTGACTCATCATAGACCATAGCATATCTAATAAGGTACGATTCCTCCTTTCGGATACACCATTCCACTTTGGTGTTCCAGGAGGAGTGAGTTGAAATAGAATCTCACACTCAGCTAGAAAGTCACGAAACTCATGGCTAAGGTATTCACCACCTCGATCTGATCGAAGTATCTTAATACTCTTGCCAAGCTGGTTTTGTACTTCATTCTTGAATTCCTTGAACTTTTTAAAGGATTCTGACTTATGTGTCATCAAATACACATAACCATATCTACTGAAGTCATCAGTAAAATGTAATGTAGTGCCTATAACCACCTCTGGCAACGACATTGAAAGGGCCACATACTGTTGGTTGCTACTCGGAAAACCTAGAGGTTCCACTGTACAAAAATTTTATACAAAGGTTTGAACCTTTTCCTAGCTACCATGTGTTCTTTTAAATTAAATTTCAGATCGCCTGCGGAACTTAACACGTTTGATCCAAAACTTAATTTATTTGTTCCTTTTGGTTTTGACTTGGATCTCCTGTGGAACTTAACACGTTCGACCCAAATCACCTTAAGTTATTAATTCCATTAAATATTAATTTCCATAATTGGTTTCCAGTACTGACGTGGTGAGGCACATGACCTTCTTGGATATGGGAGCAACCACCACCGACTAGACAAAACCTTTTATGGAAAGCTAATATTTAATTTCCTAAAATAACTTTAGGTTAACCGAAAGGAACAATCAAATCACAAGGAAAAATAAATCAAAAAAAAACACAACATCGAAAAACATATTCGAAATACTAGAATCGTAAGCCTCTTGTATTTGGTATTATTTCCAAAAATAACTAGTATGATGCGGAAAGAAAAATTACTAGTTATACCTTTTAGAAAGACCTCTTGATCTTCTACCGTATTCCTCTTCTAACCTCGGACGTTGTGTGGGCAATGATCTTCCAAGATGAGAAACCACCAAACACCTTCTTCTCCTCCTAGCTAGGTTCGGCCAAAACAAGAAAGCTTCACCAAGGAAGAAGAAAAAAAACACAAACCAAGCTCCAAGGGATGCAAACTTTCTCTCCTTCTTCTTCTTCTTCTCCAAGTAGTATCCGGCCACCACAAGAGCTCCAAGCCAAGAGAAAGGTTCGGCCACCACAAAGAAGAAGAGGGGAAGAGAGGTTGGCCGGCCACACCAAGAAATAAGAGAGGGAGAAAAATAATAGAGGTTGTCTCTTATGAAGGCACCCCAACCCTCTCTTTTATATTCCTTAGTCTTGGTAAATTAGGAAATTTAATTACAATAAAATTTCCTTAATTTCCTTGACATGATTTAATTGAGAAAAATAAAATAAAATTTCCCAATTGATCTTATAATGGCCGGCCATATCATAGAGAGAAAAAATTAGACAAGTTTCAATCAACAAATTAAAACTTCCTAATTTGTTTCCGAAAATTTTAAAAATAAAATTTCTCTTCAAAAATCCCTTCATGGTTTATAAAAAGAAATTTCTATAATTTTAATTTTTCAACATGTGAATAATTTTCAGAGAGAGAAAATAAAATATCTTTCCAATCTACAAATAAGGAAAGAGATCTATTCTCTTTCTTTAATCTTTTGTAGATCCTTTTAAGAGAGATATTTTTATTTTAATTCTCTTTAATAAATTATATCTTCCACATAATAAAAAATTAAAATTAAAATTCTTTTTAATATTATTATGGCCGGCCCTCTCTAGCTTGGGTTCAAGCTAGGGTCGGCCACCCATAAACCAAGCTTAGGTCGGCCCTAGCTTGATCCCCAAGCTAGCTTGGTCGGCCCCCTTTAGGTGGGTATAGAAGGTGGGTATAGGTGGATATAGTACTCTATAAATAAGAGGCTACGATAGGAACCGAGAGGAGGAATTGGTTTTGGTCTCCCGATAAAATTAAGCATCCCGTGTTCACCCCGAACACACAACTTAATTTTATCAATAATAATTCATTCCACTAGAGAACTATTATGGAACTACCGCACCAATCCCAAATTACATTTTTGGGCTCCTTCTTATTATGAGTGTGTTAGTCTCCCTGTGTTTAAGATATCGAATGTCCACTAATTAAGTGAGTTACTAACAACTCATTTAATTAATATCTTAGTCCAAGAGTAGTACCACTCAATCTTATCATCATGTCGGACTAAGTCCACCTGCAGGATTTAACATTGACAATCCTTATGAGCTCCTCTTGGGGACATTATCAACCTAGTATCTCTAGGACACATTTTCCTTCTATAATCAACAACACACACTATAAGTGATATCATTTCCCAACTTATCGGGATTATTGATTCATCGAACTAAATCTCACCCATTGATAAATTAAAAAAATAAATATCAAATATATGTGCTTGTTATTATATTAGGATTAAGAGCACACACTTCCATAATAACTGAGGTCTTTGTTCCTTTATAAAGTCAGAATAAAAGAAACAACCTCAAATGGTCCTACTCAATACACTCTGAGTGTGCTAGTGTAATTATATAGTTAAGATAAACTAATACCTAATTACACTACGACCTTCTAATGGTTTGTTCCTTTCCATTTTGGTCGTGAGCTACTATTTATAATTTATAAGGTACTGATAACATCATCTTCTGCATGTGACACCACATACTATGTTATCTACAATATAAATTAATTGAACAACTACAAATAAATTGACCAAATGTGATTCTTTATTCAACATAAAAGTTTACAAAAGCTTAGGCTTTCAGTATACACTCCAACAATCTCCCACTTATACTAATGACGAAGCTGCCATATCTTCTACCATACATATGATTCTCATTCCCTCCACATGCCGATCGAAAGCTTTTGCCGGAAGGGCCTTAGTGAAAGGATCTGCCAGGTTATCCGCTGATGCAATCTTGGTGATGACAACTTCTCCTCGCTTCACGATATCTCGTATTAGGTGGTACTTGCGCTCTATATGTTTACTTGCCTTATGAGCTCGTGGTTCCTTCGAGTTTGCAACTGCACCGCTATTATCACAATAAATTATGATGATTTTGGGCAAACCAGGGATCACATCTAAGTCCATTAGAAAGTTCCTGAGCCATACTGCTTCTTTAGCTGCCTCAGAGGCTGCTACACTGAAACGCATTTTGCTTAACACTCCTCCATGAAATGGCTCCACCTCATAAAGTAAACACATAGCCCGATGTAGACTTATGTTGTCCCTATCCGATTGGAAATCTGAATCCGTGTAACCCATAGAGAGCAAATCGTCGCTTGGTAAACTAGCATATAATCTCTAGTCCTTCTCGTACTTTAATATATGCTTTACCGTAGTCCAATGTCCTTGTCCAGGTTACTCGATATCTACTGACCATGCCCACGAAAAAAAATATCGGTCTCGTACATAACATTGCATACATATGGCTTCCTACAGCATGCTTTTCATGTCTTCTATCTCCTTTGATGTCTTTGGAGACATCTCTTTAGATAGAGTTATTCCATGCCTAAAAGGTAAGAAACCTTTCTTGGAATCCTGCATGCTGAAACGAGCAAGGATTGTATCTATATATGAAGCTTGGGACAGACACAACATTCTTTTCTTGCAATCCCTTATTACTTTGATCCCAAGAATGTGTGCACACTCTCCTAAGCCCTTCATATCAAATTGTTTGGACAACCATACCCTTACGTCTGATAATACCTTGACATTGTTGCCAATTAACAAAATATCATCTACGTATAGTACAAGAAATACCGTTACACTTCTTATATACACAAGACTCATCCGGACTTTGAATAAATCCATATGACTGGATTACTTCATTAAACCGGATGTTCCAAGACCTTGAAGCTTGCTTCAGTCCATAAATGGACCGATTGAGCTTACACACTAGATGCTCTTTGCCTTTTTCAATGAACCCTTCTGGTTGCTTCATATGGATGTTCTCTTCAAGACTTCCATTAAGAAAAGCTATCTTGACATCCATTTGCCAAATCTCATAATCCATATGAGCAGCGATGGATAAGAGTATCCGGATAGACTTAAGCATGGCTACCAGTGAAAAGGTTTCCTCATAATCGATTCCCTCTTTCTGAGTGTACCCTTTTGCAACAAGCCTAGCTTTGAAGGTTTCTATCTTCCCGTCTGTCCCTCTTTTCCTTTTGTAGATCCACTTGCATCCAACGGCTTTTACACCATCAGGTGGTTCTACAAGCTCCCAGACCTTATTAGAGTACATAGACTTTATTTCAGAATTCATCGCCTTTTGCCAAGATGCTGCATCTATATCTTGGAGTGCTTCGTCATATGTCCGGGGATCAGGTTCATGTTTACCCGGGATCAAGTCCGAAGACTCTCCCAAAAACATGAATCTCTCAAGCTGCCTTACAACCCTCCCACTACGACGAGGTACTGTCTGTGGTTGTGTATCATGTGTGACACATGTTGCAGTCTCTTGTGGTACTTCATCTTGTACTATTGGTACTAAAGTAGACGTGTCCTCTCTTAGTTCTTCTAAAACAACTTTACTACTGGGCTTGTGATCCATTATATAGTCTTCTTCTAAAAACTGGGCATTGGTGCTAACAATGGCCTTCTGATCCTTATGACTATAAAATAAACCTCCTTTCGTTCCTTTGGGATATCCCACAAACATGCGAACTTCTGTACGAGATTCTAACTTATCAGCATCTGGTTTCAGCACATGTGCTGGACTACCCCAAATCTTAATATGTCTTAGACTGGGTTTTCGCCCATTCCACAATTCTATGGGAGTAGAATAAACTGATTTAGAAGGTACTAAGTTCAGAACGTATACTGCTGTTTCCAGAGCATATCCCCAAAACGAATTTGGTAATTCTGAATAACTCATCATCGATCTAACCATCTCCATAAGAGTCATATTCCTTCGTTCTGCCACACCATTCTGTTGGGGTGTACCAAGTGCAGACAGTTGGGATTGAATCCCGGCCTCTGATAAGTAATTCTTAAACTCTCCTAAGAGGTATTCGCCACCACGATCAGATCGTAGTGTCTTGATACTTTTACCTAGTCGTTTCTCCACATCAGCCTTGTACTCTTTGAACTTATCAAAGCACTCGGACTTGCGGCGCATTAGGTAAATGTATCCATATCTTGAATAATCGTCTATGAAAGAGACAAAATATTCAAAACCTCCTCTTGCCTGGACAGACATAGGACCACACAAATCAGAGTGAACCAATTCTAACACTTCTTTGGCTCTATACCCCTTGCCCTTGAAAGGCCTCTTGGTCATTTTACCTTCCAAGCAAGATTCACAAGTTGGAAAATTTTCCAACACTAATGAACCCAAAAGTCCAGCGGCTATAAGCCTCTGAATCCTACTTAAGTTAATATGACCAAGCCTTAGATGCCAAAGATATGCTTGGTTCATTTCTGAAGGTTCTTTTCTCTTATTTGAGTTAGAAGATGAGTTATAAATTTCCATGTTTTGCTTTGTGGGAGAAATTGGATTTAAAGTATACAAATTGCCTACTTATGTACCAAAACAGATAATCACTTTATTTCTCTTAATAACTACATCGTTACTAAAGGAAACTGAATATCCATCTAAAAATAGTTTAGAAACTGAAATTAAATTCTTTCTAAAACTGGGTACATAAAGACAATTTCTTAAAACCAAATTTTTATTTCTACTAAAAGATAAGTAGACGTCTCCCACTGCAATAGCCGCCACCTTAGTAGCATTGCCCATGTAGACGGTAATCTCTCCTTCAGTTAGTCGTCGGGTTTCCTGGAACCCATGCAAGGAATTGCAGACATGATCAGTGGCTCCCACCAGGTACTGGTAGATAACACCGCTAAACATGTTTCAACAACTAGAGTATGAGATATGCCTTTGTTGTTTTGATTCCTACGAGGACAGTCCGCCTTCCAATGCCCTGACTTCTTCATTCCAGCTTTAGGTCCCGTACTCGAGATTTATTCACTTTCTTTGTTGAACCAACTTGTTTCTTCTTCTTCTTTCCTTTCGGTTTAGAAGTAGAACCATTTTCGATAATGAATATGAGAATTGTGACGAAACAATCCTTCTGGTCATTAGTTCCGCTAATGAATATACCCTTTTGTTCATATTGTAATTCAGCTCAAAACTTCTAGGTAGTGTTTGGAGGATCATATCGATCTGGGTTTCCCATCAATTACTCCTCCAAGGATCTGTATCTCATTCAGATAAGCCATCATCTTTAGGATATGATCCCTACTCTTGCATGGTGGCTATCATTATCTTTAGCATAGCTTCTTGTCTAGAAGCCCGATCCGATGACCAAAGAGTTCCTTGAGATTGTTCATATAAGTCGTTGGTAAATCTTGATGTCGATGTTGCAATACATTTGACATTGAAGCCAAAATGTAACACCGCCATCTCATCCGCTTTACCCATTTCCTATGATATTCAATCTCCTCTTGGGTAGATTCACCAGTAGGTGCATCATAGCTTATAGCAGTAAGAACAATATCCAGGTTCCTTTTCCAATCTATGTAGTTAGGACCAGTAAGTCTATTCTGTTGTCGTATGATGGATAGTGGGTTGAAAGTCATCCTAAGAATCACAAATAACTTTTGGTCAGAACTCTAAATTTAGAATAATATTGATTCCTCAAACAATACTATTTTAAATTAACCAACACCTCAAACCACCGTGAATTTTGTATGCCACGATAGTGTGGACGTATACAAATTCAACATTTGTAAAAGGAGAGTTTTAACCCATTAATTTTATTATCTTATCAACCTAACTTTTTGACAAATAAAATTAATAGTTGGTATCCTTTGGTCACACAAATAATAGCAGTGACTCCGATGGGGAGGATACTATTAGTTGTGCCTAAGTGTATACCATTACTTGGCACTAAGTCCATTAATAAGATTGTGCCCCTTCCGATGGGGAAGATCACACGCTCTTAATTAACTTCCTATAGTCATCCCAAATGGAAGTTTGTTCTAGTGATCCACAAACAAGCTCATCCGATATGGAGGAAGGCACTCAGAGCCAACACACAAGCTTGTTTGCATCACTTACAAACCAGTAATGGAGACCATGGGTTTTACTTAAAAAATCCCTCTCCCACTTAGTTATTTATAAATGAGGAATTTTAACTATGCTAGCCTACTAAACATGTATACTAACATACACACACAGCACAATATAAAAGCAATAAATAGAAAATCTAATTTTCAACTATTATGGCTTTTATCTATGGTTGTCCTCCGTGTGTTGTCATCCCAAGCTGCTGCCAAATTTGGCCACCGCCACCGGGTCTAGCTGTCGCATCCATCTTGCTCCTTGTTTCGCTGCGCCTCTGGTCCTCAGAAGGTTCCACGCTTTGCAACATTCGATCCGCGACATATATAGAATTTTACAATTTTGATCCTATATTCCATAAAAGGAATGTACATGTATCTAGATCAAAAATAAAATCCTAATAAAACTAAATACAGCTCCTGCTGTATTTTATAATACAATCATGCACACACATATAAATGCCCTTGACATGTCTGAGGGTCCAATCACACACATAAAACTATAAGCCATAATAGTTAGATCCTGCATCCACAAAGTTAGCACATCCTACTATTATCCTGCCTAAATTATGTATGACATGTGCATAATTAAACTAATACCAAATACACAGAGGCAAAACCCTAGCTCTGATACCAATTGTTGGTTGCTACTCGGAAAACCTAGAGGTTCCACTGTACAAAAATTTTGTACAAAGGTCTGAACCTTTTCCTAGCTACCATGTGTTCTTATAAATTAAATTTCGGATCGCCTGCGAAACTTAACACGTTTGATCCAAAACTTAATTTATTTGTTCCTTTTGGTTTTGACATGGATCTCCTGCGGAACTTAACACGTTCGACCCAAATCACCTTAAGTTATTAATTCCATTAAATATTAATTTCCATAATTGGTTCCCAGTACTGACGTGGCGAGGCACATGGCCTTCTTGGATATGGGAGCAATCACCACCGACTAGACAAAACCTTTTATGAAAAGCTAATATTTAATTTCCTAAAATAACTTTAGGTTAACCGAAAGAAACAATCAAATCACAAGGAAAAATAAATCAAAAAAAAACACAACATCAAAAAATATATTCGAAATACTAGAATCGTAAGCCTCTTGTATTTGGTATTATTTCCAAAAATAACTAGTATGATGCGGAAAGAAAAATTACTAGTTATACCTTTTAGAAAGACCTCTTGATCTTCTACCGTATTCCTCTTCTAACCTCGGACGTTGTGTGGGCAACGATCTTCCAAGATGAGAAACCACCAAACACCTTCTTCTCCTCCTAGCTAGGTTCGGCCAAAACAAGAAAGCTTCTCCAAGGAAGAAGAAAAAAAAACACAAACCAAGCTCCAAGGGATGCAAACTTTCTCTCCTTCTTCTTCTTCTTCTCCAAGTAGTATCCGGCCACCACAAGAGCTCCAAGCCAAGAGAAAGGTTCGGCCACCACAAAGAAGAAGAGGGGAAGAGAGGTTGGCCGGCCACACCAAGGAATAAGAGAGGGAGAAAAATAATAGAGGTTGTCTCTCATGAAGGCAACCCAACCCCCTCTTTTATATTCCTTAGTCTTGGTAAATTAGGAAATTTAATTACAATAAAATTTCCTTAATTTCCTTGATATGATTTAATTGAGAAAAATAAAATAAAATTTCCCAATTAATCTTATAATGGCCGGCCACATCATAGAGAGAAAAAATTAGAGAAGTTTCAATCAACAAATTAAAACTTCCTAATTTGTTTCCAAAAATTTTAAAAATAAAATTTCTCTTCAAAAATCCCTTCATGGTTTATAAAAAGAAATTTCTATAATTTTAATTTTTCAACATGTGAATAATTTTCAGAGAGAGAAAATAAAAAATTTTTCCAATCTACAAATAAGGAAAGAGATCTAATCTCTTTCTTTAATCTTTTGTAGATCCTTTTAAGAGAGATATTTTTATTTTAATTCTCTTTAATAAATTATATCTTCCACATAATAAAAATTAAAATTAAAATCCTTTTTAATTTAATATGGCCGGCCCCTCTAGCTTGGGTTCAAGCTAGGGCCGGCCACACCAATTTATGCTTAGGCCGGCCCTAGCTTGGTTCCCAAGCTAGCTTGGCCGGCCCCTATTAGGTGGGTATAGAAAGTGGGTATAGGTGGGTATAGTACTCTATAAATAAGAGGCTACGATAGGGACCGAGAGGAGGAATTGGTTTTGGTCTCCCGATAAAATTAAGCATCCCGTGTTCGCCCCGAACACACAACTTAATTTTATCAATAATAATTCATTCCACTAGAGAACTATTATTGAACTACCGCACCAATCCCAAATTACATTTTTGGGCTCCTTCTTATTATGAGTGTGTTAGTCTCCTTGTGTTTAAGATATCGAATGTCCACTAATTAAGTGAGTTACTAACAACTCATTTAATTAATATCTTAGTCCAAGAGTAGTACCACTCAATCTTATTGTCATGTCGGACTAAGTCCACCTGCAGGGTTTAACATGTTAATCCTTATGAGCTCCTCTTGGGGACATTATCAACCTAGTATCTCTATGACACAGTTTCCTTCTATAATCAACAACACACACTATAAGTGATATCATTTCTCAACTTATCGGGCTTATTGATTCATCGAACTAAATCTCACCCATTGATAAATTAAAAAAATAAATATCAAATATATATGCTTGTTATTATATTATGATTAAGAGCACACACTTCCATAATAACTGAGGTCTTTGATAAAAGAAACAACCTCAAATTGTCCTACTCAATACACTCTGAGTGTACTAGTGTAATTATATAGTTAAGATAAACTAATACCTAATTACACTACGACCTTCTAATGGTTTGTTCCTTTTCATTTTGGTCGTGAGCTACTGTTTATAATTTATAAGGTACTGATAACATCATCTTCTGCATGTGACACCACATACTATGTTATCTACAATATAAATTAATTGAACAACTACAAATAAATTGACCAAATGTGATTCTTTATTCAACATAAAAGTTTACAAAAGCTTAGGCTTTCAGTATACACTCCAACAATCTCCCACTTATACTAATGACGAAGCTGCCATATCTTCTACCATACATATGATTCTCATTCCCTCCACATGCCGATCGAAAGCTTTTGCCGGAAGGGCCTTAGTGAAAGGATCTGCCAGGTTATCCGCTGATGCAATCTTGGTGATGACAACTTCTCCTTGCTTCACGATATCTCGTATTAGGTGGTACTTGCGCTCTATATGTTTACTTGCCTTATGAGCTCGTGGTTCCTTCGAGTTTGCAACTGCACCGCTATTATCACAATAAATTATGATGATTTTGGGCAAACCAGGGATCACATCTAAGTCCATTAGAAAGTTCCTGAGCCATGCCTTAGAGGCTGTCACATACTCAGCTTCCATGGTTGAGTCCAAACGCATTAACACTCCTCCATGAAATGGCTCCACCTCATAAAGTAAACACATAGCCCGATGTAGACTTACTGTTGTCCCATCTGAATCCGTGTAACCCATAGAGAGCAAATCTTGGTAAACTAGCATATAATCTCTAGTCCTTCTCGGTACTTTAATATACTGCAGTCCAATGTCCTTGTCCAGGTTACTCGATATCTGCTGACCATGCCCACGAAAAACTGTCTCGTACATAACATTGCATACATATGGCTTCCTACAGCCGAAGCATAAGGAACTGTTTTCATGTCTTCTATCTCCTTTGATGTCTTTGGAGACATCTCTTTAGATAGAGTTATTCCATGCCTAAAAGGTAAGAAACCTTTCTTGGAATCCTGCATGCTGAAACGAGCAAGGATTGTATCTATATATGAAGCTTGGGACAGACACAACATTCTTTTCTTGTGATCCCTTATTACTTAGATCCCAAGAATGTGTGCACACTCTTCTAAGCCCTTCATATCAAATTGTTTGGACAACCATACCCTTACGTCTGATAATACCTTGACATTGTTGCCAATTAACAAAATATCATCTACGTATAGTACAAGAAATACCACCACGTTTTCGTTACACTTCTTATATACACAAGACTCATCCGGACTTTGAATAAATCCATATGACTGGATTACTTCATTAAACCGGATGTTCCAAGACCTTGAAGCTTGCTTCAGTCCATAAATGGACCGATTGAGCTTACACACTAGATGCTCTTTGCCTTATCAATGAACCCTTCTGGTTGCTTCATATGGATGTTCTCTTCAAGACTTCCATTAAAGAAAGCTATCTTGACATCCATTTGCCAAATCTCATAATCCATATGAGCAGCGATGGATAAGAGTATCCGGATAGACTTAAGCATGGCTACCGGTGAAAAGGTTTCCTCATAATTGATTCCCTCTTTCTGAGTGTACCCTTTTGCAACAAGCCTAGCTTTGAAGGTTTCTATCTTCCCGTCTGTCCCTCTTTTCCTTTTGTAGATCCACTTGCATCTAACGGCTTTTACACCATCAGGTGGTTCTACAAGCTCCCAGACCTTATTAGAGTACATAGACTTTATTTCAGAATTCATCGCCTTTTGCCAAGATGCTGCATCTATATCTTGGAGTGCTTCGTCATATGTCCGGTGTTCATTAGGGATCAAGTCCAAGACTCTCCCAAAACATGAATCTCTCAGTCGCTTTACAACCCTCCCACTACGACAGGGCATCTATGGTTGTGTATCATGTGTGACACATGTTGCGTCTCTTGTGGTACTTCATCTTGTACTGTTGGTACTAAAGTAGACGTGTCCTCTCTTAGTTCTTCTAAAACAACTTTACTACTGGGCTTGTGATCCATTATATAGTCTTCTTCTAAAAACTGGGCATTAGTGCTAACAATGACCTTCTGGTCTTTAGGATTATAAAATAAACCTCCTTTCGTTCCTTTGGGATATCCCACAAACATGCGAACTTCTGTACGAGATTTTCAACACATGTGTTGGACTACCCCAAATCTGAATATGACTTAGACTGGGTTTTATTCCACAATTCCGTGGGAGTAGAATAAACTGATTTAGAAGGTACTAAGTTCGGAAGAGCATATCCCCAAAACAAATTTGGTAATTCAATAACTCATCATCGATCTAACCATCTCCATAAGAGTCCTATTCCTTCGTTCCGCCACACCATTCTGTTAAAAAACTGGGATTGAATCCCGCCTCGATAAGTAATTCCTAAACTCTCCTAAGAGGTATTCGCCACCACGATCAGATCGTAGTGTCTTGATACTTTTACCTAGTCGTTTCTCCACATCAGCCTTGTACTCTTTGAACTTATCAAAGCACTCGGACTTGCGGCGCATTAGGTAAATGTATCCATATCTTGAATAATCGTCTATGAAAGAGACAAAATATTCAAAACCTCTTCTTGCCTGGACCGACATAGGACCACACAAATCTGAGTGAACCAATTCTAACACTTCTTTGGCTCTATACCCCTTGGCCTTGAAAGGCCTCTTGGTCATTTTACCTTCCAAGCAAGATTCACAAGTTGGAAAATTTTCCAACACTAATGAACCCAAAAGTCCATCGGCTATAAGCCTCTGAATCCTACTTAAGTTAATATGACCAAGCCTTAGATGCCAAAGATATGCTTGGTTCATTTTCGAAGGTTCTTTTCTCTTATTTGAGTTAGAAGATGAGTTATAAATTTCCATGATTTGCTTTGTGGGAGAAATTGGATTTAAAGTATACAAATTGCCAACTAATGTACCAAAATAGATAATCACTTTATTTCTCTTAATAACTACATCGTTACTAA
The DNA here is from genome assembly GCF_018446385.1 of Zingiber officinale. Taxonomy (NCBI): domain Eukaryota; kingdom Viridiplantae; phylum Streptophyta; class Magnoliopsida; order Zingiberales; family Zingiberaceae; genus Zingiber; species Zingiber officinale. The sequence goes on along the minus strand of NC_056000.1, from coordinate 101,297,978 downwards.
AGAAACTGAATATCCATCTAAAAACAGTTTAGAAACTGAAATTAAATTCTTTCTAAAACTGGGTACATAAAGACAATTTCTTAAAACCAAATTTTTATTTCTACTAAAAGATAAGTAGACGTCTCCCACTGCAACAGCTGCCACCTTAGTAGCATTGCCCATGTAGACGATAATCTCTGACCGTATCTACACACCAGGTGCTGGTAGATAACAGCGCTAGACTTGTTTCAACCACTAGAGTATGAGATATCCCGTTGTTGTTTTGCTTCCTACGAGGACATCCGCCTTCCAATGCCCCGAGCAGATGAAGCACTTGCCCTTGACTTCTTCATTCAGCTTTAGGTCCCGTGCTCTGAGATTTATTCACTTTCTTTCCTGAACCAACTTGTTTCTTCTTCTTCTTTCCTTTGGTTTAGAAGTAGAACCATTTTCAGATAATGAATATGAGAATTGTGACGAAACAATCCTTGTCAGTCGTTCCGCCAATGAATATACCCTTTTGTTCATATTGTAATTCAGGCGGAATTGCTCAAAACTTCTAGGTAGTGTTTGGAGGATCATATCGATCTGGGTTTCCCCATCAATTTCTCCTCCAAGGATCTGTATCTCGTTCAGATAAGCCATCATCTTTAGGATATGATCCCTCACAGGTGTGCATGGTGGCTGTCATTATCTTTCTCATGGCTTCTTGTCTAGAAGCCCGATCCTGATGACTAAAGAGTTCCTTGAGATTGTTCATAATATCATAAGCTGTTGGTAAATCTTGATGCTGATGTTGCAATACATTTGACATTGAAGCCAAAATGTAACACCGCGCCATCTCATCTGCTTTTACCCATTTCCTATGATATTCAATCTCCTCTTGGGTAGATTCACCAGTGGGTGCATCTGGACAAGGCTCAGTCAGTACAAACTTATAGTTTTCAGCAGTAAGAACAATATCCAGGTTCCTTTTCCAATCTATGTAGTTAGGACCAGTAAGTCTATTCTGTTGTAGTATGATGGACAGTGGGTTGAAAGTCATCCTAATAATTACAAATAACTTTTGGTCAGAACTCTAAATTTAGAATAATATTGATTCCTCAAACAATACTATTTTAAATTAACCAACACCTCAAACCACCGTGAATTTTGTATGCCACGATAGTGTGGACGTATACAAATTCAACATTTGTAAAAGGAGAGTTTTAACCCATTAATTTTATTATCTTGTCAACCTAACTTTTTGACAAATAAAATTAATAGTTGGTATCCTTTGGTCACACAAATAATAGCAGTGACTCCGATGGGGAGGTTACTATTAGTTGTGCCTAAGTGTATACCATTACTTGACACTAAGTCCATTAATAAGATTGTGCCCCTTCCGATGGGGAAGATCACACGCTCTTAATTAACTTCCTATAGTCATCCCAAATGGAAGTTTGTTCTAGTGATCCACAAACAAGCTCATCCGATATGGAGGAAGGCACTCAGACCCAACGCGCAAGCTTGTTTGCATCACTTACAAACCAGTAATGGAGACCATGGGTTTTACTTAAAAAATCTCTCTCCCACTTAGTTATTTATAAATGAGGAATTTTAACTATGCTAGCCTAGTAAACATGTATACTAACATACACACACAGCACAATATAAAAGTAATAAATAGAAAATCTAATTTTCAACTATTATGGCTTTTATCTATAGTTGTCCTCCGTGTGTTGTCATCCCAAGCTGCTGCCAAATTTGGCCACCGCCACCGGGTCTAGCTGTCACATCCATCTTGCTCCTTATTCCGCTGCGCCTCTGGTCCTCAGAAGGTTCCACGCTTTGCAAGATTCGATCCGCGACATATATAGAATTTTACAATTTTGATCCTATATTCCATAAAAGGAATGTACATGTATCTAGATCAAAAATAAAATCCTAATAAAACTAAATACAGCTCCTGCTATATTTTATAATACAATCATGCACACACATATAAATGCCCTTGACATGTCTGAGGGTCCAATCACACACATAAAACTATAAGCCATAATAGTTAGATCCTGCATCCACAAAGTTAGCACATCCTACTATTATCCTTCCTAAATTATGTATGACATGTGCATAATTAAACTAATACCAAATACACAGAGGCAAAACCCTAGCTCTGATACCAATTGTTGGTTGCTATTCGGAAAACCTAGAGGTTCCACTGTACAAAAATTTTGTACAAAGGTCTGAACCTTTTCCTAACTACCATGTGTTCTTTTAAATTAAATTTCGGATCGCCTACGAAACTTAACACGTTTGATCCAAAACTTAATTTATTTGTTCCTTTTGGTTTTGACATGGATCTTGGATCTCCTGCGGAACTTAACACGTTCGTCCCAAATCACCTTAAGTTATTAATTCCATTAAATATTAATTTCCATAATTGGTTCCCAGTACTGACGTGGCGAGGCACATGGCCTTCTTGGATATGGGAGCAATCACCACCGACTAGACAAAACCTTTTATGGAAAGCTAATATTTAATTTCCTAAAATAACTTTAGGTTAACCGAAAGGAACAATCAAATCACAAGAAAAAATAAATCAAAAAAAAACACAACATCGAAAAATATATTCGAAATACTAGAATCGTAAGCCTCTTGTATTTGGTATTATTTCCAAAAATAACTAGTATGATGCGGAAAGAAAAATTACTAGTTATACCTTTTAGAAAGACCTCTTGATCTTCTACCGTATTCCTCTTCTAACCTCGGACGTTGTGTGGGCAACGATCTTCCAAGATGAGAAACCACCAAACACCTTCTTCTCCTCCTAGCTAGGTTCGGCCAAAACAAGAAAGCTTCTCCAAGGAAGAAGAAAAAAAAACACAAACCAAGCTCCAAGGGATGCAAACTTTCTCTCCTTCTTCTTCTTCTTCTCCAAGTAGTATCCGGCCACCACAAGAGCTCCAAGCCAAGAGAAAGGTTCGGCCACCACAAAGAAGAAGAGGGGAAGAGAGGTTGGCCGGCCACACCAAGGAATAAGAGAGGGAGAAAAATAATAGAGGTTGTCTCTCATGAAGGCACCCCAACCCCCTCTTTTATATTCCTTAGTCTTGGTAAATTAGGAAACTTAATTACAATAAAATTTTCTTAATTTCCTTGACATGATTTAATTGAGAAAAATAAAATAAAATTTTCCAATTAATCTTATAATGGCCGGCCACATCATAGAGAGAAAAAATTAGAGAAGTTTCAATCAACAAATTAAAACTTCCTAATTTGTTTCCGAAAATTTTAAAAATAAAATTTCTCTTCAAAAATCCCTTCATGGTTTATAAAAAGAAATTTCTATAATTTTAATTTTTCAACATGTGAATAATTTTCAGAGAGAGAAAATAAAATATCTTTCCAATCTACAAATAAGAAAAGAGATCTAATCTCTTTCTTTAATCTTTTGTAGATCCTTTTAAGAGAGATATTTTTATTTTAATTCTCTTTAATAAATTATATCTTCCACATAATAAAAAATTAAAATTAAAATTCTTTTTAATATTATTATGGCCGGCCCTCTCTAGCTTGGGTTCAAGCTAGGGCCGGCCACCCATAAACCAAGCTTAGGTCGGCCCTAGCTTAATCCCCAAGCTAGCTTGGCCGGCCCCCTTTAGGTGGGTATATAAGGTGGGTATAGGTGAGTATAGTACTCTATAAATAAGAGGCTACAATAGGGACCGAGAGGAGGAATTGGTTTTGGTCTCCCGATAAAATTAAGCATCCCGTGTTCGCCCCGAACACACAACTTAATTTTATCAATAATAATTCATTCCACTAGAGAACTATTATTGAACTACCGCACCAATCCCAAATTACATTTTTGGGCTCCTTCTTATTATGAATGTGTTAGTCTCCCTATGTTTAAGATATCGAATGTCCACTAATTAAGTGAGTTACTAACAACTCATTTAATTAATATCTTAGTCCAAGAGTAGTACCACTCAATCTTATTGTCATGTCGGACTAAGTCCACCTACAGGGTTTAACATGTTAATCCTTATGAGCTCCTCTTGGGGACATTATCAACCTAGTATCTCTATGACACAGTTTCCTTCTATAATCAACAACACACACTATAAGTGATATCATTTCTCAACTTATCGGGCTTATTGATTCATCGAACTAAATCTCACCCATTGATAAATTAAAAAAATAAATATCAAATATATGTGCTTGTTATTATATTATGATTAAGAGCACACACTTCCATAATAACTGAGGTCTTTGTTCCTTTATAAAGTCAGTATAAAAGAAACAACCTCAAATTGTCCTACTCAATACACTCTGAGTGTACTAGTGTAATTATATAGTTAAGATAAACTAATACCTAATTACACTACGACCTTCTAATGGTTTATTCCTTTTCATTTTGGTCGTGAGCTACTGTTTATAATTTATAAGGTACTGATAACATCATCTTCTGCATGTGACACCACATACTATATTATCTATAATATAAATTAATTGAACAACTACAAATAAATTGACCAAATGTGATTCTTTATTCAACATAAATGTTTACAGAAGCTTAGGCTTTCAGTATACAATCCAACACATACATCACTATGTATAAGTCCTAACAAGTCAGTCACTCTCTCGCTGTGTCCACTAAAGGGAGTCTTGGTCATCTTGCCCAGTAGGCATGACTCGTATGTCTCATATGATTCAAAATCAAATGAGTCCAGCAAACCATCTTTATGGAGCTAGGATAAGCGTTTGTCATTTATATGACCTAAGCGATAGTGCCAGATATAGGTTTGGTTCATGTCATTTGACTTGAACCTCTTGGTACTTATGTTATAGATAGGTTTCTCGAGGTCTAGAATATAGAGTCCGTTCATTAGAGGTGCACTACAATAGAACATATCATTTAAATAAAATGAACAATATTTGTTCTTTATTATAAATGAAAAGTCTTTCTTGTCTAAACAAGAAACTAATATAATGTTCTTAGTCAAAGCAGGGATATAACAACAATCATCAAATTCTAGTGCAAGCCCAGAGGGCAGAGATAGAGAATAAGTTCCTACAGCACCAGCAGCAACTCGTGCTCCATTGTCTACTCGTAGGTCCACCTCGCCCTTCATCAATGCCCTGCTATTTCTCAGCGCCTGCACATTAGTACAAATGTGAGAAGCACATCCGGTATCTAATACCCATGATGAAGAAATAGATAGATTGACTTCTATAACATATATACCTAAAGTGGAAGTCTCACTTCTCTTCTTCTTAAGATCTTCCAGGTACACTTTACAGTTCCTCTTCCAGTGCCCGGTCTGACCGCAGTGGAAGCAGGTAGCATCCTTGGCAACCCCTCCTTTGTGTTTCAGTGTCTTGCCTTTACCCTTAGCTTGGGACTTTCCCTTACCTTTGGGGTTGCCCTTGCCCTTGTGTTTCTGAACCATTAGAATAGAGTTGGGCTTAACCTTCTTAAGGTTGAGCTCAGCAGTTCTTAACATGCTAAGTAGCTCGGGCAGTGACTTTTCAATTTCGTTCATGTTATAATTTAGAACGAATTGACTATAGCTATCTGGTAAGGATTGCAAGATCAGGTCAGTGGTCAGCTCTTGGCCAAGCGAGAATCTCAACCTCTGTAGGTTTTATATGTACCCAATCATTTTGAGTACATAGGGGCCTACGGGAGTCCCATCTTGCATCTTGCACTGAAACAGCACCTTAGAGATCTCGAATCTCTCGTGCCTCGCTTGTCTTTGATATAGTTGACGAAGATGTTCAACCATATCATATGCGCCCATCAACTCATGTTGCTTCGGAAGCTCAGAGTTCATGATCGCGAGCATATGACATGACACATCTAATGCATCATCTTGATGCTTCTTGTAAGCATCTCAATCAGCTCGCGTGGCAGTGGCAGGAGGTGCCTCAGGAATGGGCTACTCCAAGACGTACAATTTTCGTTCCTGTGTGAGAACTATTCTCAGGTTCCTGTACCAGTCCAGGAAGTTAGCTCCATTGAGCTTGTCCTTATCGAGGACAGAACGCAAGGAGAAGGAGTTCGTGTTTGACGACATGGTAATCTACAACAGAAAAATGCAGAAAAATAAATATCATATTCCAATTAATCATCTAATTAGGCCTTTAATTAAATGATGCACCCACTGAATTCTATAATTCAAGTGGGACAATATCCACATCATACTACGCCTTGTGTTAGTTTTGGCTAAATCACCCAAGACTTAGTATGATTGGTAGGTAATTAATTACCAATTACATCTCTATGCAACTCTTATTTATAGGATCAAGATCCGCATATATATTAAAACTTGAGTTAGCTTTGGCTAAATCGCCCAAGAATTAAATGTGATTTTGACCTATCTGCCAACCATTGGAAAATGCCTATAGTTAAACTCGATCCAATTGAGTTAACTAGTTACTCAATCTAATTGAGTTGTACTCACCCATGCGTTGATAGGCGGGACCAAGATTGTCCCTCCGCACCCTATCAAGATAATATGCATTGTTCTGCTTTGGCAGATTCAACAACAACATGTGATCGAGGTAGTAATGGGTATCACGGCATGGTAGGCATTTCGAGTTGACGCGATTGAGATCTAATCTAATCGACGATGTGTATCATATACGCGATTTAGATCTAATCTAATCGTGGAGGTGCATCATGTGCGCTATTTAGATCTAATCTAATCATTAAGGCACTAATTAATTACTAATCTAGCATGCATCACATACACACACACAAGCAATTAATTAAATTTTATGATTAGTCATGGCCCTACTACGATCTTCTCAAGCCAATGAGAAGATCGGTTGGTCAACCTAGGGTCAATAGCTTCTCCAAGCTCCTCCCTTTGACCGCCATGTGTTGCTCGCACCCTCCTCGTAACTCCGTCTCGAGTGGACCTTCCACCGCTCCAATTTTATACATTACAAAAGGTGAAACTCGAGTTACATTTGAGTCTAAAAACTATTTTACAATAGGAATATAAATAGAAGGGCACGACGCGTAGGTCGCGAATCAAGTACAACACGCACAAACACACAAAATGGCGCGCAAGACATACAACACATATTTCCAATCAAATTGGGTTCTTTGGGCCATGACCATCACAAAATGATACATAATTCTAAATTATGTGATTTCTATAATTTTCTGTAATTTTTTCTAATATTTTTACGATTTTATGAGTCGCAACTTCCCAGCGGTGCCAATTAGCGATTTTCGGGCGCAATCGCGGAACGAAACCCCTTACGAGGTTAGGGGCAGCACCCCTACTTGTGATATAACCATCACAAGTGTTCCTAAGTGATCTTACAGCGCCTTAGCCAGCTGTCCCAAATCATTTTGGGCGAGACCTTGCTGATTCGGAAGGTGTTTCTCAGTAGTCGAAGCCTACAAGTGTTCTAACACTTGTTGCTTCACTTCTACAAGATAAATACCCATAAAATACATAAAAATCATAAAATTACAGAAAGTTACAGAACTGATATTTTTCATAAAAATACAAAATGAAATTCGTACATGCTTCGCACGTGGCTCTGATACCACTGTTGGGTTTTTCGGGCCGCAAAAACCGCTTTTTGCGTTGCGGAAACCCCGAATCTCATGCCACCGGATCTGTGCGAAGTTATAAAATTTCGTAAAAACTTCATGTACATGTTTTCTAGCCTAAATCTACACTAGATCTACAAGGAAGAGACTTATACCTTTGTAGCGAAGCTCTTCGCCTATCCCGCTCGTCCAAGGTTCGCCGGATCTCAAGGTTGTCAAGTGTACAACCCTCTATGTGTATCCACACGAACAAATCGATGGAGAGAACCTCTAAAGATGTGCTAGAAACCTTAGAGGATCAGCAATAATGGAGGAGAGGGAGAGAAGAAAGGAAGAGAGGAAGAAGATGGAGTTACAAAAACGAAAATGAAACTCACACACAACCATGAAGTGGTCGGCCACTTCAAAGCCTTTTAAAACTCCATGGGATACCAAGAGTCACAACTCTTGGTCTCCCTCATGAGGTGGCACACACATGTGCTAGCCTTGATGATGTGGCACATCATTATTATCCCACTTAATGCCAACTCACAAATGAGGTGGCAAATGGTCAAGTCAAACTTGACCCTTCATCTTCCTCTCAAGTTAAGTCAAACTTGACCACTTCTCTCCCATGGTTGATCAAATCTAACCATTAGTTCAAGTCAATTTTAATTTATTAAATCTCTATTCATTGAATTAAATTGGCTCAATGAGTCTAAGTCCAAATTAGACTCATTTAACACATGAACCAAATTAAGTCCAACTCAATTAGTTTACTTTGGATTACTCTTAATCCAATTTGGTTCATCATATGAACCTAATCCTCTAGGTACATCAAATGAACCTAATCTCCATCTAATTGCCCTTTGTGTGTGACCCTATAGGTTCTTGTAACATTGGTAATGCTCCTAAACCCATTTAGAAGCATAAGTAATGAGCGGTATCTAGCAACACATCATTACTACCCAAGTTACAAGAATGTTGAGATCCAACATCACCTTGTGACTACTAGTTGTGACCCTTCACAATATATGACAAGTGTCCTTCTATCCTTGACATCTAGATTGATCAATGTGAGGCATAAACTGTGTCATCCTCTAATCAATCTAAATCTTGAATCCCAAGTATACTCACTCAATTAAATGAGTTCAACATCTCATATTGACTCATTTGGGCATGGTCATGCACTCAGTGGTCTCACTCTATCAAGAATAATGATGTCACTCCCGTTATATAGGAGGGATAGATCCCATCTACATCACTCACATCCCTCCGCATAATTTGTTACATACCCAGTAATCGCCTTTATAGTCCACCCAGTTACGGGTGACGTTTGACGAAGCTAAAGTATGCAACTCCTTATGTAGGGAACCATGGTGACTTCAGGTCAAAGGACTAATAGTCATACTAATAGCCACATGAGAAAGTATATGACACTCATATAATGATCCATGATACTTTCTCATGGCGGGTCATTCAGTATACATTCTCCAATGCATACCCATGTGTCAACTTGATATCTCCATATCCATGACTTGTGAGATCAAGTCATCGAGTTGACCTACATGCTAGTCACATCGCATTAACATTGTCCCTGAATGTTAATACTTGACTAGGAATGATTAAGAGTAGTGTTCTCTATATCATCTCACTATCGATTCAACCAATCGATTGATATAGGTAAGAACCTTCTACTCAAGGATGCTATTATACTTAGTTATTTGGCACCAATACAAGTAAGCATAATAACCATAAACAAATGTCTTTATATACATAAGAATATGATAAACGAGTCCATACAACAATCATCAAATGATTGGCTCTAAGGCTCTAACTAACATTATGGCCCTAATGTGATTGTGTGTGATTGGACCCTCGGACATGTCGAGGGCATTTAATGTGTGTGCGTGATTGTATGATTAAATATAGCAAGAGCTGTATTAGTTTTAGGATTTTACATTTTTGTTTCGATGTAGATTACATGTACATTTCTTCGTGGAATATAGGATCGATATATATAAAATTCTATTTTTGTCGCGGATCGTATCCTTACGAGGCGTGGTACTATTTATGGACTAGAGGCGCAGCGGAAAAAGAAACAAGATAGATGTGGCAACTAGACCCGATTGTGGTGGCTAAAAATGGCAGCAGCTAGGGTTGGCAGCACACGGAGGACAGTGATGGAAAAGGCCATAATAGTTGGAAAATTATTTTCCCATATTTATTGCTTTATTTGCTGTGATGTGTGTGTGCATGGTTAAAATTCCTCACCTTAAATAACTAAGTGGGAGAGGGATTAGTAAATAAATTCCACGGTCTCCATTACTGGTTTTAAGTGATGCAACAAACTTGTGGTTGGCTCTGAGTGCCTCCCTCCTGTTGGGTTTTTCGGGCCGCAAAAACCGCTTTTTCGCGTCGCGGAAACCCCGAAGCCCCAAGCCACCGGATCCGTGCGAAGTAGAAATAAAACAAAAATTATGAGTACGAGTTTCTAATCTAGATCTACACTAGATTTACAAAGAGGAAAACCCTTTATACCTTCGATGCGTGCCCTTTCCGTATCCCGCTCGTCCAAGGAGATGCCGGATCACAAGTTGTCAAAGTAGACAACTCTCTAGAAGTATCCACACGAACTAATTAGGTGGAGAAGACCAAACAATAGGTGTGCTAGCACCTAGATGGTGTTCGGCCAAGAGAGGAGAGGAAGAGCAAGAAGAGAGAGCACTTGAGGAAGAAGAAGATGTAAATGACACTTGAATGAAAAAAGAATTCATTCCCTTCACAAAAATGGTCGGCCACTTTCACAAAAGTGTAACCCCGATTTTGCATTAAGTGTGACCATTAAAGAGATTTGTAACCTCCATGAGGTGGCACACACATGTGCTAAACATGATGATGTGGCACCTCATCATTGGCCACTTAATGCCAAGTCACAAATGATGTGGCATAAAGTCAAGTCAAACTTGACTCTTCCTCTTCCTCTCAAGTCAAGTCAAACTTGACTTAATCTCTCTCATGGTTGATCTAATCCAACCATTTAATTCAAGTTAATTTAATATAATGAATCTAATTCATTTAATTAAATTGATTCAATGAGTTATAATCTAAATTAGACTCATTGAACACATGAATCAACTTGAGTCCAACTCAATTAGCCCAATTAGGATTACTCTTAATCTAATTTGATTCATCAAATGAATCTAATCCTCTTGGTTCATCATATGAACCTAATCTCCATCTAATTGTCCTTAGTGGGTGACCCTATAGGTTCTTATAACGTTGGCAATGCCCCTAAACCCATTTAGGAGCATAAGTAATGAGCGGTATCTAGCAACACATCATTACTACCCAATTTACAAGAATGTCGAGATCTAACATCACCTTGTGACTCCTCACAATATATGACAAGTGTCCTTCTATCCTAGACATCTAGATTGATCAATGTGAGGCATAGATCGTGTCATCCTCTGACCAATCTAAATCTTGATCTCCAAGTAGACTCACTAAATCAAATGAGCTCAATATCTCATATTGACTCATTTGGGCATGGACATGCACTTCGTGGTCTCACTCTATCAAGAATATCGATGTCTCTCCCGTCATATAGGAGGGATAGATTCCATCTACATCACTCACATCCCTCTGCATAATTCGTTACATACCCAGTAATCACCTTTATAGTCCACCTAGTTACGGGTGACGTTTGACGAAACCAAAGTACATAACTCCTTATGTAGGGATCCATCGTGACTTCAGGTCCAAGGACTAGTAGTCATACTAATAGCCACATTAGTAAGTATATGACACTCATATAACGATCCATGATACTTTCTCATGGTGGGTCATTCAGTATACATTCTCCAATGCATACTCATGTGTCAACTTGATATCTCTATATCCATGACTTGTGAGATCAAGTCATTGAGTTGACCTACATGCTAGTCTCGTCGTATTAACATTGTCCCTGAATGTTAATATTCGACTAGGAATGATTAATAGTAGTGTTCCCTATATCATCTCACTATCGGTTCAACTAACCAATTGATATAGGTGAGAACCTTCTACTCAAGGACGCTATTATACTTAGTTTATTTGGCATCGATACAAGTAAGTATAATAACTAAAACAAATGCCTTTATTTATATAAGAATATGACACAATAAGTCCATAATACAATCATCAAATGATTGGCTCTAGGGCTCTAACTAACAATCTCCCATTAGCACTAGTGCCAATCAGTGTAGGCTCTAAGCCCCAATGACCTAGTGTGACCATCATGCTTCCTCTGTGCCAAAGCCTTGGTCAAGGGATCTGCGATGTTAGCCTCTGTAGGTACTCTGCATATCTTCACATCTCCTCTCTCGATAATCTCTCGAATGAGATGGAAGCGTCGTAGTATGTGTTTGGTCCGCTGGTGTGAGCAAGGTTCCTTCGCCTGTGCTATAGCTCCATTGCTGTCACAATAGAGCTCAATAGGGTCAGCGATACTAGGAACCACCCTAAGTTCAGTGATGAACTTGCGAATCCAAACTGCCTCCTTTGCTGCCTCTGATGCAGCAATGTACTCTGCCTCTGTCGTAGAATTAGCTACTGTGTCTTGCTTCGAACTCTTCCAGCTCACAGCATCACCATTAATGCAAAATACGAACCCTAACTACGATCGATAATCATCCTGGTCGGTCTGGAAGCTAGCATCACTGTAACCCTTTACAGCTAGCTCATCATTGCCTCCATATATCAAGAAATATTCTTTAGTCCTTCTTAAGTACTTAAGAATATTCTTGACCGCTATCCAGTGACTTTCACCTGGATTTGACTGGTATCTGCTCGTCATGCTCAAAGCATACGAGACATCAGGTCGAGTACATAGCATGGCGTACATAATAGATCCTATAGCTGAGGCATAAGGGATTTGATCCATGCGGTCTCTCTCCTCTCTAGAAGAGGGACCTTGAGTCTTCGAAAGACTCACGCCATGTGACATCGGCAGAAATCCCTTCTTGGAGTTCTGCATGGCAAACCGAAGGAGTACCTTGTCAATATATGTACTCTGACTTAGGCCAAGCAATCTCTTAGATCTATCTCTATAGATCTATATCCCTAGAATGCGGGATGTCTCACCTAAGTCCTTCATTGAGAAGCAACTCCCTAGCCAGGTCTTGACAGACTGAAGCATAGGGATGTCCTTCCCAATGAGTAGTATGTCATCCATATACAATATATGGAAGACAACTATATCCCCTACAACCTTCTTGTAGACACAAGGCTCATCTTCGTTCTTGATGAAACCAAACTGTTTGATTGCATCATCTAATCGAAGATTCCAGCTCCGAGAAGCTTACTTTAGTCCATAAATGGACCTATGCACCTTGCATACTCTGCTAGTATGCTGTGGATCTACAAAACCCTCATGTTGTGTCATGTACACATCCTCGAGTAGGTTTCCATTCAGAAACGCGGTTTTGACATCTATCTGCCATATCTCATAGACATGGTAGGCTGCAATAGCAAGCATGATCCGAATGGACTTAAACATCGCTACTGGAGAAAAGGTTTCATCATAGTCAATACCATGAATCTGCTTGAAACCTTTAGCTACCAAGCGACCCTTATAGATAAGTCCATCCATGTCAGTCTTTCTCTTAAAGACCCACTTACACCCAATGGGTTTTACCCCTTCAGGTGGATCAACTAAAGTCCATACTTGGTTGGTGTACATGGATTCCATTTCGGATCTCATGGCCTCTAGCCATTTCTCAGAATCTGGTCTCATCACAGCTTCCTGATAGGTGGTAGACAAGAGAAATGAGTATCTCTCAGGCTGACGACGTACCCTATCAGACCTGCGAAGAGGTAGGTCTACTTGAACTGGTTGTTGTTCCTCAACTCCTTGTGGAACAACATCATCCACAACACTTTGTGGTTCCAGTTCTACTTCCATCAAGGCTTCAGTGCTATTGTTCGCATCTTGAATTTCTTCAAGATCGAACGTACTCCCACTAGTCTTTCTAGAAACAAAGTCCCTTTCTAGAAAGACTCCAGTCTTTGCCACAACTACCTTGTACTGACTGGGAATGTAGAAGTAATATCCCTTAGTTTCCTTGGAATATCCAATGAAATAGCACTTGTCAGATTTGGGTCCTAACTTGTCTGAGACTTGACGTCGAACGTAAGCCTCACAACCCCAAATCCTCATGAAAGACACCTGGGCATCTCTCCCAGTCCATATCCTATATGGTGTCTTTATCACGACCTTGGATGGAACTTGGTTAAGTATAAAAGCTGCCGTGTTTAGAGCATAGCCCTAAAGGAATGTCGAAAAATCTGTGTGACTGATCATAAATCGTACCATATCTAATAGGGTACGATTCCTCCTTTCGGATACACCATTCCACTGTGGTGTTCCAGGAGGAGTGAGTTGGGATAGAATCTCACACTCAGCTAGGTAGTCACGAAACTCATGGCTAAGGTATTCTCCACCTCGATCTGATCGAAGTATCTTAATACTCTTGCCAAGCTGGTTCTGTACTTCATTCTTGAATTCTTTGAACTTTTCAAAGGATTCTGACTCATGTGTCATCAAGTACACATAACCATATCTACTGAAGTCATTAGTAAATGTGATGAAGTACCTATAACCGCCTCTAGCAACGACATTGAAAGGGTCACATACATCACTATGTATGAGTCCTAACAAAGTAGTCGCTCTTTCGCTGTGTCCACTAAAGGGAGTATTGGTCATCTTGCCTAGTAGGCATGACTCACACGTATCATAAGATTCAAAATCAAATGAGTCCAGCAAACCATCCTTATGGAGCTGGGATAAGCGCTTGTCATTTATATGACCTAAGCGACAGTGCCAAAAATAGGTTTGGTTCAGGTCATTTGACTTGAACCTCTTGGTATTTATGTTATAGATAGAGCTTTCAAGGTCTAGAATGTAGAGTCCGTTCATCATAGGTGCACTACAATAGAACATATCTTTTAAATAAATAGAACAACATTTGTCCTTAATTATAAAAGAGAAACCTTTCTTGTCCAAACAAGAAACAGAAATTATGTTCTTAGTTAATGCAGACACATAACAACAATCATCCAACTCTAATACAAGCCCAGAGGTCAGAGATAGAAAATAAGTCCCTACAGCAACAGCAGAAACCCGTGCTCCATTGCCTACGCGTAGGTCCACCTCGCCCTTCGCCAATGCCCTGCTATTTCTCAACGCTTGCACATTAGTACAAATGTGAGAAGCACATCCGGTATCTAATACCCATGATGAAGAAATAGATAGATTGACTTCTATAACATATATACCTGAAGTGGAAGTCTCACTTCGCTTCTTCTTAAGATCTTCCAGGTACACCTTGCAGTTCCTCTTCCAGTGCCCGGTCTGACCGCAGTGGAAGCAGGTAGCATCCTTGGCGACCCCTCCTTTAGGCTTCAGTGCCTTGCCTTTGCCCTTAGCTTGGGACTTTCCTTTGTCTTTGGGCTTGCCCTTGCCCTTGTGTTTCTGAACCATCAGAACAGAGTGGGGCTTAGCCTTCTTAAGGTTCAGCTCTCAGCTCGGGCAATGGCTTGTCAATTTTGTTCATATTGTAGTTTAGAACGAACTGACTATAGCTATCCGGCAAGGATTGCAAGATCAGGTCAGTGGCCAGCTCTTGGCCAAGCGAGAATCCCAACCTCTGTAGGTTTTTCTATGTACCCAATCATTTTGAGTACATATGGGCCTACGGGAGCCCCATCTGACATCTTGCACTGAAATAGTGCCCTTGAGATCTCAAATCTCTCATGCCGCGCTTGTCTTTGATATAGTTGACGAAGATGTTCAACCATATCGTAAGCGCCCATTAACTCGTGTTGCTTCTGAAGCTCAGAGTTCATGGTCGCGAGCATTAGATAGGACACATCTAATGTGTCATCTTGATGCTTCTTGTAAGCATCTTTGTCAGCTCGCGGGGCATTGGCAGGAGGAGCCTCCGAAATGGGTTGCTCCAGAACGTACAGTTTACGTTCCTGGGTGAGAACTATTCTCAAGTTCCTGTACCAGCCCAGGAAATTTGCTCCGTTAAGCTTGTCCTTCTCAAGGACAGAACGCAGGGAGAAGGAGTTCGTATTC
The DNA here is from genome assembly GCF_018446385.1 of Zingiber officinale. Lineage (NCBI taxonomy): Eukaryota > Viridiplantae > Streptophyta > Magnoliopsida > Zingiberales > Zingiberaceae > Zingiber > Zingiber officinale. The sequence continues at coordinate 101,282,340 of NC_056000.1, read as the reverse complement.
GACGTCATGGTTATCTACAACAGAAAAATGCAGAAAATAAATATCATATTCTTTTAAATAATTTAATTAGGCCTTTAACTAAATAATGTTTCCACTGAATTCTATAATTCATGTGGGACAAGATTCACATCATACTAACCCTTGAGTTAGCTTTGGCTAATACGCCCAAGATTTAGTATGATCGGTAGGTAACGATTTACCAATTACATCTCTATGCAACTCTTGGTTTATAGGATCATTATCCGCAGTTATATTAAAACTTGAGTTAGCTTTGGCTAATACGCCCAAGAATTAATATAAATGTGATTTATGTCCTATCTTTCCAACCATTGGAAGAATGTCTATAGTTGTACTCGATCCAACCGAGTTAACTAGGAATACTCAATCTAATTGAGTTTGTATTCGCCCATGCGTTGATAAGCGGGACCAAGATTGTCCCTCCGTACCCTACCAAGATAATATGTGTTGCTCTACAACACATGTGATCGAGGTAGTGATAGGTATCACGGCACGGTAGGCATTAGAGTTGACGTGATTTGGATCTAATCTAAACGATGATGCATATCATATACTCGATAGATCTAATCTAATCGAAAGGGTGCATCATGTGCATGACTTAGATCTAATCTAATCGTTAGGCACTAATTAATTACTTAATCATGCATCACATATACACAAGCAATTAATTAAATTAATTTATGATTAGTCATGGCCCTACTATGATCTTCTCAAGCCAATGAGAAGATCGGATGGTCAACCTAGGGTCAACAGCTTCTTAAGCTCCTCCCTTTGACCACCTTGTGTTGCTCGCGCCCTTCTCGTAACTCCGTCTCGAGTGGACCTTCCACCGCTCCAATTTTGTACATTACAATTTTGAAACTTGAGTTACATTCGAGTCTAAACTAATTTACAACAAGAATAAATAATAGAGAAAGGCACGACGCGCAGGTCGCGAATCAAATGTACAACACGCACAACACAAATGACGGCGCGCAAGCCGTATTATGAATTATAACACAAATCCAATCAGATTGGGTCTTTTGGGCCATGACTATCACAAATTATACATAATTCTAAATTATGTAATTTCCATAATTTTCTGTAATTTTAATACTAAATTTTACAATTTTACGAGTAAAATTTCTCGGCGGTCCCGTTTAGCAGTTTTCGGGTGCAATCGCGGAACGAATCCCCTTGCGGGGCTAGGGGAAGCACCCCTACCCGTGATCTAACCATTGTGAGTGTCCCTAAGCGATCCTACAGTGCCTTAGTCCGCTGTCCCAAAAAATTTTGGGGCAAAACCTTGCCGTTTCGGAAAAACCTTCTCGGTGGTCGAAGCCTACAAGTGTTGAAACACTTGTGCTTCGCATCTACGAGAAAAATACCCATAAAAACTCTAAAAATCAGAAATTTACAGAATGTTACAATACTAAATTTTTGTCATAAAAACAAAAACTAAACTCGTACAAGCTTCGCACGTGGCTCTGATACCACTGTTGGGTTTTTCGGACCGCGAAAACCGCTTTTTCGTATCGCGGAAACCCCGAAGCCCCAAGCCACCGGATCCTTGCGAAGTAGAAATAAAACAAAAATTATGAGTACGAGTTTCTAATCTAGATCTACACTAGATTTACAAAGAGGAAACCCTTTATACCTTCGATGCGTGCCCTTTTCGTATCCCACTCGTCCAAGGAGATGTCGGATCTCAAGTTGTCAAAGTAGACAACTCTCTAGAAGTATCCACACGAACTAATTAGGTGGAGAAGACCAAACAATAGGTGTGCTAGCACCTAGATGGTGTTCGGCCAATAGAGGAGAGGAAGAGCAAGAAGAGAGAGCACTTGAGGAAGAAGAAGATGTAAATGATACTTGAATGAAAAATGAATTCATTCCTTTCACAAAAGTGGTCGGCCACTTTCACAAAAGTGTAACCCCCATTTAGCATTAAGTGTGGCCATTAAAGAGATTTGTAACCTCCATGAGGTGGCACACACATGTGCTAAACATGATGATGTGGCACCTCATCATTGGCCACTTAATGCCAAGTCACAAATGATGTGGCATAAAGTCAAGTCAAACTTGACTCTTCCTCTTCCTCTCAAGTCAAGTCAAACTTGACTTAATCTCTCTCATGATTGATCTAATCCAACCATTTAATTCAAGCCAATTTAATATAATGAATCTAATTCATTTAATTAAATTGATTCAATGAGTCATAATCTAAATTAGACTCATTGAACACATGAATCAACTTGAGTCCAACTCAATTAGCCCAATTAGGATTACTCTTAATCCAATTTGATTCATCAAATGAATCTAATCCTCTTGGTTCATCATATGAACCTAATCTCCATCTAATTATCCTTAGTGTGTGACCCTATAGGTTCTTATAACATTGGCAATGCCCCTAAACCCATTTAGGAGCATAAGTAATGAGCGGTATCTAGCAACACATCATTACTACCCAATTTACAAGAATGTCGAGATCTAACATCACCTTGTGACTACTAATTGTGACTCCTCACAATATATGACAAGTGTCCTTCTATCCTAGACATCTAGATTGATCAATGTGAGGCATAGATCGTGTCATCCTCTGACCAATCTAAATCTTGATCTCCAAGTAGACTCACTAAATCAAATGAGCTCAATATCTCATATTGACTCATTTGGACATGGCCATGCACTTCGTGGTCTCACTCTATCAAGAATATCAATGTCTCTCCCGTCATATAGGAGAGATAGATCCCATCTACATCACTCACATCCCTCTGCATAATTCGTTACATACCCAGTAATCGCCTTTATAGTCCACCCAATTACGGGTGACGTTTGACAAAACCAAAGTACATAACTCCTTATGTAGGGATCCATGGTGACTTCAGGTCCAAGGACTAGTAGTCATACTAATAGCCACATGAGAAAGTATATGACACTCATATAACGATCCATGATACTTTCTCATGGCGGGTCATTCAGTATACATTCTCCAATGCATACCCATGTGTCAACTTGATATCTCTATATCCATGACTTGTGAGATCAAGTCATCAAGTTGACCTACATGCTAGTCTCGTCGCATTAACATTGTCCCTGAATGTTAATACTCGACTAAGAATGATTAAGAGTAGTGTTCTCTATATCATCTCACTATCGTTTCAACTAACCGATTGATATAGGTGAGAACCTTCTACTCAAGGACGCTATTATACTTAGTTTATTTGGCACCAATACAAGTAAGTATAATAACTAAAATAAATGCCTTTATTTATATAAGAATATGATACAATAAGTCCATAATACAATCATCAAATGATTGGCTCTAGGGCTCTAACTAACACCTCCACAACAGATGAGTTTGTTTGTGGATCACTAGATCAAACTTCCTTTATGGATGGTTATAAGAAATTATTTAGGAGCGTGTGATCTTCTCCAACTGAAGGGCACAATCCTATTTAATGGACTAAGTATCAAGTATTGGTATACATTTAGGCGCATTTAATAGTATCCTTCCTAACGGAGTCACTGCTATTATTTATGTGGCCAAAGGAATACCAACTAGTAATTTTATTTGTCATAAAGTTAGGATGACAAGATAATAAAATTAATGGGTAAAACCTCCTCTTACAAATGTTGAATTTGTATACGTTCATACTAACGTGGCATGCAAAATTCACGATGTTTTGAGGTGTTGGTAAATTTAAATAATTTTGTTTGAGGAATCAATATTATTCTAAATTTAGAGTCTTGACCAAAAGTTTATTTTGTGATTCTTATGATGACTTTCAACTCACTGGCTATTATTCTGAAAGAAAACAAACTTACTGGTCCTAATCACATAGATTGGAAAAGAAACCTGGACATTATCCTAACTGCTGAAGTCTATAAGTTTGTACTGTTAGAGGTCTGCCCTATTGTGCGTAATAGAGATTCTAGTGAAGAGGAGATTGAGTATCATAGGAAATGGGTCAAGGCAGATGAGATGGCACAGAGTTACATTTGGCTTTTATATCAAATGTGTTTCAACATCAGCATCAGATCATGCCTACTGGCCATGACATGATGTACAATCTCAAGGAACTCTTTGGACACTAGAATCAGGTTGACAGGCAAGGTTGTATGATCTCTAGGTATTGGACTAAAAGCAGGAATGAAGAAGCCGAAAGGCAAGTGCTTTATTTGCAAAAGGTCTAGACATTTGTAGGCAGACTGTCCTCGAAGGAAGAGAACAATATAGGTATATCTTTTTCTCTAGTGGTTGGAATATGTTTAGTGGTGTTATCTACCGGTACCTGGCATGTAGATATCAGAACCACTGATCATGTCTGCAAATCTTTGCAAGGGTTCCAGGAAACCTGACAACTACACGAAGGAGAAATCACTATTTACATGGGCACTACTGCAAAAGTAATAGCTGTTGCAGTGGAAGATGTTTATAGGAATAAAATATGGATTTTAAGAAATTGTCTTTACGTACCAAGTTTTAGAAAGAACTTGATATTCTGTCTCTTTTGATAACAAAGTTGTTATCAAGAAAAAAAAAGGAAGTTATCTATTTTGGTACGTTGGTTGGAAATTTATATACTCTAAATCTAATAACTCCCATAAAGCAACAAATGGAAATTAATAGAACATCTTCTAATTCTAATAAGAGAAAGGAACCTTCGGAAATGAATCAAATATATCTTTGGCATCTAAGGTTTGGTCATATTAACTTAAGTAGGATTCAAAGGCTAATAGTCGATGGACTCTTGGGTTCATTAGTATTGGAAAACTTTTCAACTTGCGAATCTTACTAGGAAGGTAAAATGACCTAGAGACCTTTTAAGGTCAAGGGGTATAGAGCCAAAGATGTGTTAGAACTGGTTCATTCTAATTTGTGTGGTCCTATGTTTATCCAGGAAAGAGGTGGTTTCGAATATTTTGTTTCTTTTATAGATGACTATTCGAGATATGAGTACATTTACTTGATGCACCGCAAATCTGAATGCTTTGATAAGTTTAAAGAGTACTAGGCTGATGTGGAGAAATGTCATGGTAAAAGTATTAAGACACTACGGTCTAATCGTGGTGGCGAATACCTCTTTGGAGAATTTAGGAATTAGTTATCAGAGGTTGGGATTCAATCCCAATTGTCTGCACCTGGTACACCTCAACACAATGGTGTGGCAGAACGAAGGAATAGGACTCTTATGGAAATGGTTAGATCGATGATGAGTTATTCGGAATTACCAAATTCATTTTGGGGATATGCTCTGGAAACAACAGTGTACATTCTAAATATGGTACCTTCTAAATCAATACCCTTTACTCCCATGGAATTGTGAAATAGTAGTAAGCCTAGTTTGAGTCATATTCGGATATGGGGTAGTCCAATACATGTGCTGAAGGGAGATACTGACAAGTTGGAATCACGTACAGAAGTTTATCTGTTTGTAGGATATCCTAAGGGAACGAAAGGTGGTTTGCTTTATAATCCTAAAAATTAGAAGATCATTGTTGGCACCAATGCTCGATTTTTAGAGGAATATTATGTAATAAATCATAAGCCCATAAGTGAGATTTTTCTAGAAGAAATGAGAGAGGACATGCCTACTTTAGTACCAACAGTGCAAGATGAAATATCACAAGAAACTACAACACGTATCACAAATGATACACAACAATAGACAGTGCCTCATCATAGTGGGAGGGTTGTTAGGCAACCTGAAAGATTCTTATTTTTGGGAGAGTCATCGGACTTGATCCCAGGTAAACATGAACCTGATCCCCAAACATATGACGAAGCACTCCAAGATAAAGATGCAGCATCTTGGCAAAGAGCAATGAATTCAGAAATAGAATCTATGTATTCTAACAAAATCTGGGAGCTTGTAGAACCATCAAATAGTGTAAAAGCTATTAGATGTAAATGGATCTACAAAAGGAAAAGAGGGACAGACGGGAAGGTGGAAACCTTCAAAGCAAGGCTTGTTGCGAAAGGGTATACTTAGAAAGAGTGAATCGATTATGAGGAAACCTTTTCACCAGTAGCTATGCTTAAGTCTATCCAGATACTCTTATCTATTGCTGCACATATGGATTATAAGATTTGGCAAATGGATGTCAAGACAGCTTTCCTTAACGGAAGTCTTGAAGAAAACATCCATATGAAGCAACCATAGGGGTTTATTGCAAAGGGCAAAGAGCATCTAGTATGTAAGCTCAATCAGTCTATTTATGGACTGAAGCAAGCTTCAAGGTCTTGGAGCATCTGGTTTAATGAAGTAATCCAGTCGTATGGATTTATCCAGAGTCCGGATGAGTCTTGTGTATACAAGAAGTGTAATGAAAACGTGGTGGTATTTCTTATACTATACGTAGATGGCATTTTGTTAGTTGGAAACAATATCAAAGTGTTGTCGGAAGTAAGGGTATGGTTGTCCAAGCAATTCGATATGAAGGACTTGAGAGAATGTGCACATATTCTCGGGATCAAAGTAATAAGGGATCGCAAGAAAAGAATGTTGTGTTTATCCCAAGCTTCATATATCGATACAATCCTAGCTTGTTTTAGCATGCAAGACTCAAAGAAAGGTTTTCTACCTTTTAGGTATGGAGTATCTTTATCTAAAGAGATGTCTCCGAAGACATCAAAGGAGATAGAGGACATGAAGGCAGTTCTTTATGCTTTGGCTGTCGGAAGCCTAATGTACGCTATGCTGTGTACGAGATCGGATGTCTATTTTGTCGTGGGCATGGTTAGCAGATATCAAAGTAACCCTGGACAAGGACATTGGACTGCTGTAAAGCATATATTAAAGTACCTGAGAATGACTAGAGATTATATGCTAGTTTACCAAGCAGATGATTTGCTCCCTGAGGGATACATGGATTCTGACTTCCAATCAGATAGGTACAATAGTAAGTCTACATCAGGCTATATGTTTACTTTAGGAGGTGGAGCCATTGCATGAAGGAGTGTTAAGTATAAATGCGTTTCAGACTCAACCATGGAAGCTGAGTATGTGGCAGCCTCTAAGGTAGCCAAAGAAGTTGTATGACTTAGGAACTTCCTAATGTACTTAGATGTGATTCCTAGTTTACCCAAAATCATCACAATTTATTGTGATAATAGTGGTACAGTAGCAAAATTGAAGGAACCACAAGCCCATAAGGTGAGTAAACACATAGAGCGCAAGTACCACTTGATACGAGACATCGTAAAGCGAGGAGAAGTTGTTGTCGCCAAGATTGCATCAACAGATAACCTGGCAGATCCTTTCACTAAGGCCCTTCCGATGAAAGCTTTCAATCGGCATGTTGAAGGAATGGGAATCAAATATATAGCAGCGTTTATGACAGCATAGTCTTTTAGTATAAGTGGGAGATTGTTAGAGTGTATACTAAAAGCCAAGCTTTTTGTAAATATTTATTTTGAAATAAAGAATCACATTGGTCAAATGTCTACATTTATATGCTAAGTGTAGTAGTTCAATTAATTTATATTGTAGATAACATGGTGTGTGGTGTCATACACAGAAGATCATGTTATCAATTCCTTATAAATTATAAACAGTATCTCACGACTAAGATGGATAGGAACAAATCATTGGAATAGTCGTAGTGTAATTTGGTATTAGTTTATCTTAACTATAAAGTTACACTAGTACACTCTGAGTATATTGAGCAGGACCATTTGAGGAAGTATCTTTTTATACTGACTATATAAAAGAACAATACCTTTGTTATTATGGAAGTTTATACTCTTAATCATGATATAATAACAATCACGTATATTTAATATTTATTTCTTTAATTTATCAAATGATGCGATTTAGTTCGATAAATCAATAGGCACGATAAGTTGGGAAATTGTATTATTTATATAGTGTGTTGTTGATTATAGAATGAAATTGTGTCCTAGTCATCTAGATTGATAATGTCCCCAAGAGGAGCTCATAAGGATTGTCATGTAAACCCTGCAGGTGGACTTAGTCCGACATGCCAATGAAGATGAGTGGTACTACTCTTGGAGCTAGATATTAATTAAGTGAGTTGTCAGTAACTCATTTAATTAGTGGGCATTCTATATCTTAAACACAAGGAGACTAACACACTCATGATAAGAAGGAGCGCATATAGTAATATGGGATTGGTGCAGTAGTTCAATAATAATTCTTTAGTGAAATGAGATATTATTGATGAACTCGAGTTGGGTGTTCGAGGCGAACACAGGAAGCTCAAGTTCATCGGGAGACCAAAACAAATTCTTCCTCTCGGTCCCTGTGGTAGCCTCTTATTTATAAAGTCTTATACCCACCTATACCCACCTTCTTACCCATCCTTAGGTGGTCGGCCAAGCCAAGCTTGGAGCCCAAGCAAGGGTCGGCCAAGATAAGGTTTGGATGGGTTGAGATGTGGTCGGCCCTAGCTTGGAGCCCAAGCTTAGGTGGCTGGCCACATAAAAAATAAAAGGAATTTATTTTAAAATCTTTCCTTATGTGGAAGCCATGGTTTTAAAAGAGAGTTTAAAATTTAAATATTTCCTTTTATAGCTTTCTACAAAAGATTAAGAGAAAAGTTTGATATCTTTCCTTATTTGTAGTTAAAAGGAAGAATTAAAATTTTGATAAAACTTTCCTTTTTTGTAACCATCCTCATGATTTTAAAAGAGAGTTTTAAAATTAAATCTTTCCTTCTACAAAAGATTAAGAGAAAATGTTTGATATCTTTCCTTATTTGTACATTGAAAGGAAGATTTTAATTTTGGAGAAAACTTTCCTTATTGTAATCATCCACATGTTTTAATAGAGAGATTTTAATTTACAAAAGTTTCCTTTTATAACCAATAATGAAGGGAATTTTTAAAGAGAAATTTTTATTTTTCCAGAAACAAATTAGGAAGTTTTAATTTTGTGTTTAAAACTTTCCTTTTTTGTAGGAGTTGTAGGGGTCAGCCACATTAATAGAATAAAAGGAATTTTTAATTAAATTTTACTTTCATTGGCAAGGAAATTAAGGAAGGTTTTATTAAAACTTTACTTATTTGCCAAGACCAAGGAATATAAAAGAGAGGGTAGAGGTGCCTCACCTTAAAACACAACAATAGATCTTCTATTATTCCTCTCTTCCTTGGTGGTGGCTGGCCCTCTCTTCCTCTTCCTCTCCTTTTCTTCTTCTTTAGTGGCCGGTGGCATCAACTCTCAAGGAGCTTGTTGATGGCCGGACTTTGCTTGGAGAAGAAGTAGAGATAGGAGGCTTTGTTTCTTAGCATCCCTTGGAGCTTAGTTGGTGGCCGAAAGTTCTTCATCTCTTGAAGATTGTTGGTGGTTGGAACTTGCTTGGAGAAGAAGGAAGCTTGGTGGATTCTCGTCTCGGTAGATCGTCGCCCACACGACGTCCGAGATAAGAAGAGGAATACGATAGAAGATTGTGAGGTCTATAAGCTACAAAAGGTATAACTAGTTATTAGTTGTCGCATCATAACTAGTTCATCTTTTTATTTAGATCTTGAAATATCAAACACAAGAGGCTAACGATTCTAGGTTTCGAATTTATGATTCGAGTTTGTGTTTTCTTTTATTTTTTCAATCTTGTGATTTGATTGTTCTTAATGGTTAAACTTAGGGTTACTATAAGGAGATTAAATATTGAATTTCATTGAAAGGCTTTGTCTAGGAAGTGGTGGATGATCTCATACCCAAGAAGGTCTACTGCCTTACCATGTTTAACTTGGAAGTCGATCCCTGAAATAAATATTTAATCGAATTTATAACATGGGTTGATTTGGATTAATAATGTTAAGCATCGTTTGCGATCCAAGTCTAAATGTCTAAGAACAGATAAGTTGAATTTGGAATAAATAATGTTAAGTTCTGTTTGTCATTCCAAATTTAATTTCTAAAGAACACAATAGGTTGTTAGGAATGGTTCAGGACTTGTATAAAATTTTTATACAGGGGAACCAGTACGATATTCCAGAGTAGCGATCTAACACTCATGTCACTGCTTTAGTATTAGTTTCAAGCCATATAATAACTTCACTAATCTAAAAACCATATTCTTTTATCTTGGCACAGAAAACCCCTCAGGTTGCTCCATGTAGATTTTTTTTTAATCCCTATTTAGAAAGGCTATCTTGACATCCATTTGATGTATTTCAAGATTCCATAGAGCATCTATAGCCAACAATACTCTAATGGAAGTTATTCTTGAGATCAGAGAATATGTATCAAAGTAATCAAGGTCTTCTCATTGTCGATATCCTTTTATTACCAATCTGGCCTTATATTTATCAATTGTGTCATCTGACTTTATTTTCTTCTTGAAGATTCACTTGAAACCTAGTAGTTTACTTCTCGGATGAAGATCCATAAGTTTCCAAGTGTGATTTTATAAAATATATTATATCTCAAATGCAATTGCTTCACACCAGTGAGGTCCATCAAAAGAGCTTGCTACTTCTGAGTAACTTCAAGGCTCACTTTCCTACATGAAAGTAATAAAATCTTATCCATAGGATTTTTTCACACGAGCTCTTCTACTCCATCTAAGCTCCACCTCGATTGGTTCCTCATCATCATCTTCACCTTGTGTTTCAAATGCCCATTTTGAGGATCTAGCTTCCTCTCGAGTCTTATATGGAAATACATGCTCAAAGAACAAGGTACTACTCAATTATATTATCGAGTTTTTGTGTATATTTGGTATTTGTTGTTAGAGTGTATACTAAAAGTCTAGCTTGTATTGTAGTTGTCCATTTAATTTATATTGTAGATAACAAGGTGTGAGAAGACACACAGAAGTTCATGTTATCAGTTCCTTATAAATTATAAATAGTAGCTCACAATCAAGATGGAATGGGACAAACCATTGGAGTGGTTATAGTGTAATTTAGTATTAGTTTATCTTGACTATAAAATTACACTAGTACACTATGAGTGTATTGAGCAAGACCATTTGCGGTAGTTTCTTTTTATACTGACTATATAAAAGTGTTAGTTAGAGCCCTAGAGCCAATCATTTGATGATTGTATGGACTCATGTATATCATATTCATGTATATATATTAAGGCATTTGGTTTTTGGTTATTATGCTTATTTGTATTAGTGCCAGATAAAATAAGTATAGTAACGTCCTAGAGTAGAAAGGTTCTTACCTATATCAATCGATTGGTTGAATCGATAGTGAGATGATATAGGGAACACTACTCTAAATCATTCCTAGTCGAGTATTAACATTCAGGGACAATGTTAATACAATAAGACTAGCATGTAGGTCAGCTCGATGACTTGATCTCACAAGTCATGGATATAGAGATATCAAGCTGACACATGGGTATACATTAGAGAATGTATACTGAATGACCCGCCATGAGAAAGTATCATGGATCGTTATATGAGTGTCATATACTTTCTCATGTGGCTATTAGTATGACTATTAGTCCTTTGACCTGAAGTCACCATGGATCCCTACATAAGGAGTTATGTACTTTGGTTTCGTCAAACGGGTGGACTATAAAGGCGATTACTGGGTATATAACGAATTATGTAGAGGGATGTGAGTGATGTAGATGGGATCTATCCCTCCCATATGACGGGAGCGACATCGGTATTCTTGATAGAGTTAGACCACGAAGTGCATGGCCATGCCCAAATGAGTCAACATTAGATGTTGAGCTCATTTGATCGAATGAGTCTACTTGGAGTTCAAGATTTAGATTGACTAGAGGATGACACGGTCTATGCCTCACATTGATCAATCTAGATGTCTAGGATAGAAGGACAATGTCACATATTTTGTGAGGAGTCACAATTGGTAGTCACAAGGTGATGTCGGATCTCGACATTCTTGTAACTTGGGTAGTAATGATGTGTTGCTAGATACCGCTCATTACTTATGCTCCTAAATGGGTTTAGGGCATTGCCAACGTTACAAGAACCTATAGGGTCACACACTAAGGACAATTAGATGGAGATTTGGTTCATATGATGAACCAAGAGGATTAGATTCATTTGATGAATCATATTGGATTAAGAGTAATCCAAATTGGGCTAATTGAGTTAGACTCAAGTTGATTCATGTATTCAATGAGTCTAATTTAGATTATGACTCATTAAATCAACTTAATTTAATGAATTAGATTCATTATATTAAGTTGGCTTGAATCATATGGTTGGATTAGATCAACCATGAGAGAGATTTGATCAAGTTTGACTTGATTTGAGAGGAAGAGAAAAAGTCATGTTTGACTTGACTTTTTGCCACATCACTAGTGAGTTGGCAAGATGTGGACCAATAGGATTGCTCCACATCATCAATGTGTGCCACCTCATGGAGGTTACAAGCCTCCATAGCATTTAATGTGGCCGGCCCACATTAAATGAGGAGGTTACACTTGTTGCCATGTCATTTAGTGAGGTGGCAAGATGTGGACCAATAGTGTTGATCCACATCATCCTAGAGTGCCACCTCATGGGGGTTACAACTCTTAATGGTCTCCACATTAATTGGAATTAATGTGGGGGTTACACCTCCTAGAGTGGCCGGCCACTTGATGGCTAAGGGGTTGTTTGAATTTCCTCTCATTGATTTCATTCACTCTTCTTCTCCCTTGGGTGCTCTCTCTTCTCCTTCTCCCATTCCTTGGCCGAACACTCCATTGGTGCTAGCACACCTTGTGTTTTGGTCATCTCCTTCTACTTGTGTCCGTGTGGATACATATAGAGGTTGTCTACTTTGACAACTAGAGATCCGGCGACATCTTGGACAAGCGGGAACGCGAAGGGCTTCGCTACAAGGGTAATGATCTTAACTTTAGTGTAGATCTAAAGTTTTTACAAACTCGTACAAGAAAAAGGTTTTTCAAAAAATTTTGTTTACGAATCTTTGCACGAGATCCATGGCTTTGGGTGACTCGGGGTTTCCGCGACGCGAAAAAGCGGTTTTCGCCGCCCGAAGAACCCAACAAAGATATCAGTTCGTTTGTATTTTTATGAAAAATATACCTTCTGTGATTTTCTGTAAAAATTGAGTTTTTAGAGTTTTTATGAGTAATTTTTCCGTAGAAGCGAAGCACAAGTGTCTCGGCACTTGTAGGCTTCGGCTACCGGAAAGTTTTCTTTTAAACGGCTTCGTTTTGCCCCAAATCCGTTTGGGACAGCGGGGTCGGGTGCCATTAGATCGCAAAGGAGCAACTCACGATGGTTAGATCGTGGGTAGGGGCTGTAATACCCACTAAGCTTGTAAGATAAATATATGAATTTGGGATTTTTCCTTAGAAAAATAATAGGAAGTGAGTTGAAGCAAAAAGAAATAAAATGAAATAAAAAGAAGAGGAGGTCAAGGATTGAACCATGAACCTCTTATATTATATTTCATAGAATTAATTAATAGAAACCAATTGGGATAGAGAGAAGATGTTGATAACAAAGGAGGGAAACTCATGATAAAGGTAAGAGTAAAAGCTAGCCAAAAGAAAACAAGAAAGGAGCAAGAGAAAGGCAACTTGCCTTCCTCCCTTTCTCTCCCTCTTCCTCTTTGTTCTTGCCAAAAATTTAAAGAGGAAATTAAGAGGATTCAATCCCCCTTATTTCATCATGAATGGTAAGAATAAATGAATAAATAAAATAAATAGGAATTAGAAAAAAAAGGCTAAGGGAGAAGGAAAGCAAAAAATCAATTTTGCTACCTCTTCCCCCTTAACATAAAAGGGAGCAAAAAAAGAGAAGTTTATTTTTCTCTCATTTTCTCTCATTCTTCCTCTCCCTCACCGAAACCATCAGTCCCCTCTCCTCCATCTTCGGCCCCAAAGCCAAGGTTTTCTTCCTAAGAAAGCCTAAGATACAAGGAGGACTAAGCAAGGGAATCAAGGGAAAGGAACTAGAAGGAGAGGCTACTTCTTTCATCACCATACCTTAGATCCACAAGCGAAAAGGATGTAAGCTTCCCCTCACCTGTGGTACAAGGCTTTTTATGTGATTTTCGGATTTTATAAGGATTAGAAAACCTAGGAAAGAATTTAAGAAAAATTCGGCCAAAGAAAGGGTTTTCAAATCTAGGAAGGTTTAAACAAGTCCTTATTTCATGATATTTTTTTCTATGCTATGTAGGAAGGATTTTCTTCATGTTTTTATACCTAAATGATGCTTGATCAGAGGAGTACCTAACCCTAGAATTTCGGCTAAAAATATTTTAAGGAGGTTAGGGAAAATATTGTGTAACCAAACTAGTGCAAGATTCTCTCCATGAACTATTAAGGATCTTTTATTAGTTTTCTTGATTAAAAGTTACTTGGAACCAAAAGAAATCCATTTATATGTTTCGGCCAAGAAAAGGGCTTAGGGTTAGGAAGACCTTTAAATTTAAGTAACCATGTTTGTATGATAGAATATAGAGTTTTCTTAAAGAATTGCATGTTGAACATTGCTAGAAATTCATGAACTCTTATTTTAGATTTTCGGCCATGATAAGATGGATAGCTTAGAAAAGCTTAAACAAAATTCTAATATGCTCAAGACCTCTGTGATATTATGATATGAAGGTTGTTTAATGTTCTTATGTTTAAATTGAGTATAGGAAAATTAGTTACATGATATATGACATGTAAGATCACAAGGGTCCTAGCTTGTTTATGAACCAACTTTGTATATGATGTCCTTAGTAATTTTTGCCATGAAACTTACTTAGGTTTTCCATGCTTTAGGCCACTTAAAACCTAGTTTAAAGATTGGTAGGTTTCGGCCATGAGGAAAAATAAAAGAAAAAGGGAAAGAAACCTAGGAAGCCTAAGACACAATTCACATGTATGTTTATTATGCTTGTCTTTATACATGCTATGAAACTTGTATGATTTCTTATGCTTTTAGGCTATTTGAAGCAAGTTTATATACTGTTGAGTTTCGGCCAAGTAGGGTTTAAAAGACCTAGAGGCCTTAGAAATGGAACCAAATGTGTTAAAAGTGCTTCTTATGAAAATAGGATAATGTGTTGATTGTGTCACATGCTTGTATAATTTTTCCATGACCTAAATGGACCATTGTATGTTTCGGACATGAAGGAATAGATGCCCTAGAAACCCTAGAACAAGAATTAAATATGCTTATGTCACTTTACATGGAATATGATAAGTAGAAAGACAAAGTTCCCATGCTATATGTTGTTTAATGACCTAATTGAGGCTAGGGTAAGTTTCGGCCATACATGTTGTATAATGTCTTGTTATGAATTTATACATGATGTTAGTTCAAGTTCACATGCTTGTATGTTTGTTTTTAGCCCTAATGAACACTTGTTAAAAGTTTGACTATGACATATGTTAAGGGCTTGAAGGACTTAGGAACTAGCTCAATATGCTTACTATGTTACTTGGAAAAAATGCTATAAATATGGTTTAAGGTTTCCATGCTTTCATGACAATTGGGACCTTGTTTATATACTGATAGGGTTCGGCCACATGAGTTTAAGGACTTGGAGAACTTAGAAACCAAGTAAATCATACTTATAATGCTTCCTATGAAATTCATGTAATGATAATTTAGGTTTCACATGCTTGGAGGTTGTTTTTACCTAAATTGAGACCTAAGGGGGTTCGGCCATGATAGGAACCCAAGGGTTTAGGAAGCTTAGAACCCAAGTTAACTATGTTACCATGTTTCTTATGATAGTATAATCACATGATACACCCTTATGCTTAATCATGTATGCTTGTGATTTATACCTTTTTATGATATGATATGTGGATAGAGATATGCATGTTTTAATGATATGTTATGTGCTTAGAAATATGCATGCTTTAATGATATGCTATGTGAGTAGAAATATGCATGCTTTAATGATATGCTATGTGCTTGGAATATGCTTGTTTTTATGATATGCTATGTGGATAGAAATATGCATGCTTTCTCAAGACATGATGTATGCCTAAGTGATGCATACTTTTTAGGATATGATGTATGCCTAAGTGATGCATACTTTTTAGGATATGATGTATGCCTAAGTGATGCATACTTTCTCAAGACATGATGTATGCCTAAGTGATGCATACTTTTTGATGATATGATGTATGCCTAAGTGATGCATACTTTCTCAAGACATGATGTATGCCTAAGTGATGCATACTTTTTATGATATGATGTATGCCTAAGTGATGCATACTTTTATGACATAATGTATGCCTAAGTGATGCATACTTTTATGCTATGCTATGTGACTAAATGATGCATTTTTATACATGCTACTTTACTTTGTAAGGCTTGTACCAAGGGTGGACTCCTAATCAGTCTATAGGTCTTGCTTTGTGATCTAGGCTAATAAGGGATGGGCTCCTTAGTACGCCCTAAGCCTTGCTTTGTGATCTAGGCTAATAAGGGATGGGCTCCTTAGTACGTCCTTAGGCCTTGCTTTGTGATCTAGGCTGATAAGGGATGGACTCTCTAAGTATGCCCCTAGGCCATGCTTTGTGATCTTGACCTAGTTCCTAGTATGATTCAAGACTTGCTACCTTGGATATACTTAGGACGCGCGCATTTATGCTATGTATGTATGGTACAAGCCAGGGCCCTGAATATGTTGATATTATGTTCAAGTATATATGTAAGAAGAAATGGTTTTAAAAGATCATGAGACATACACATGTTTTTCGGATACATGTTTTCAAAATCATATTGCATATACTTTATGATCATGTTGTGATAATGCTATGATTTATGATATGCCATGATTAGATATGACTATGATATGTTTCATGCCATGCTTTAAGAGATGAGATGCCATGATTAGATATGAATTATGTTATATTTCATGCTATGCTTTAAGAGATGATATGCCATGACTAATTATGATTTTGTTATGTTGCATGATATGCTTAAAGAGTATGATATGTTATGCCATGACTAGTTGAGATCATGTTATGTTGATATATTCTTTGATTATGTAATGATTTATGGTTTTAGTGAGTTAGAAAGGAACTTACTGAGCCATGAGTGCTCATAGCTTACTTTCCTTGTACCACAGATAAAGGAAAAAGCTGGATGAGCTAAAGGAGCAGCAGGAGAGGCAAAGAGATGTGTGTGGCGGTGACTAGGCAACCAAATAAGAACCTGCTTTAAGAACTTTTAGGAATTACACTTTGGTTTCATAAATTGTAGTACTACATGGTTGACTTGATGTTATGTTTCTATTTAACTTGTTATCATGTTATGGAAACCATATTAGTGTAGTTCGGTTTTTATTAAACCAAGAAAAATGATTTTTAAGTCTTCCGCTGTAATATGTACGTTGAGTATCGTAGCCCCATCCCTTAGGATTAGCAGGGAGGGCGGGTGTTACAGGGGCATTGCCCCTAACCCCGCAAGGGAATTTGCTTCGCGATTGCACCCGAAATCGCTAAAAACGAACCCGCCGGGAAGATTTTTCCGAAACGGCAATGTCTCGACCCAAATCGTTTTGGGACAGCGGGTTTAGGCGCTGTTGGATCACATAGGAACCCTCTCTATGGTTAGATCGCGGGTAGGGGCGCTGCCCCTGGGCCCCGCAAGGGGATCTGTTCCGCGATTGCGCCCGAAACCGCTAAACGGGACCGCCGGGAAATTTTACTCATAAAAATTGTAAAAATTATTTTAAAATTACAGAAAAATTATGAAAAATATATAATTTTGAATTATATATTAATTTGTGATAGTCATGGCCCAAAATACCCAATAAGATTGGATTTGTGTTGTAATTCATAATACGGCCTGCGTGCCGTCATATGATTGTGTGTGCTGTATTTTTTTTTTCCCACGGCCTGCGCGTCGTGCCTTTCTCTTATTCTGGTTGTAAATTAGATTTAGACTCGAATGTAACTCGAGTTTCAAATTGTAATGTACAAATTGGAGCGGTGGAGGGTTCACACGAGACGGAGTTCCGAGGCGGGCACGAGCAACACAAGGTGGTCAAAGGGAGGAGCTTGGAGAAGCTGTTGACCCTAGGTTGACCATTCGATCTTCTCATTGGCTTGAGAAGATCGTAGTAGGGTCATGACTAAATCACAAATAGATTAATTAATTAATTGTTATGTATCTAATGCATGTTTAATAATTAATTAATTAATTAGTGCCTTAACGATTAGATTAGATCTAAGTCGTGCACATGATGCACCCTTGTGATTAGATTAGATCTAAGTCGTGCACAAGATGCATCCTTCTCGATTAGATTAGATCTAGATCAAACCAACTCTAAATGCCTAACCGTGCCGTGATACCTATCACTACCTCGATCACATGTATTGTTGAATCTGCCAAAGCAGAGCAATACATATTATCTTGGTAGGGTACGGAGGGGCAATCTTGGTCCCGCCTATCAACGCATGGGTGAATACAAACTCAATTAGATTGAGTATTCCTAGTTACTCGGTTGGATTGAGTCAACTATAGGCATTCTTCCAATAGTTGGAAAGGTAGGACAAAATCACGTTTATATTAACTCTCGGGCGTATTAGCCAAAGCTAACTCGAGTTTTAATATAAATGCGGATATTGATTCTATAAACAAGAGTTGCATAGAGATGTAATTGGTAATCGTTACCTACCGATCATACTAAGCCTTGGGCGTATTAGCAAAAGCTAACTCAAGGGTTAGTATGATGTGTATCTTGTCCCACAAGAATTATTGTATTCAGTGGGAGCATCATTTAGTTAAAGGCCTAATTAAATGATTTTAAAAGAATATGATATTTATTTCTGTAAATTTTCTGTTGTAGATAACCATGACGTCGAACACGAATTCCTTCTCCCTGCGATCTGTCCTTGAGAAGGACAAGCTCAACGGAGCGAATTTCCTAGACTGGTACAGGAACTTGAGAATAGTTCTCACTCAGGAACGTCAACTGTACGTTCTGGAGCAGCCCATTCCAGAGGCTCCTCCTGCCACTGCCACGCGAGCAGACAAAGATGCATTAGATGTGTCCTGTCTTATGCTCACGACCATGAACTCTGAGCTTCAGAAGCAACATGAGTTGATGGGCGCTTACGATATGGTTGAACATCTTTGTCACCTATATCAAGGACAAGCAAGGCACTGGAAGAGGAACTCCAAAGAATACCTGGAAGATCTTAAGAAGAAGAAAAATAAGATTTCTACTTCAGGTATAAATGTTATAGAAGTCAACCTCTCTATTTCTTCGTCGTGGGTATTAGATACCGGATGTGCTTCGCACATTTGTACTAATGTACAAGCACTGAGAAATAGCAGAGCATTGACAAAGGGCGAGATAGACCTACGAGTAGGCAATGGAGCACAGGTTGCTGCTATTGCTGTAGGGACTTATTTTCTATCTCTGCCCTCTGGGCTTATACTAGAGTTAGACGATTGTTGTTATGTGCCTGCATTGACTAAGAACATTATATCAGTTTCTTGTTTGGACAAGAAAGGATTCTCGTTTATAATAAAGAACAAATGTTGTTCTGTCTATTTAAACGATATGTTCTATTGTAGTGCACCTCTGATGAGCGGACTCTATATTCTAGACCTTGAGAGCCATATCTATAACATTAGTACCAAGAGGTTCAAATCGAACGATATGAACCACACCTATCTCTGCATTGTCGCTTAGGTCATATAAATGACAAGCGCTTATCCCAGCTCCATAAGGATGGTTTGCTGGACTCATTTGATTTTGAATCATATGAGATATGCGAGTCATGCCTACGAGGCAAGATGACCAAGACTCCCTTTAGTGGGCACAGCGAGAGAGCAACTGATTTGTTAGGACTCATACATAGTGATGTATGTGGCCCTTTCAATGTTGCTGCTAGAGGCGGTTATAGATACTTCATCACATTTACTGATGACTTCAGTAGATATGGTTATGTGTACTTGATGACACATAAGTCTGAATCCTTTGAAAAGTTCAAAGAATTCAAGAATGAAGTACAAAACCAGCTTGGCAAGAGTATTAAAATACTTCGATCAGATCGAGGTGGTGAATACTTAAGCCATGAGTTTCGTGACTATTTAGCTGAGTGTGGGATTCTATCCCAACTCACTCCTCCTGGAACACCACAGGTGAATGGTGTGTCCGAAAGGAGGAATCGTACCTTATTAGATATGGTACGGTATATGATGAGTCACACAGATCTTCCGACATACCTCTAGGGTTATGCTCTAGACACGGCAACTTTCATTCTCAACCGAGTTCCATCTAAGGCCGTGATAAAGACACCATATAGGATATGGACTGGGAGAGATGCCCAGGTGTCTTTCATGAGGATTTGGGGTTGTGAGGCTTATGTACGATGTCAAGTCTCAGACAAATTAAGACCCCAATCCGACAAGTGCTATTTCATCGGATATCCCAAGGAAACTAAGGGATATTACTTCTACATTCCCAGTCAGCACAAGGTAGTTGTGGCAAAGACTGGGATCTTTCTAGAAAGGGACTTTGTTTCTAGAAAGACTAGTGGGAGCGCGTTCGATCTTGAAGAAGTTCAAGATGCGAACAATAGCACTGATGCCTTGATGGAAGTTGAACTGGAACCACAAAGTGTTGTGGATGATGTTGTTCCACAAAGAGTTGAGGAACAACAACCAGTTCAAGTAGACATACCTCTTCGCAGGTCTGATAGGGTACGTCGTCAGCCTGAGAGATACTCATTTCTCTTGTCTGACCATGATGACATTGTGCTCATAGAGGATGAGCCTACCACCTATCAGGAAGCTGTGATGAGACCAGATTCCGAGAAATGGCTAGAGGCCATTCTCGGAGCTGGAATCTTCGATTCGATGATGCGATCAAACAGTTTGGTTTCATCAAGAACGAAGATGAGCCTTATGTCTACAAGAAGGTTGTAGAAAACATAGTTGTCTTCCTCATATTGTATGTGGATGACATACTACTCATTGGGAAGGGCATCCCTATGCTTCAGTCTGTCAAGACCTGGCTAGGGAGTTGCTTCTCAATGAAGGACTTAGGTGAGGCATCCCGCATTCTTGGGATACAGATCTATAGAGATAGATCTAAGAGATTGCTTGGCCTAAGTCAGAGTACATACATTGATGAGGTACTCCTACGGTTTGCCATGCAGAACTCCAAGAAGGGATTTCTGCCGATGTCACATGGCATGAGTCTTTCAAAGACTCAAGGTCCCTCTTCTAGAGAGGAGAGAGACCGCATGGATCAGATCCCTTATGCCTCAGCCATAGGATCGATCATGTACGTCATGCTATGTACTCGACCTGATGTCTCGTATGCTTTGAGCATGACGAGCAGATACCAGTCAGATCCAGGTGAAAGTCACTGGATAGCGGTCAAGACTATTCTTAAGTACTTAAGAAGGACTAAAGAATATTTCTTGATATATGGAGGCAATGATGAGCTAACTGTAAAGGGTTACAGTGATGCCAGCTTCCAGACCGATCAGGATGATTACCGATCGCAGTCAGGGTTCGTGTTTTGCTTAAATGGTGGTGCTGTGAGCTGGAAGAGTTCGAAGCAGGACACAGTAGCTGATTCTACAACAGAAGCCGAGTATATTGCTGCATCAGAGGCAGCAAAGGAGACAGTTTGGATCCGCAAGTTCATCTCTGAACTTGGGGTGGTTCCTAGGATCTCTGACCCAGTTGAGCTCTATTGTGACAACAATGGAGCTATAGCACAGGCGAAGGAACCTCGCTCACACCAGCGGACCAAGCACATACTACGACGCTTCCATCTCATTCGAGAGATTATCGATAGAGGAGATGTGAAGATTTGCAGAGTACCTACAGAGGCTAACATCGCAGAACCCTTGACCAAGGCTTTGGCACAGAGGAAGCATGATGGTCACACTAGGTCTTTAGGACTTAGAGCCTATACTGATTGGCATTAGTGCTAGTGGGAGATTGTTAGTTAGAGCCCTAGAGCCAATCATTTGATGATTGTATGGACTCATGTATATCATATTCATGTATATATATTAAGGCATTTGGTTTTTGGTTATTATGCTTATTTGTATTAGTGCCAGATAAAATAAGTATAGTAACGTCCTAGAGTAGAAAGGTTCTTACCTATATCAATCGATTGGTTGAATCGATAGTGAGATGATATAGGGAACACTACTCTAAATCATTCCTAGTCGAGTATTAACATTCAGGGACAATGTTAATACAATAAGACTAGCATGTAGGTCAGCTCGATGACTTGATCTCACAAGTCATGGATATAGAGATATCAAGTTGACACATGGGTATGCATTAGAGAATGTATACTGAATGACCCGCCATGAGAAAGTATCATGGATCGTTATATGAGTGTCATATACTTTCTCATGTGGCTATTAGTATGACTATTAGTCCTTTGACCTGAAGTCACCATAGATCCCTACATAAGGAGTTATGTACTTTGGTTTCGTCAAACGTCACCCGTAACTGGGTGGACTATAAAGGCGATTACTGGGTATATAACGAATTATGTAGAGGGATGTGAGTGATGTAGATGGGATCTATCCCTCCCATATGACGGGAGCGACATCGGTATTCTTGATAGAGTGAGACCACTAAGTGCATGGCCATGCCCAAATGAGTCAACATTAGATGTTGAGCTCATTTGATCGAGTGAGTCTACTTGGAGTTCAAGATTTAGATTGATTAGAGGATGACACGGTCTATGCCTCACATTGATCAATCTAGATGTCTAGGATAGAAGGACAATGTCACATATTTTGTGAGGAGTCACAATTGGTAGTCACAAGGTGATGTCGGATCTCGACATTCTTGTAACTTGGGTAGTAATGATGTGTTGCTAGATACCGCTCATTACTTATGCTCCTAAATGGGTTTAGGGCATTGCCAACGTTACAAGAACCTATAGGGTCACACACTAAGGACAATTAGATGGAGATTTGGTTCATATGATGAACCAAGAGGATTAGATTCATTTGATGAATCATATTGGATTAAGAGTAATCCAAATTGGGCTAATTGAGTTAGACTCAAGTTGATTCATGTATTCAATGAGTCTAATTTAGATTATGACTCATTAAATCAACTTAATTTAATGAATTAGATTCATTATATTAAGTTGGCTTGAATCATATGGTTGGATTAGATCAACCATGAGAGAGATTTGATCAAGTTTGACTTGATTTGAGAGGAAGAGAAAAAGTCATGTTTGACTTGACTTTTTGCCACATCACTAGTGAGTTGGCAAGATGTGGACCAATAGGATTGCTCCACATCATCAATGTGTGCCACCTCATGGAGGTTACAAGCCTCCATAGCATTTAATGTGGCCGCCCCACATTAAATGAGGAGGTTACACTTGTTGCCATGTCATTTAGTGAGGTGGCAAGATATGGACCAATAGTGTTGATCCACATCATCCTAGAGTGCCACCTCATGGGGGTTACAACTCTTAATGGTCTCCACATTAATTGGAATTAATGTGGGGGTTACACCTCCTTGAGTGGCCGGCCACTTGATGGCTAAGGGGTTGTTTGAATTTCCTCTCATTTGATTTCATTCACTCTTCTTCTCCCTTGGGTGCTCTCTCTTCTCCTTCTCCCATTCCTTGGCCGAACACTCCATTGGTGCTAGCACACCTTGTGTTTTGGTCATCTCCTTCTACTTGTGTCCGTGTGGATACATATAGAGGTTGTCTACTTTGACAACTAGAGATCCGGCGACATCTTGGACAAGCGGGAACGCGAAGGGCTTCGCTACAAGGGTAATGATCTTAACTTTAGTGTAGATCTAAAGTTTTTACAAACTCGTACAAGAAAAAGGTTTTTCAAAAAATTTTGTTTACGAATCTTAGCACGAGATCCATGGCTTTGGGTGACTCGGGGTTTTCGCGACGCGAAAAAACAGTTTTCGCGGCCCGACGAACCCAACAAAAAGAACAAAACCTCTATTATTATGGAAGTGCATACTCTTAATCATGATATAATAACAAGCACGTATACTTAATATTTATTTCTTTAATTTATCAAAGGGTGTGATTTATTTCGTTAAATCAATAAGCCCGATAAGTTGGGAAATGATATTATTTATATGGTGTGTTGTTGATTATAGAATGAAACTATGCCCTAGTAATCTAGGTTGATAATGTCCCCTTGAGGAGCTCTTAAGGATTGTCATGTAAACCCTGCAGGTGGACTTAGTCCGACATGACGATAAGGTTGAGTGGTATTACTCTTGGACTAAGATATTAATTAAAGAGAGTTGTCAGTAACTCATTTAATTAGTGGTCATTCAATATCTTAAACACAGGGAGAATAACTCACTCATGATACAAAGGAGTCCATATTGTAATATGGGATTGGTGTGGTAGTGCAATAATAACTCTTTAGTGGTATGAGTTATTATTGATGAACTTGAGTTGGGTGTTCGGGGCGAACACGGGAAGCTCAAGCTCATCGGGAGACCAAAACCAATTCCTCCTCTCGGTTCCTGTTGTAGCCTCTTATTTATAAAGCCTTATATCCACTTAGAGCCTAGCTTCTTACCCATCTCATTGTGGCCGGCCAAGCCAATCTTGGAGACCAAGCTAGGGCCAACCAAGCCAAAGGATAGAGCTAAGATTAATGGTCGACCAAGCTTGGAGCCCAAGCAAGGTGGTCGGCCACATTAAAATAAAAGGATGTTTTAATTTTTAAAATTTTTTCCTTTTGTGGAAGTCATGGTTTTAAAAGAGAGTTTTAAAATTTTAAAATCTTTCCTTTTATAGCTTTCTATAAAGGATTAAGAGAAAGATTTGATATCTTTTCTTATTTGTAGTTAAAAGGAAGATTTTAATTTTTGATAAAACTTTCCTTTTTTGTAACCATCCACATGTTTTAAAAGAGAGATTTTAATTTATAAAATTTTCCTTTTATAACCAATAAGGGATTTAAAAGAGAAATTTTTTATTAAAAATTTCTTACCAAAAACAAATAAGGAAGTTTTAATTTTATGTTTGAAACTTTCCTTTTTTGGAGCACAAGTAGGTGGCTGACCATGACAAGTATAAAAGGAAGTTTTAATTTTTTTTGTTTTAAAACTTTCCTTTTTAGTCATTGGCAAGGAATATAAGGATGTTTTAATTATGTTTAAAACTTTTCTTTTTTGCCAAGACCAAAGATTATAAAAGAGAAGGAGGGGTGCCTCACCCATAACACATCTTCTATTCCTCTCTTCCAATCCTTGGTGGTTGGCCCTTGTCCTTCTCTCTTCTCCTTTTGTTTTCTCTCTTGGTGTCCGGCGGCATCTTGTGTGGAGATCTCTTGGTGGTCGGTTGCTTGAAGGAGAAGAAGAAGAGAAGGAAGCTCTCTTGTCTATCATCCCTTGGAGGATAGTTGGTGGCCGGATCTTGGAAGCCTTGGAAGAAGCTTGAGTGGATTTCATCTTGGAAGATTGTCGCCCACACGACGTCCAAGAGAATGAGGGGAATATGACAGAAGATCAAGAGGTCTATAAGCTATAAGAGGTATAACTAGTTATTAGTTTCCGCATCATAACTAGTTCATCTTTTGTATAGATCTTGAAAAACCAAACACAAGAGGTTATCAGTTTTAAGTTATCGTTTTTGTTGTCGACTTTATTTTTCGATTTCATGTTTCGATAATGTGTTTCTATTGAGGTCTCTATAGTTAAACCGAGTTTACTGCAAGAAGTTAAATATCTGATTTCTTTGTGAGGCTTTGTCTAGGAAGTGGTGGATAATCCCATACCCAAGAAGGCCTAGTGCCTCACCATGTTTAACCTGGAAGTCGATCTTTGAAATAGATATTTGATAACTTCTATAATATGGTTTAACTTAGGAAGATCACATCGGTTAAACTTGGAGTAAAAATGTTAAGTATCATTTCCAATCCAAGTTTAACTTCAGAAGGACAATTTGGATTAATAATGTTAAGCATTGTTTGCAATTCAAATTTAACTTCAATAGAGCACATGGGTAGCTAGGATAGTTCTATGCTTGTACAAAATTTTTGTACAAGGGAACTAGAACGGTATTCCGAGTAGCAACCAACAATTGGAATCAGAGCTAGGTTATACCTCTGTGTGTTTGGTTTTTAGTTTAATTATGCACATGTCATACATATTTTAGGCAGGATAATAGTAGGATGTGCAAATAGATTAACTCTATGGTTGCAGGCTCCAACTATTATGGCCTATTGTGATTGTGTGTGATTGGACCCTCAGATATGTTGAGGGCATTTTATGTGTGTGCATGATTGTATTTATTAAATACAGCAGGAGTTGTATTTGTTTTAGGATTTTACATTTTGTTCGATCTAGACTTTATATACATTCCTTTGTGGAATATAGGATCAATATATGTAAAATTTTATTTTTGTCGCGGATCGTATCCTTGCGAGGCGTGGTGCTATTTGAGGACCAGAGGTGCAGCAAAAAAGGAAGCTCGATGGATGCAATGACATGAGCCCTAGGGCTGGCGGCTAGTTTTGACGACTGTTAGGGCTGGCAGCACATGGAGGACAGTGATGGAAGAGGCCATAATAGTTGGAAATTATTTTTCCATATTTATTTCTTTTATTTGCTGTGATGTGTGTGTGTGCATGTTAAAATCCTCATATTAAATAACTAAGTGGGAGAGGGATTTATAAATAAATTCCACGGTCTCCATTACTGGTTTGTAAATGATGCAAACAAACTTGCGCGTTAGCTCTGAGTACCTTCCTCCACATCGGATGAGTTTGTTTGCGGATCACTAGATCAAACTTCCTTTATGGATGATTATAGGAAATTATTTAGGAGCGTGTGATCTTCTCCATATGAAGGGGCACAATCCTATTTAATGGACTAAGTATCAAGTAATGGTATACACTTAGGCGCATTTAATAGTATCCTCCCCATCGGAGTCACTGCTATTATTTGTGTGACCGAAGGAATACCAACTATTAATTTTATTTATCATAAAGTTAGGTTGACAAGAATAAAATTAATGGGTAAAACCTCCTCTTACAAATGTTTGAATTTGTATACATCCACACTATCGTGGCATACAAAATTCATGGTGTTTTGAAGTGTTGGTGAATTTAAATAATATTGTTTAAGGACTCAATATTATTCTAAATTCTAAAGTTTTGACCAAAACTTATTTTGTGATTCTTAGGATGACTTTCAACCCACTAGTTATTATTCTGAAAGAGAACAAACTTACTGGTCCCAGTTACATAGATTGGAAAAGAAACTTGGGCATTGTCCTAACTGCTGAAGGCTATAAGTTTGTAGTGTTAAAGGTTTGCCCTAATGAGCCTAATAGTAATTCTAGTGAAGAGGATATTGAGTATCATAAGAAATGGATCAAGGCAGATGAGATGGTGCGGTGTTACATTTTGGCTTCTATGTCAAATGTGCTACAACATCAGCATCAGTCCATGCCTACTGCCTATAACATGATGTACAATCTCAAGAAACTCTTCGGACACCAGAATCAGGCTGCTAGGCAAGAGGCTATGAGAAACTTAATGACAGCCACCATATCAGAGGGGACACCCGTAAGGGATCATATGCTCAAAATGATGGCTTACTTGAATGAGATACAAATCCTTGGAGCTGAAATCGATAGGGAAACCCAGGCCGATATTATTCTCCAAACGCTACCCAAACGTTTTGAGCAGTTCTGCCTGAACTACAATATGAATAAAAGGATTTATTCATTGGCCGAACTACTGACAGAACTTCAGGCAGTAGAAGGGTTATTTCATCATAATTCTCAAATTCACTTTGTTGAAAATGTTTCTACTTCTAAGTCGAAAGGCAAGAAGAAGAAGAAGAAATAAGCTGGCTCAGCAAAGAAAGTGAATCGATCTCTAGGTACTTGACTAAAATCAAGAATAAAGAAGCCGAAGGGCAAGTGCTTTATTTGCAAGCATCCTGGACATTGGAAGGCAAACTGTCCTCATAGGAAAGAGAACAATAAAGGTATATCTTATTCTCTAGTAGTTGAAACATGTTTAGCGGTGTTATCTACCAGTACTTGGTGTGTAGATACAGGAGCCACTGATCATGTTTGCAATTCATTGCAGGGGTTCCAGGAAACCCGACGACTATATGAGGGAGAGATAACCGTCTACATGGGCAATGCTACGAAAGTGGCGGCTGTTACAGTGGGAGATGTCTACTTATCATTTGATAGGAATAGAACTTTGATTTTGAGAAATTATCTTTATGTACTAAGTTTTAGAAAGAATTTAATTTCAGTTTCTAAAGTATTTTTGGATGGATATGCTATTTCTTTTGATGACAAAGTGGTTATCAAGAAAAATAGGGTTATTATCTATTCTGGTACATTAGTTGGCAATTTGTATACTCTAAATCTAATAACTCCCGCAAAGTGACAAATGGAAATTAATAACACATCATCTAATTCTAATAAGAGAAAGGAACCTTCGAAAATAAACCAAACATATCTTTGGCATCTAAGACTTGGTCATATTAACTTGAGTAGGATTCAAAGGCTTATAGCTGATGGACTCTTGGGTTCATTAGTGTTGGAAAACTTTCTAACCTGCGAATCTTGTTTGGAAGGAAAAATGACCAAGAGACCTTTTAAGGCCAAGGGGTATAGAGCAAAAGATGTGTTGGAAATGGTTCATTCTTATTTGTGTTGACCTATGACTATCCAGGCGAGAGGTGGTTTCGAATATTTTACCTCTTTTGTAGATGATTATTCGAGATAAGGGTACATTTACTTGATGTGCCACAAGTGTAACGACCCGCCTTCTACTACTAAGCTGTAAGGCCGATCGTCACATTAGGCTGTGCTAAACTATTCCCTGA
The DNA here is from genome assembly GCF_018446385.1 of Zingiber officinale. NCBI lineage: Eukaryota > Viridiplantae > Streptophyta > Magnoliopsida > Zingiberales > Zingiberaceae > Zingiber > Zingiber officinale. The sequence continues at coordinate 101,253,615 of NC_056000.1, read as the reverse complement.
CCATTACTAAATCTAAATGCGGAAGCTGTACTAATTAAAATTTTACTAAACTACTGACATTTCTTGGTTCTATACATGCTAAGGGAGGTAAACTAACTACTCATAACATGTTTTACCTTCCTCATGGTCAAGGAACTGAACTTAGACACTCCCCCACTGATACCAGACCTCCCAATCGATCTACGGATCGATTGGAATAGTCGGATCGATCCAGTGATCGATCCAGCCGGCTACTATATGCGGGACATAGGTTGGATCGATCCAGTGATCGATCCAGCACGCTACTGTGCTCGGGCAATATTCTGGATCGATCGGCTGATCGATCCAGACTGATCAATCGATCCAGTGATCGATCCCAGAGCCTTCTGTTCGCGTCGGAATTGGCTGGATCGATAGACCGATCGATCCAGAAGCCTACTGTTCGCGAAACCAGGTGCCCAGTCGATCCTTCGATCGATTGAAAACTCTCGAATCGATCAGCTGATCGATTCGAGTTTCTGATTCCGTGCCAAAGGTCTGATTTCAGCACTGTTTCATGCCTCAATCACATTACAAGTACTAAAATGACTAAGAAACACTGTAACGACAACAACTAACATTCTAACAACATAAAAGAGGTGTGCTAAGCATAATGAGGTGCATGGTTAACTAATTCATAGCGATTAACATACTAAAGTGCAAGATAATAAAAACACTGAAAAGTTCTAATGTTTGAAACAAAGCTTGCTAAGGTTCCCTAAGATCTCTACTCCAAGTTCCTGCCCACACACATCTTCGTAGCATTGCCCTCCAGCCTCCGCTAGTCCATCTTTCCTTTACCTTTATCTGCAGTATAAGGAAAAGAAAGTATCTATAAGCTTTCGCCTAGTAAGAAACCATCTACCTCACTAAAACATGCATACGATGCAAATATGATTTTAAATCATGCTGTTTGAAAGGGTATGCTAAGTATACTGAATAAACTAAACATGGCATGGCATATAAGCATACAATCATGGCATATCTAAAGCTGAACATGATATCAATCGCATGGTATCAATGGAAACTAAACTGATACTAAAAACTGAGATAAGCTAATACTGAGCTACTGCTAGTACGGTACTGAATTCACGAACTAATTTGTGAAAGGTTAAAAACCATATACATATAGTAAGTGAAAATACTAAACATGTTGTTTGGGCCCGGCAACTGTACTTGTTGTGCGCGCATCCCTAACTAGACCCGGGTTTGCAAGTCCCGAATTTAGTAGGGTTAACTAGGTTATCTAAACCTAGGGACGACTGTGGGAGTCAAACCCAATGGATATCTGATCCAGTACAGTGCCACTGAAAGTAAAATACTGAATATAGCTAACTGTTTTAACTTGCTATTTCTAGGTTATCTGAACCTAGAGCTAGGTTGTCTGAACCTAGAGGCGACTGTGGGAGCCCACCCATTGGACCGTAGTCCCATATAAACTAAAATAATCTGATTTACTGATTTAAATGCTTCTAATGCAGTTAACTGAGCTATTAAAATGCCTAATTTGTATTTTAACTTAACTAGCTATTTTATCGAACACCTAGTGTGCCCCAACTCTCCCTTCTATTAGGGAGACCACTTCTAGGCACCCGACAACGTCTAGGAACCCCCACTGAAGAGGGAATACGTGTCCGGCCCATCTAGAAGTACTCACTAAATCCCTAAATCTGCAAGGAGGGTCAAATTCACCCTATGCGTCGATAAAAATAGCATATAGCTAAACTAGTGCGTATAAAACCAAACGGAGCTACTTATACTGTAGGTGAGGGGTTTCTTACCTTGTGTGCTAGATTTCTTACAAATCTAATCGCTAGAAATTCCGGTGGAGACGACTTCTCGACGATTCGCTCGCGTCCACGTGCTCTACTCGCGGAGGGAAACGTCCTTGTGCTGAAATCGTCGCCGAAAAGTGACCTTGGGACCATAGGGATGGAACCCTAGTTCTCCTTGTGGTTGGCACCGAGAGAGGGAGGAGAGGGAGAGGTGTTCGGCGTGAGGGTTTGGAGGGGAAGAGGTTGCCGAACCAAACTCCAAATAACCCAAACCAACTTAAGTTTTTAATTTATATTAAGTGGGTAACTAGGCCCAACTCAAATATAAATATAAATGTTTCCCTTCTCTTTCAACACGGCCCTGCTGGGTTCACCGGTTACTAAGACTAACTAAAGGTTTAGTGGACCCGAGAGGTCCCGGGTTCGATCCCCGCTTAAACCATTTTACTTTTCTATTTATTTTTGCTACTTCCGATACTCCAAAAATTCCAGAAAAATATCTAATAATTCCAGAAAAATCATAGAATATTCCTAAAATAGTCTTGAGAATTTTCGGATGTTACAATCCCCCATACCTTATAAAAAGTTCATCCTCGAATTTAGAATAATTTTGGGTACTTCTGTCTCATGCTGGCTTCTGTCTCCCAAGTTGCCTCTTCTGCTGTGTGACTGTGCCAAATGACTTTGACTAATGGTACCTCCTTGTTCCGTAATTTCTTAACTGCTCGGTCTATTATCTGAATAGGCCGACTATCATAGCTGAGGTCTTCGCGGATCTGTACCGACTGGGGCTCAATCACCTGGGTGGCATCTGGGGTATGCTTCTTCAGCATAGAGACATGAAATACGTTGTGGACAGCTGACATTTCCTGGGGCAGCTCTAGCTCATATGCTACCTTGCCCACTCTTCTGCTGATAAGGTATGGTCCCACATATCTGGGACTAAGCTTGCCCTTCTTCCCAAAACGCATCACTCCCTTCATGGGAGCTACTCTGAGGAACACTGTATCTCCGACTGAAAACTCTAAGGGTCTGCGCCGTGTATCAGCATAGCTTTTCTGGCGGCTCTGAGCTGTCTCTATCCTCTGGCGGATCTGCTGTATAGCTGCTGTGGTATCTGCTACTAGATCTGTCTGAAGTTCTAGTTCTTTCTGTTCACCACTCTCATACCAGCAGACTGGAGATCTACACCTCCGCCCATAGAGAGCCTCGTAAGGTGCCATGCCGATAGTGGCCTGATAGCTGTTGTTATATGCAAATTCTGCTAAGCTCAGATATTTGCACCAACTTCCCTTGAAGTCTAGGGCACACGCTCGGAGCATATCTTCGAGTACCTGATTTACTCGCTCCGTCTACATCATGCGAGGATGGAATGTCTCAACTTTAACTTAGCCCAACGCCGACTATACACACTCCCGGAAGTGTGAATCTCTGTCTGAAATGATGGTTCATGGGACTCCATGTAGTCTGACGATCTCCTGGAGATACAACTGAGCTAGCTTCTCCATGGAGTAGGATATCTTGATAGCTAAGAAATGGGCTGATTTAGTCAACCTGTCGACTATTACCCAGATGGCGTCAAAACCATTCGTGGTTCTGGGCAGTCCCACTATGAAATCCATAGAGATATCCTCCCACTTCCATTCTGGAATCTGTATAGGCTGCAGAACTCCTCCTGGTCACTGATGTTCTGCCTTGACCCTCTGACAGGTGAGGCAGATGCTAACATATCTGGCGATGTCTCTCTTCATCCCAGGCCACCAAAAACGTTTCTTCAAGTCCTGGTACATTTTGGTGGAGCCTGGATGCATCGCATAGGGAGTCTTGTGAGCCTCATCTAAAATCTTCCTTCTGAGTTCTTCCTGATCTGGAACACATAATCTGTCGCCAAAGTACAACACCCCGCTAATGGACACTCTGAATTCTCCACTTTCTAATTCTGCTAATTCTTGCTTGATTTTCTGAATTTCAGGATCCTGCTCCTGAGCTGTTTGGATGTCACCAAGCAAGGTAGACTCTAATGTCATAGTAGAGAGCTGTCCGACTATGAGTTCAAGACCGAAATCTGTGATCTCTTTCTGTAGGGGTGGTGACATGGCTGCTAGAGATAATAAGGTAGCACTGGACTTTCTGCTAAGTGCATCTGCTACCCTATTTGCTTTTCCTGGGTGGTAGAGGATGTCTATGTCGTAGTCTTTGATCAGCTCTAGCCATCTGCGCTGTCGCATATTCAGATCCTTCTGAGTGAAGAAGTACTTCAGACTCTGATGATCTGTATACACTCTGCACTGAGCTCCATACAAGTAATGTCTCCAAATCTTGAGAGCGAACACTACTGCTGCAAGCTCAAGGTCATGAGTAGGATAATTCTTCTCATAATCCTTGAGTTGTCTGGAGGCATAGGCGATCACCTTGCTGTTTTGCATCAGTACTGCTCCTAGTCCCAACTTAGAGGCATCACTATAAATATCAAAGCTGTCTGCGTTCTCTGGTAGAGTCAGAATAGGTGGACTGGTCAATCTCCTTTTCAGCTCGCTAAAATTGTTCTCACAGTCCTCTGTCCACTGATACTTTCTGTTCTTTCTGGTAAGAGCTGTCAGTGGGGAGGCTATCCTGGAGAAGTCCTCTACGAATTTTCTGTAATAACCTGCTAATCCCAGAAAGCTTCTGATCTCGCTAGCATTCTTGGGTCTCTTCTAATTGCTCACAGCTTCTATCTTACTGGGGTCTACCATGATACCATCCTTTGAGATGATGTGACCCAGGAAGGACACCTGATCTAACCAAAATTCACATTTTATGAACTTGGCGTATAGCTGATTCTGCTGAAGGGTCTGCAATACTGTTTTCAGGTGCTCTGCGTGTTCTTCCTGAGTTCTGGAATAGATAAGAATGTCATCGATGAACACAATAACAAACTTATCTAAATACTCCCTGAATACTCTGTTCATGAGATCCATGAATGTAGCTGGAGCATTGGTCACGCCAAAGGGCATGACTACGAACTCGTAGTGTCCGTATCTGGTTCTGAATGTTGTCTTGGGTATATCCCCTTCTTTAACCTTTACCTGATGATAACCTGATCTGAGATCTATCTTAGAGAACACTGCTGCTCCCTTTAGCTAATCGAACAGATCATCAATTCTGGGAAGGGGATACCTGTTCTTGATCGTGACTTGGTTCAGTGATCTGTAGTCTATGCACAGTCGCATGCTTCCATCCTTCTTCTTCACGAACAATACAGGCGCTCCCCACGGTGAGTGACTCGGGCGTATGAAACCCTTGTCAAGCAGCTCCTGTAGTTGCTCCTGAAGTTCCTTCAGTTTGGTTGGAGCCATGCGATAAGGCGCTTTAGAGATAGGATTCGTACCAGGAATGAGCTCTATCTCAAAGTCAATCTCCCTGTCTGGTGCTAAGCCTGGTAACTCTTCAGGGAAGACTGTTGGGTAGTCACATACGACTCAAACCTCTGCTAGCTGTTGGTTCTTGTCCTGACTGGTGTTGACTACGTGTGCTAGGAATCCTGTACATCCTGTATCCAGTAGCTTCTGTGCTTTCATAGTTGAGAGAAACTTCTTGGCCTTTCTCTTTGGTTCTCCGCTGTATTCAAACTGCACTGTCGCTTCAGGTTGGAAGATGACTTTCTGTTTACGGCACTCTATGGTAGCACCGTATCTGATCAGAAAGTTCATTCCAAAGATCACGTCATAATCGGTCATCTCTAGCACTATCAGATCACAAAAGAGCTCTGTCATGCGCTATAATGACCAGCCTTGCTCGAGCCGTCGTGATGTCATGATCTCTCCGAAGGTAGCCGCCATAAACCGACCACCGAGTACTTCGAGGGTATTTCTAACTTTTCGGAGAACATCCGGCTATATATGAATGGGTTGCCCCGATTCGAATAGAACAGTAGCACTATACTGAAAAATGCTAATTTGACCTGTGACAACTGTCGAGGCATTGGCTACATCCTCTCTGGTGAGTGAGTAGATCCTCGCATTCGCCATAGCTGGAGGGGCTTCTAATCTGCCCTGGCTGATAAGTGGACCTTCTAGAGCGGCCTGCATCTGATATAACTGAGCTGGCTGGCCTGCATACTGCATCTGCTGTGGCTGAGGAAGACCGGTCTTGTTCGGGCACTGCTTGGCCATGTGCCCTTCTTGTCCACATTCAAAGCATCCTCGTGTGCCCTTGCGACAAACCCCTGGGTGGAATTTCCCAGAAGTAGCACACTTTGGATAGCTGGGTCGCTTGCTAGATGGTCCTCCTTTTGGGTCACTCCCTGATTTGTGCTTGCTGTTGGAGTTCTCTTTCCAGTTAGAGCTGTGGCCTTGTTGTTTTTGAGTGTGAGAGTTTCCTTGGCCTTTGGACTCTGAGGAGGCTTGCTTCTGCTGCTTTATGCTGTTCTGGTAATGCTCTGTGGTCAAGGCACTGCTCACTAACTCCTCTGTGGTTTGTGGCCTATGTATGCCACCAGCCACATTCACTGCTATCTCTGGCCTCAACATCTTGAGCATCAACCGGATTCGTTCCTTCTCTGTGCTGACTAGCTCCGGGCATAGACGAGCCAACCTGTTGAATTTCTTCATGGCTTCCTCAACTGAAAGGTTGCCTGACGAAACTCAGTGAACTCGTCGTAGTGGTGGTTGTAACCCGTATGTGAAAGAACTCCTCGAAAAATTCTTTCTCGAAGTCAGCCCATGACATCTGGTTCACTGGACGCTTCGCTCTGATTCTTTCCCACATCGTCGTCTCTCGCCGAAAGGCACACTTCACCTTCTCGTGTTCTGGCTAGCTCCATCGTGCTCTCCAGTGTTTTGAACCAGGCTTGTGCATCCCATGGTTCACTAGTGCCTGAGAAGTTCTCTGGCTTGACTCGCTACCACTGGATCAGATAGGCTTCTTTTCTTGGCTCAGCTGCTGGGACTGCTGGTGCTGGTACTGGTGCTGGCGCTAGCGCTGTAGGTTGAGCTGGTGGAACCTCTAAAACTACTGGAGTCGTCAGATTTGGTTCCGGGGTGACTGTGGGGGTATTCTGCTGATTAGCCCTGAGGGTGGCTATCTCCTGTTGCTGCTGTAACTGAGCCACTAACGCTGTAAGGTCTGGGGGAGGCACTGAACTGTCTGCCTCTTGCTGGGGCTCAGTAGCTAGTGCCCTTCTAGCTGGGCGTCCTCGTGCCATTGCTAAAGACATAGAGGACAGAACATGAATAACTATTACAATCATAATTGTATAACTATCGTTATCATGTTATATACTATCACATACTATCATGCAGCAGTTTATCTATAAACATGAGCTATACAAGAAAGCAAGAAACATAAATAAAGTAGAGGTATTCTTACTTGGAAGCTGCAGGTTCAATGCTGATGTGTGTGTAGGAAGTATGGAACACTGCTCTGATACCACTCTGTAACGACCCGCCTTCTACTACTAAGCTGTAAGGCCGATCGTCACATTAGGCTGTGCTAAACTATTCCCTGACCATTACTAAATCTAAATGCGGAAGCTGTACTAATTAAAATTTTACTAAACTACTGACATTTCTTGGTTATATACATGCTAAGGGAGGTAAACTAACTACTCATAACATGTTTTACCTTCCTCATGGTCAAGGAACTGAACTTAGACACTCCCCCACTGATACCAGACCTCCCAATCGATCCACGGATCGATTGAAATAGTCGGATCGATCCAGTGATCGATCCAGCCGGCTACTGTATGCGGGACATAGGTTGGATCGATCCAGTGATCGATCCAGCACGCTACTGTGCTCGGGCAATATTCTGGATCGATCAGCTGATCGATCCAGACTGATCAATCGATCCAGTGATCGATCCCAGAGCCTTCTATTCGCGTCGGAATTGGCTGGATCGATCGACCGATCAATCCAGAAGCCTACTGTTCGCGAAACCAGGTGCCCAGTCGATCCTTCGATCGATTGGAAACTCTCGAATCGATCAGCTGATCGATTCGAGTTTCTGATTCCGTGCCAAAGGTCTGATTTCAGCACTGTTTCGTGCCTCAATCACATTACAAGTACTAAAATGACTAAGAAACACTGTAACGACAACAACTAACATTCTAACAACATAAAAGAGGTGTGCTAAGCATAATGAGGTGCATGGTTAACTAATTCATAGCGATTAACATACTAAAGTGCAAGATAATAAAAACACTGAAAAGTTCTAATGTTTGAAACAAAGCTTGCTAAGGTTCCCTAAGATCTCTACTCCAAGTTCCTGCCCACACACATCTTCGTAGCATTGCCCTCCAGCCTCCGCTAGTCCATCTTTCCTTTACCTTTATCTGCAGTATAAGGAAAAGAAAGTATCTATAAGCTTTCGCCTAGTAAGAAACCATCTACCTCACTAAAACATGCATACGATGCAAATATGATTTTAAATCATGCTGTTTGAAAGGGTATGCTAAGTATACTGAATAAACTAAACATGGCATGGCATATAAGCATACAATCATGGCATATCTAAAGCTGAACATGATATCAATCGCATGGTATCAATGGAAACTAAACTGATACTAAAAACTGAGCTAAGCTAATACTGAGCTACTGCTAGTACGGTACTGAATTCACGAACTAATTTGTGAAAGGTTAAAAACCATATACATATAGTAAGTGAAAATACTAAACATGTTGTTTGGGCCCGGCAACTGTACTTGCTGTGCGCGCATCCCTAACTAGACCCGGGTTTGCAAGTCCCGAATTTAGTAGGGTTAACTAGGTTATCTAAACCTAGGGACGACTGTGGGAGTCAAACCCAATGGATATCTGATCCAGTACAGTGCCACTGAAAGTAAAATACTGAATATAGCTAACTGTTTTAACTTGCTGTTTCTAGGTTATCTGAACCTAGAGCTAGGTTGTCTGAACCTAGAGGCGACTGTGGGAGCCCACCCATTGGACCGTAGTCCCATATAAACTAAAATAATCTGATTTACTGATTTAAATGCTTCTAATGCAGTTAACTGAGCTATTAAAATGCCTAATTTGTATTTTAACTTAACTAGCTATTTTATCGAACACCTAGTGTGCCCCAACTCTCCCTTCTATTAGGGAGACCACTTCTAGGCACCCGACAACGTCTAGGAACCCCCACTGAAGAGGGAATACGTGTTCGGCCCATCTAGAAGTACTCACTAAATCCCTAAATCTGCAAGGAGGGTCAAATTCACCCTATGTGTCGATAAAAACAGCATATAGCTAAAATAGTGCGTATAAAACCAAACGGAGCTACTTATACTGCAGGTGAGGGGTTTCTTACCTTGTGTGCTAGATTTCTTACAAATCTAATCGCTAGAAATTCCGGTGGAGACGACTTCTCGACGATTCGCTCGCGTCCACGTGCTCTACTCGCGAAGGGAAACGTCCTTGTGCTGAAATCGTCGCCGAAAAGTGGCCTTGGGACCCTAGGGATGGAACCCTAGTTCTCCTTGTGGTTGGCGCCGAGAGAGGGAGGAGAGGGAGAGGTGTTCGGCGTGAGGGTTTGGAGGGGAAGAGGTTGCCGAACCAAACTCCAAATAACCCAAATCAACTTAAGTTTTTAATTTATATTAAGTGGGTAACTAGGCCCAACTCAAATATAAATATAAATGTTTCCCTTCTCTTTCAGCACGGCCCTGCTGGGTTCACCGGTTACTAAGGCTAACTAAAGGTTTAGCGGACCCGAGAGGTCCCGGGTTCGATCCCTGCTTAAACCATTTTACTTTTCTATTTATTTTTGTTACTTCCGATACTCCAAAAATTCCAGAAAAATATCTAATAATTCCAGAAAAATCATAGAATATTCCTAAAATAGTCTTGAGAATTTTCGGGCGTTACAACAAGTCTGAGTGCTTTGATAAGTTCAAAGAGTACAAGACTGATGTGGAGAAACCTCATGGTAAAAGTATCAAGACACTATGGTCTGATCGTAGTGGCGAGTACCTCTTAAGAGAGTTTAGGAATTACTTATCAAATGTCGGGATTCAATCCCATTTGTCCGCACCTGGTACACCCCAACAGAATGGTGTCGCAGAATGAAGGAATAGGACTCTTATGGAGATTGTTAGATCGATGATGAGTTATTCAGAATTACCAAATTCTTTTTGGGGATACGCTCTAGAAACGACAGCGCACATTCTGAACTTGGTACCTTCTAAATCAGTATCCTCTACTCCCACAGAATTATGGAATGGGTGAAAGCCTAGTCTAAGACATATTTAGATTTGCGGTAGTCCAACACATGTGCTGAAAGCAGATGTTGATAAGTTAGAATCTCGTACAGAAGTTCGCGTGTTTGTGGGTTATCCTAGGGGAACGAAAGGTGGTTTATTTTATAGTCCTAAAGACCATAAGGTCATTGTTAGCATCAATGCCCAGTTTTTAGAAGAAGACTATATAATGGACCACAAACCCAAAAGTAAAATTGTTCTAGAAGAAATGAGAGAGGACACGTCTATGTATTCTAATAATACAAGATGAAGTACCATAAGAAACTGCAATACGTGTTACAAATGATACACAGTTACACACAGTGTCTCGTCGTAGTGGGAGGGTTGTTAGGCAACCTGAGAGATTCATGTTTTTGGGAGAATCTTCGGACTTGATCCCGGGTAAACATGAACCTGATCCCCGGACGTATGACAAAGCACTCCAAGATAAAGATGCAGTATCTTGGCAAAAGGTGATGAATTCTGAAATAGAATCTATGTATTCTAATAAGGTCTGGGAGCTTGTAGAACCACCAAATGGTATAAAAGTCGTTGGATGTAAGTGGATCTACAAAAGGAAAAGAGAGACAGACGGGAAGGTAGAAACCTTCAAAGCAAGGCTTGTTGCGAAAGGGTACACTCAGAAAGAGAGAATCAATTATGAGGAGACCTTTTCACCGGTAGCTATGCTTAAGTCTATCCGGATACACTTATCCATTGTTGCTCATATGGATTATGAGGTTTGACAAATGGATGTCAAGACAGCTTTCCTTAATGGAAGTCTTGAAAAAAACATCCATATGAAGCAACCAGAGGGGTTCATTAAAAAAGGCAAAGAGCATCTAGTGTGCAAGCTCAATCGGTCTATTTATGGACTAAAGCAAGCTTCAAGATCTTAAAACATTCGGTTTAATGAAGTAATCCAGTCATATGGATTTATTCAGTATCCGGATGAGTCTTGTGTATACAAGAAGTGTAACAAAAATGTGGTGGTATTTCTTGTACTATACGTAGATGACATTTTGTTAATTGGCAACAATGTTAAAGTGTTATCAGACGTAAGAGTATGGTTGTCCAAACAATTGGATATGAAGGACTTAGGAGAATGTGCATACATTCTTGGGATCAAAGTCATAAGGGATCACAAGAAAATGATGTTGTGCCTATCTCAAGCTTCATATATAGATACAATTCTTGCTCGTTTTAGCATGCAAAACTCCAAGAAAGGTTTCTTACCTTTTAGGCATGGAGTAGCTTTATCTAAAGAGATGTCTTCGAAGACATCAAAAGAGATAGAGGACATGAAGGCAGTTCCTTATACTTCGGCTATGGGAAGTCTAATGTATGCAATGCTGTGTACGAGATCGGATATCTATTTTGTCGTGGGCATGGTTAGCAGATATCAAAGTAACCCTGAACAAGGACATTGGACTGCTGTAAAACATATATTGAAGTACTTGAGAAGGACTAGAGATTATATGCTAATTTACCAAGCAGATGATTTGCTCCCTGTGGGTTACACGGATTCAGACTTCCAATCAGATAGGGACAATAGTAAGTCTACATTAGGTTATGTGTTTACTTTTTAGGAGATGGAGCCATTGCATGGAGGAATGTTAAGCAGAAATGTGTTTCAGACTCAACCATGGAAGCTGAGTATGTGGCAGCCTCTGAGGCAACCAAAGAAGTTGTATGGCTTAGGAACTTCCTAATAGACTTAGATGTGATTCCTGGTTTGTCCAAAATCATCACAATTTATTGTGATAATAGCGGTGCAGTTGCAAACTCGAAGGAACCACGAGCTCATAAGGCGAGTAAACATATAGAGCGTAAGTACCACCTGATACGAGACATCGTGAAGCGAGGAGAAGTTGTTGTCGCCAAGATTGCATCAACAGATAACCTGTCAGATCCTTTCACTAAGGCCCTTCCAGCAAAAGCTTTTGATCGGCATGTGGAGGGGATGGGAATCAGATGTATGGCAGTAGATATGCCAGCTTAGTCTTTTAGTATAAGTAGGAGATTGTTAGAGTGTATACTAAAAGCCTAGCTTTTGTAAACATTTATTTTGAAATAAAGAATCACATTGGTCAAAAATGTCTACATTTATATACTAAGTGTAGTTGTTCAATTAATTTATATTGCAGATAACATGGTATGTGGTGTCACACACAGAAGATTATGTTATCGGTTCTTTATAAATCATAAATAGTAGCTCACGACTAAGATGGAGAGGAACAAACCATTGGAATAGTCGTAGTGTAATTAGGTATTAATTTATCTTGACTAATAAATTACACTAGTACACTCTGAGTGTATTGAGCAAGACCATTTAAGGTAAGTTCTTTTTGTACTGACTTAATAAAAGAACAAGAGCTTAGTTATTATGGAAGTATGTGCTCTTAATCCTAATATAATAACAAACACATATATTTAGTATTTATTTCTTTGACTTATCAAAGAGTGAGATTTAGTTCGATAAATTAAAAGGTCCGATAAGTTGGGAATTGATATTACTTATAATGTGTGTTGTTGATTATAGAAGGAAACTGTGTCCTAGTAATCTAGGTTGATAATGTCCCCAAGAGGAGCTCATAAGGATTGTCATGTTAAATCCTACAAGTGGACTTAGTCCGACATGACGATAAGGTTGAGTGGTACTACTCTTGGACTAAGATATTAATTAAAGAGAGTTGTCAGTAACTCATTTAATTAGTGGGCATTCAACATCTTAAACACAGGGAGAATAACACACTCATGATAAGAAGGAGCCCATAATGTAATTTGGGATTGGTGCGGTAGTGCAATAATAACTCTCTAGTGGAATGAGTTATTATTGATGAACTTGAATTGTGTGTTCGGGGCGAACACGGGATACTCGAGTTCGTCGGAAGGCCAAAACCAATTTCTCCTCTAGGTCCCTGTCATAGCCTCATTAATGCCTCATATCCACCCTTGTAAAGCCCATCTTGGTGTCCAAGAAGGGGTCGTCCCATGGCTTGGTGACCAAGCCAAAGGGGTCGGTCATGTTCTCCTTAAGGTGGTCGGCCACATAATTCAAATTAAGAGGGGTGTTTTGAATTTTTAAAATCTTCTCTTTGTAGATATCTACAAGTTTTTAAAAGAGAGATTTTAAAATTATAAAACTTTCCTTATTTGAATTAGGCAACATGGTTTAAAAGAAAGTTTTAAAAGTTTTAAAACTTTCCTTTTTTAACCATACTCATGGCTTTTAAAAGAGAGTTTTAAATTTTGAAACTTTCCTTTTTTGTAACCATGTTTTAAAAGGAAATTTTAGAAGAGATGTTTTAAATTTTAAAATTTGGTTTTAATTTTTAGAACTTTCCTTTTTTAAACATCCACGTTAGGAAATTAGAAGAGAGTTTGTAAAATTTTATAAGAGCTTTCTTTCTTTGCTTATAAAATTTTTATAAAATATTTCTTTCTTCTTTTAAGGGTCGGCCACTCTTGCTTGGTGCCCAAGCAAGGGGCCGGCCATTCAATCAATTAAAGGAGAAAAGGAAATTAAAAGGAGAAAAAGGAAAACAAGAGGAAGATTTTAATTTTTGTAAAAAATCTTTCTTTATTTACCTTGGGCAAGTATTATAAAAGAAGGGGAGGAGAGGCCTCATGAAGGATCAATTCTTATTCTATTGCTTGTGCTCTCTCTTGTGGCCGACCCTCTCCCTTTTCCTTTTCCCTTGCTCTCTTTTTCCTTGGTGGTGGTGGTAGCCGAATATTAGAGAAGAAGGAGGAGCTTTTGGGTGGTGTTCATCTTGGAGGATCGTCGCCCACACGACGTCCAAGAGGAAGCGAGGAATACGACAGAAGATCTCGAGGTTATTATACAAAGAAAATATATAACTAGTAATTGTTTTCTGCATCATGCTAGTTTTTCTTTGTATGAATTCCAAACATAAGAGGCATATGATTCTAGAGTTTCAAATTTTTGTACAGTGGAGCCGGTACGATCTTTCTAGGACCAACCAACACTAGAACGGTATTCCGAGTAGCAACTAACAAGTATCCACCTAAAAGATTTCACTCAGAACCAACCCTTCTGAGTGGATTTCATGTAAGATCACCTGAAGCTCCTGAACTTGGTTGATCATCGTCTTAGAGTCAACCATCTTGTAGTCCAAGAATCGACCTACGATGAACTTCTTGGCCCCTACATCCTTTATCTTATACTTCTTGTCTAGGGACTTCCACAGCTCCTTAGTCGTTCTCTTTATGCTATACACAGCATACAGTAAGTCCGCAAAGTATTTGAAGATGTAGTTTCGGCAAAGGAACTCAGAATGAGTTCATGCCTCCATTGCACTAATGGTCTACGCATCAGCATCCTCATCACGCTTGGGATGGTCCTCGGTCAAGAACCGACCCAGATGAGTGTAGTCAAGTAGAAGAGTATCTTTTGTTGTCACCTCTTGTAGTTTAGTCCACTGAACTTCTCTAGCTTTTTCTCATGATTTATTGGCACAATTTCAATCAGGGCAAAGGGGCCTTCATGTGTTGAGTCTGTTGCACCTCAATACTTTGTTCTGTGGCCATCTCAATAGAATCAGAATCGGTTTCAAGATTGTTCGAGAAACAATCTGCCGAAGATTTTGAGAATTAGCCGAATTAAATTAATTTATCTGTTAAGATGACCTGAGCTGATAATCTCGCTGCTAGTAGGGGTTGGTTTTCTGCCAAGTGCTGAATGCAGACCGCAAATTGGCAAAGTGAGCAAATCGACCGAGCGGGTCATGAGGCAGAGCCGACATGTGGTAGAGCTGACAGTCGACCGAGCAGTGGAGACGGCCAAACAGGTGAAGCGGCTGATCGGACAATGCGGTTAAGCGAGTAGAGTAGTAGAACAGACCGATCAGGCTAAGTGGCCGACCAGCAAAACAACCAACCAGATAGTGCTATCGAGCAGGCAGATCAACCGAGTGGGTAGAGAGGCTAACTGAGTGAGCGGCTGAGCGAACGAAGAAGTCGAGCGAGTGTGTAGCCGGATGGACGTGCAGCCCAGCAGACGAAGAGGACGAGCAAGTGAGCGGTTGAGCGAACGAAGAGGCCGAGTGAGTGAGCGACCGAGCGAGCATGTAGCCGAGCAGACGAAAGGTAACATCAATGATCGATTAATGATCATTATTTACCGAGCAGTGAAACACCCACTTTTCACTTGGGCGTTTATATTCTACATTAATCCTTAATTTAATAAATCCGTTACACACTTAAATAAGCAGCAAAAAGATTTATGTGGTAAAATATTGGTTGTTCCATTTTGACAAATTTTGTCCCAATCGGTCCGGCATTCGGCGCATGCAGGTTATGTTTGCACCAAGTCAACTTGATTCAGTGCAATACAAGCCCTAGATTTGCACCCCTTGCACACTCACACATGAGAGAGTTTCCCCCTATATATTTATTTACATCATCAATACATATGAATCAATATAAATCAACTGATATACCTTAAACCTTCCAATATTAGACTAAAATCTCATTCATAATAGAACATCTCGTCTCTTCCAGCTCTTCTCCATTCATATTCATATTCATATAGATATATAAAAGTCAATTCAAGTTTCGAAAAAATACTTTATTCCCTAACAACCAACTGTAAAAAAATTAATCTATTAAAACTTAAGGATTATTAGTTTCCTCGTAAGCCTACTTTAACATAAAATCCTTCCATGGCTAGCTTGTCTTCAAATCGTTGGACAAGAGAACATAATTCTTTGCTTTCAATGGAAGAAAGAATTATTCTCGGTCCCAATAGCCATTCATGGGAGCTACAAATGGACCTCCACTTTTTTCTTTTCCTCCAATTCATAATCTTCTTGATTTCGAAAAGTCAAAGAAGACTTTGAATAATATATTTCAATTCCACCATTAAACACTTTACTTTTGTTATTTTATTGACAATGTTTATGTTAAAGTTAGGAAAAAAACAAAGAAAGAAAAAGGAAATTGGGACTAAATGCGAAACGAGGAAGGACAAGTTGCACAAATGATTGATACACACAAGTGTGTCGAAGAAACATACAAAAACTAAGAATATATGCCTTCACATTTGGCAAAAGCTGATGTGGCATTTTATTCGTTATTAGACACATTTTGGACCGTCATTAATATCATCATTATTATTACTAATATTATAATAATATATTTGATATAAGACTCTAAATTTTCCTCTTAGACGCTAGTATTAAGATAATTATTGTCTCGATAAGACTAATGTTTATTTGAGAATTTGAGGTGTAACTATTCTATTTTTGCACAAATCCTAAGGATGTGTCTGCATTATGTAAATTGTCAAAAGACACTCTTTTAAATTTAAAAGGTCAAAAGAGTGTCTCATGAAATATTTCATTCCTAGAATATATACCTCTAATTTTAATTATGGAGTGGCTACTCGATAATTATTACAATGTACCACAGTTACTCAATAACTACTACAATATAAAAAAAAAAATACTATTTCATCAAAATCATTATACACAAAGTTATTATTATATAAAAATATTATTTATCAATTTGATCAAAATTATATAAACTTTATCAAAAATCCCCCTTCAATTTTTTAAGTATAAGAAGTGTATGAGGTATAGGAATAGAGGGTAAAAAAGAGGTTAATGAGAAACAACGACACGATCACTTCCTTTTAACATAAACATATATATTTCATCCCCTCATATGAAATTCCTAACTTTGTCCCTCGATGCTACACAATTATAGTCAAATCCTAAAACCTAATAAACCTAAACCTCGAATCATAAATTCTGAATACTAATATATCAAACAATATGCTTTTTACCGACTTAATCAAAATTATTTTAAAATAATTATAACAACTACTAAGTAGCTACAATAATCTTGTATTAATTGGTGCACGTAGTAATAGTTAATCGTAGCTACAACAATAATACTAGAAATAAGGAATAATATTATAACAGTTATTATTTAGTAGCTATTTTTGTTGTTGTTATTATTGTATGTTATAGTAGCTAGTAACAGTTGCTATAAAATATATGGCAGGGTGTCCTTTTAACTTTTTTTATTATTATTATTATTTTTTTTTTATTTTTTTTGACTATTTGCATAATATGAGATGCCCTTGGATTTTTGCCTTTTTGTTTACTTTTATTATTTTGGGGGTTGGGAAAATTTTTGAATGGCAATATTTATACCAAAAAAACAAGCTATTTGAAAACAATCAATAAACATATAACAACTACAAAATGATAAATTAATCGTAGATTTATATATATTGTTGCCAAATAATTTACACCGCTCATGATTAAAGATGATATTAGTCATTTTCTCCACAATTTAGGCTACTAATTCATATCACTCTTTATCAATGGTAATATTTATATCGAATACATGCATTTTTTTAACAAGTAAATAAACAAACAAAAATCTCATGGCTTAGCTTGGTCTTTTGCCTTTTTAATGTGTAGTATTAATTTATGTTTTCAATCAAGCTTGAACAATTTTTTATTTTATTAAAAGAAAAAGAATTATCATTTTAACCACTCAAGGTTCTACTAAGTTATAAGTTTTAAGTCTTTTTTTATAAAAAAAATATCAAAATATATATTATATATTTTATTTTTTAGTGACTTTTTTATTATTTTTTTAAGCATGGAACCTCATTAGTTATCTTTTTTAAAATATCCCTATTGATTTTTTATATATATAATCGTCTCGTGCTTAAAGAAGTACATTGCCCTAGCTCTTTATAATTATTATCCCAAGCTATAATCAAGTAATCCTCCTATGTCAAAAAGACATTTTGAACTTTTTGTTCCAAACCAAATTGTGGTATCTCCCAACATTTAGGAGGTCATGATATGTTTAGCTAATGAACCTTAAACTCTATATCACCACTTCGAATTAAAATTCACCTTACATGAGAGCTCACAAATATTATTTTAAAATTAAAGTGCTTTTATATATGCTTAGCTTATGAATCCAAAACTCTATTACTAATTTGAATTACATAAGATCTAAAAAATTTCAATTCAAAACTAAAATATCACTCGATTTAATTTATATAAAACTATGTGAACGGAAACATATGCTTAGCTTTATATATGACCTTTTTTATTAGGGCAAATATAATCACTCGATTTAAAATATCATTTTTTTCTTTTACTTTTTTAATTATCCCTTGAGTTAGGCTTTATGGCTCTCTTATATGTTTCCATTATTCATTAAGATAGTTTTTTAATATAGTTCTCTTTAACCTTATTAGTCAACTGTACTATCCAAATCTATCTCTTCGTAACTTGATAATTACCATCAACTTAGCAAGTCACTCCTTAGCAATTTGACAACGGAACTATAAAATATCCTCCCACTTTTCTTATTTTTTTATAATACTAAAAAGAAAAAAATAGAGAGAGAAAAACTGTCGCATACTACGTGTGGTATTTTTTTCAAAGATGTATTTAATTTTCTAAATTTCTCTTTCAATCTATTTCAGTCCTAACTTAAAGTTAATTTTTTTTAAAAAAAAATTAAATCGAACCAACTTAATATTTTCATATAAAAGACATTGATTGATGACAACTCAATTTTCTTTAATAAATAATTTTTAAAAAAAAAATTAATGAATAAAAAGTTAAAATTTAAAATATTTTATAAAAAATTTTAATATAAAATAAATAAATCTATCATCTTAGCGATTTCTACTTCTATCGAAAATTTTAATATAAAAAAGTCATTTATAATCATGTAATATATATATATATATATATATATATATATATATATATATGACAATTTATCAATTCGTATATCTAACTTTTCGAATCTATCAAAAACTACATGTTACTTTTTTATTTAGCAAGATATATCTTTATACAGCATTTTTCCCATTCTATACTTTTAATTACTTTTTATTTTTATTTTTTCTATCATTTCTTTCTCTTTTCATTTTCATCTTATGCATGCAACATTTTTCTCTTTCCTCTCATCTTTTTTCCTCTCTTTTACACATCGATTCTTCTAAAAGTATTTTAACACATCTGAGAAGCCGAAATAAATAATGGATAACATATTTGAACTCCTTGTAACTCCAGAAATTCACATGAACTGAAATTGATGCAATTGAAGGTATATAGGTCCATAAGTGGATTTCGACCCAAATCTACTGATGGTCCTAAAGAGTTTGATTTGTCCTCATTTCAGTTTCTGTGGATTTCTGAGGTTGTAAAGAATTCAAATATACTATCCATTGTTTATTTTGACTTCTTAGATATATTAAAATAATTTTAGCAGAATCGTAGTGCAAAAACGAGGTAAAAAAAAAAAGAAAGGAAAGAAAAAAGCATCGTGTGCATGGGAGAAAAAAAAAGAGGGGGAGAAATGACAAAAATAAAAAATAAAAAAATAATCAGTAGGGTAAAATACAAAAAAAAACACATAAAAAGATATATTTTTTGATAAATAATAAAATAGTACATGTCTTTTGATAAATTCAAAAATCTTAATACTATTTTTGAAAAATTATCGAAATTTATATCAAATTAATATTGTTTAATAAAAATAATTTCTTTATATATATTTTTAAAATTTATTAATAAATTTTAATAAAACTGAGTCTTACATGGCTATATATATATATATATATATATATATATATATATATATATATATATATATATATATATATTTGATAGGCTAAGCGATACTTTATGCGCGATCATGAGTGAAATACGACATGGGTTATCTAACGCGGTCAAAACTCAATTTTTTTAATCTTTCTCTTCTATATGCAACAACTTTTCTCTCTCATCTGCATGCAACAACTATAAAATTTTTTAATCTCTCTCATCTGCATGCAACAATATTTCTCTCTTTCTTTTTAAATTAAAATGATATTTTATTTTCTCTCTCCTATTATTACATGCAAAAATTATTATGGTAGTGATGATACAACGTTGTAGCAGCTACTGCAAGTAATTGCTACAACTTGTAGCAGTTACTATGCAATATTTGCTACAACTTGTAGTAGTTACTATACAGTAGCTATTACATTTTGTAGCAGTTACTATGAAACAGCTGTTACAACGTGAGTTATCTGGTGCGACCAAAACCCAATTTTTTTTAATCTCTCTCTCATCTGCATGTAACAATTTTTCTCTCTCATCTGCATGCAACAACTATAAAAATTTTTAATCTCTCTCTCATCTGATTGCATGCAACAATCACTGTACTGCTAATTTTTAAAGGTGATGTAGTTATTAAAACGTTGTAGCAACTACTACACAATAGTTGCTACACGTTGTAGCAGTTTCTGCACCGTTGTAGTAGCTTTTGCATCGTTGTAGTAGCTACTATACCGTTGTAATAGCTTTTATACCGTTGTAGCAGCTTCTGCATCGTTGTAGCAGCTACTACATGTTGTAGCAGCTTTTGCATCATTGTAACAGCTACTGCATCATTGTAGCAACTACTGCACCGTTGTAGCAGAAGACCGCTGTAGCAGTTATTGCGCCGTTGTAACAGCTACTGCTTCGTTGTAGCAGCAACTGCACCGTTGTAGCAGCTTCTGCACAGTTGTAGCAGATTCTGCACAGTTGTAACAGCTTCGGCACAGTTATAGCAGCTTCTGCACTATTGTAGCAGATTCTGCACAGTTGTAGCAGCTACTGTACAGTTGTAGCAACTTCTACACAGTTGTAGCAGCTTTTGCACCATTGTAGCAACTACTGCACCGTTGTAGTAGCTTCTACACTATTGTAGCAGCTACTGCACCGTTGTAGCAACTATTGCATAATAACTGTTACAAGCAGGGGCGGAGCCACCCTTGGGCTAGGGTGGGCTCTAGCCCCACCAATTTCAAAAAAAATAAAACTAACATTTTTTTTATAACCCCATCATCATTAATTTCCTTTTATGTTTTCCCTATTAAAGTTTCAATAACTTTTTTCCTATTTGAAGCCAGAGCACTTATCTTGAACTTTAATTAAATCAAAAAAATTTCATCATTTTATTAGTGCCTACATGACGTTTTTGTCGCATGCCACAAGAGCAACCAACATGCCGCATTGCTTGCTACTCGTAGCCGTAGAGCCGTAGGTGTGAAAATTTCTAATTTTGATCCTCTTTATCCTTTTCTTTCATTGGGTTCAAATAGATCTGTTTATTTTTGAAATGGATCTTCTTCGACCTCCTTTTTCAACGGTGCAATCTCTATACTTCTTAAAGATTTTTACATTATCCTTCACTTGATATTTCATATTCATGTTTGGTACAAGCGTCAAGCAATGACTCGACGAGTACAACCGTGACATCCCTTCTCGCAAATAACACGGGATATCTGTGCGACCATCTTCGCAAGTTTGTTTCATGTTGATATCATCTCTACGAGTCAACTACTATTAATATCCCTGTTTGATATTATCTCTACGAGTCCACTATTATTTTTCTCATTTGTTATAGTTTATATATTATAATTATATTATTTACTTTATATATTAAATCTAATATATTTATTTAATTGGTAGGTTAATTCATCTAGTTTTAATTCTTTCCATTTCTACAACAACAACGATCTAAGCATTTTCAATTATGAAACTTGTTGAAACAACTCTTCATAATAAGATGGAGGAAGAGTTTTTAGCAGATTCTATGGTCATCTATATTGAACAGGAGTTAGTTGAAAAAATTGATAATAATATAATAATTAACAAATTTGATTCTAAGAAGAATTAAAGAGCATAATTTCGACGGTTAGCCCCACGTAAATTTAGATCCTAGCTACGCCCCTGGTTACAAGTTGTAGCAACTACTACATAGTAACTGTTACTGCACCGTTGTAGCAGCTACTACATAGTAACTGTATCATCACTACCATAATAATTTTTTACATGTAATAATAGGAGAGAGAAAATAAAATATCATTTTAATTTAAAAAGAAAGAGAGAAAAGTTGTTGAATGCAGATGAGAGGGATTAAAAAAATTTATAATTGTTGCATGTAGATGAGAGAGAAAAGAGAAAAGTTGTTACATGCAGATGAGAGAGAGATTAAAAAAATTAGATTTTGGCCGCATCGGATTTCACTCACTGTGCAAAAGGCGAGTCCCGCCGCCCAGCGGCCCCCTAGGCCTGGCCCCACAGGGATCCTAGAAGGAGGTAAATCAGCGGTGAATGCTGGTTCGAGTAAAGCGTGGTGTCTCCGGAATTTAACACAGCCGACCCAGATTATTCATTCAGTGCGCATCGGATTTCACTCACGATCGCACATAAAGTGTCGCTTAACATATATATATATATATATATATATATATATATAATTTATGATTTTCGGAAGACATTAAATGATGGAATTGACGGGAGAGGGAGGGTTTTGGGTCGCTTGAACTATTTAATCCCCGCCTCCGCTGCGTCTTCGCAATCATCTTCGGCGACTCCGAACTTTGCGAAGCGCAGGGAAGAAGAGATTTGAGAGAGGGAGGAAGAGCGAGCGGGAAATCTTGGACTCGTCTCGCGCTCCTTGTGCGGATTTTTCTGTGGAAAAGAAGATGAAATATGTGCTGGTGACCGGGGGAGTCGTGAGTGGATTGGGGAAAGGGGTGACGGCGAGTAGTATTGGGGTCCTCCTCAAGGCATGCGGCCTCCGCGTTACCTTAATAAAGATCGGTACTAGCCTTGTTTTTCCCTCTCAAAATCGCCTGAGTGTTACCTGGATATGTGCATCTCAAATGGTGGCGCTTACCGGATCGCCTCCTTTTTTTTTCCGTTGTTGTTATGTCTTCTGGGAAGAAAGTGGATGTTCTTTACGAGTTTTGCATGCGACGTGCATATCACCTTTGCCTGCTGCTTTTGTTTGATCTATTTGTCCGCTTTCTTTTTGGAACAACTCTTTTTTTCGTAAATGAGGTTCATTTGGGGCGTGATTATCGATAGCGATAAACGGGAACTGCGATTTGGCCCGTGCTTTCCTTGTCGTGTTTCTGTAGTCGGGCTTTGTTTGATAATCCATCCAGAAATTAGCTTTTTTATCTTGTAGATTTTTCGGAAAGTTTTTTGTTTGGATGTAGGGTTTCTCAAAAGTGGTCTTGTATTTATCCCTAAGGTCGCTTTACAAATTTGTTTTTACGGATTTTCGTATTTTCATCCGTCACGGTGATAAATGTCAGATTTTTTTTTTTTCTTCAGGTCATCGATTGGCGCTTTTACCATTCCAGTGGCACTCTTTTTCATTCTTTATTTGCTGCCGACACCTGATTCTTGGATTTGCTTTGACTTTTGTTTCTGCATCTCCTTTGTTTTGGATTTAACTCTATTGATTTATTCGCACTTTATATGCTCGAGGACACGCAAATAATCCTTTTGATGCAATAAAGTTCCCTTAAAATGTAAAAGGGGTTAAGGGGTCAATCCAAAGACGACATGATTTTTTATTTTTAATGTTTGCTTCGCTTGCCCACCTTTCATAAAGGACTTCTATGATTTCTTTGCGGTCAACCAGGTGAAATGGATCTGACTGACTTTAGTCTTTCTCGTTTACTTGAGGAAATAAACTTTCACGATCTTCGTAGGCATATCTTCATTTCAACTTTTAATTTTCAGTTTGGGTAAAAGTTTTTCATGTGCTATTAGCTTTAGTCAACATCTTTATTGTTATTTCAAACAAAAAGATCTTTAACTGTAATATTTTTTTTTTTGGTTTTATGTTACTTGATTCCTGTACTATGCCCGGGTTCGTTTCTGCTTGTTGCTGATAATTGAACATATGCAGATCCCTACTTAAACACCGATGCTGGAACTATGTCTCCGTTTGAGCATGGGGAAGTGTTTGTCTTAGATGATGGCGGCGAGGTAAAACGTTTTCTATGTTCGCATATGCCTTCTACACTTAGTTTATCACTAACAATTTAGTGATACAATAGCCTTTACGAATGGTAGCTGGTTGTCAAATATGAGCACAACTTTATTTTTCTAGATATTATGGTTGATACTCTTCTACTTTTGCTACTTTCTTGTTTGAAGGTTGATTTGGATCTTGGAAATTATGAAAGGTTCGTTGATATCATATTAACTTGTGATAATAATATCACAACTGGGAAGATTTATCAGGTACTTATAGTTATGGTTGTATATACAAGGTATATTGATTTATGTTAAGTTTGCAAGGTGAACATTGGTTTGCCTATGCTCATCAAATTTTCCCTTCATCATTTCATTTTTCTATTTGTAAGCTTATTATGGTTTAATTTGGTTCCTGTCATGTTCGGTGGCAGTCTGTGATTGATAAGGAAAGGAGGGGTGACTATCTAGGAAAAACAGTCCAGGTGCGAGTCTGCTTAGGAGCAAACATTTGATCATTGAAACTGTCGATGCTTTCTTAATCATCATCCCTGTCATCATTTCTTTGTTTTAGGTTGTTCCACACATTACAGATGCCATACAAGAGTGGATTGAACGAGTAGCTATGGTACCTGTGGATGGCAAAGAAGGACCAGCTGATGTTTGTGTCATAGAGCTAGGTGGAACTATAGGTAAAATGTTTTCCTTCAAGGTTTTCAAAAAGGGAGAATAAGACAATATGACAGATGTACTTGCGTTGAAGTTATATGTCATGAATGGGTAGTAATGGCAATACCATGTCGATACAGGTGATATTGAATCAATGCCATTTGTTGAAGCTTTGGGCCAGTTTTCTTACCGTGTTGGTGAGCCAGCTCTACCTGCCTCTGTTTATGATGTCTTTCACATTAGCTTTTTTTTAGTTGGAGGATATGATCCTTTGTTATCCGTTTCTGTACAGGTCCTGGTAATTTCTGTCTGGTTCATGTCAGCCTTGTACCAGTATTAAACGTAGTTGGTGAGCAGGTAAAAATTAGTGCTACTCTAGTTGCCATACCCTAACTGATGCAAAATAATTAATATTTCCTAATATAGATAATATTTTATGCCTACAAATATTTGTGCATCTATTTAGAAAACTAAGCCAACCCAGCATAGTGTTCGTGGTCTAAGAGGACTTGGATTGACACCAAATATTCTTGCTTGCCGCAGTGTAAAGGTTTTGTCATCCACTCTCTCCTCATTGTGGTTCTCACTTCATCAAGGTTGTTGATTATTGTTTATGTCATTGCTTTTGGCAGCCATTGGAGGGAAATGTTAAAGAAAAACTTTCACAATTCTGTCATGTCCCGGTATTGTAAAATTACCACGACATTCTTTACTTAAAATCTTGATTTTATAAAAAACATATTGCATAACCCTGGTTCTAATTGATGAATGGAACTTTTGCAGGTATCAAATATTGTCACCCTTCATGATGTTTCTAATATTTGGCACATTCCTTTACTATTAAAGGTAATCCCATAATTCTCAAGATCGTGAGTTTCCAAATTCTGCACACAGCTTTTTTAGCTGACAAAGTATGTTCTTTAACATTCTTTTGCAGAAGCAAAAGGCACATGAAGCTCTCATAGAAGTTTTGCAACTTAAAGGGTTTGTATCTTGGACCCAAAAGTTTTTGTTATTGCCAAGGCACCTTACTGGTTTTCTTTCTGTCCCTTTGTTTTTTGATATATACAGATTTGCTAAGGAGCCTCAGTTGGATGAATGGACAAGAAGAGCAAATATCTGTGACACTCTGCAGGATCCTGTGAGTTTCTTTCTTCTGCTCAAATGTTTTTTCTCTGTTCTGTACTCGTGGGTCTTATTGATCACTGAATGAGTTTGTTATTGATTTTGTAGGTCAGAATTGTGATGGTCGGAAAATATACTGGGCTTTCTGATTCTTACCTCTCTGTCTTGAAGGTGAGATATATGACTAGTAAAATTGTACCATTTTGTTTCTTCATTAGATATTTTGTAATTTGAAGGGAGCCTTGGCACAACGGTAAAGTTGCTACCGTGTGACCTAGAGGTCATGTGTTCAAGTCTTGGAAACAACCTCTTGTGAAGTAGGGTAAGGTTGCATACTAGATCCTTCCCTGCGACGTTACATTGGAGGGAGATTTGTGCATCGGGCTGCCCTTGATTAGATATTTTGTAATTTGTTATTGTCCAGTTCTTAAAACTGAAGAGCAAGTTCTGTTTCAGGAGTAATTGTTTCTGCTTATGTCCCTAGTGACTGCTTTAATCATTTTGAGTGCCTTTATTGTAATTAGTTGGCAAGAATTGGCAGATTTGTGTCCTGTGTCTCTTGGTTACCATGCATCTAGTGTATTATGATTGCTTGTTAAGGACTCATCCTTTGGGGAAAGTTGCAGGTTTTTGTTGTATCTTTGTTATTATGCCTCTAGTGTGTGATTATTTGTTAACAACTCATCCTTTGTTAGTGTTTTCTGGGATAATTTGAGTGTAATAACTAATGTTTTTTTATTGACATATCTATCATACATGCATTGCAAACCTTTGTTTGCATTACTGATGGTAAATCCTTTGTAACTCCCAAGTCACAACTTTTGGTGATGGCTTGCCATATCTTTTCCCACAATTAAGCTTCCTAGAAGGATATAGCATCAGCAATACCAAGGAATCTACCACCTGAATAAAACACCAAGTTTTAAGCATCCAATATACCCACACATGCTTTCTTGATGGATATTAACTTATTGTTGATTAGCTTGTGAACCCTTTTGTCAGGCACTTTTGCATGCTTCTGTTGCATGCCACAAGAAATTGATTGTTGATTGGGTAGCATCCACTGACCTTGAAGAAACTATGGAAAAAGAGGTTCATTTACCTTCTCGCCACTCTCATCCCTTTTTGTTCCATTGCTTTATTTAATGTTCTTTTTTCTGATATAGGAACCTGAACTTCATAAAAAAGCATGGCATCTATTGAAGGTGAGTTGAGACTGCCTTGAAATTCTCAAATTTAACTCAAGATAAAAAAATTTCCTTCTTTTTATGTGACAAGTGTTTTTCTGTTTGTGTACAATTGTATGGACAATGTCTTGATCCAGGCAGCTGATGGCATTCTAGTTCCCGGAGGCTTTGGAGACAGAGGTGTGCAAGGAAAAATACTTGCTGCTAAATATGCCCGTGAAAACAAAGTGCCTTACCTTGGCCTTTGTCTTGGCATGCAAATTGCTGTGATTGAATTTGCTCGTTCTGTCCTGAAGTTACCCCATGCAAACAGTACAGAGTTTGTCCCTGATGCAAAGACACCATGCATTATCTTCATGCCTGAGGTAAATAAATGTATCAATCTTTGTATGTTACTTTCAGCAGAATCGTCAAATTTCTGTTGCCTTACAAATCTTGAATTTAATCTGAAGGGCTCAAAAACTCATATGGGAGGTACAATGAGGCTTGGATCTAGGAGAACACATTTTGTGACCACCAACTGTAAAGCTGCAAGGCTGTGAGCACAGATATTCTTGCCGACTTTTATTAATTTGTCAAATTTAAATTTTCCATTTTTTTTTAATTTCTTTCTGGGAATGAAAACCACTGATTTTACCTTTGGTGTAGGTATGGCAATGCCAATTTTATTGATGAACGGCACCGACACAGATACGAGGTCAGTTAAAATTTAAATTAGATGACATTCTTGTATTATGTTGTATTACAAACACTAAATATTTTGATTCTGATTTTTACAGGTAAACCCAGATATGGTCCCAGAATTTGAGAAGGCTGGGCTTACTTTTGTTGGTAAAGATGAAACTGGAAAGCGAATGGAGGTGTGCAGTAGATGATTCTCACATTCAAATGTTTCTTCAAATTCTGCTTTGTTATCTATTACAGTACTTTTTGATGTAGATTATTGAGTTACCTGATCATCCGTATTTTATTGGAGTGCAATTTCATCCAGAATTCAAATCTAGACCTGGAAACCCATCTGCCCTTTTCTTAGGTAATTCCACATCTAGAAATTTTCTGGTATTATTGTCTGAATGAGTTCTGAACTGAGAGTTTATGGATTCCATGTGTTTTTCTTTTGGCAATTCACAATTAACACTTTTTCATTCAGAACTGTCTAATGAGAAAGCATGTATTCACATTAGGCGATGGTTTTATTTATGTATTTATGTTGAGATTGGATTTGTGTTCGTGGACACATATCAAGTGTTTAACAAGGGTTTATAGGTAGCTAGCCAATGGCCAATTTTTCTCATTCTTTTGTTTTTTGTTTGAAAAAGAACACACTCGGCCTCTTTTATATTTTTCTCCTATCTCCATTGCATTACTTTGTTTTTAGTAGATGCAAATGTCTTAAGGTCATGTTCTTTGTACTTCACACTTGCTACTTGTTCCTGTATTGTACAGCTGCCACTGTTACTAATAACTAATAAGAATATAAATGCAAAAATTGATTGATTCACTAAGTTAACAATCAACTCCAATACTTAGTTGTTAATCTCCCATAGCATTTACAGATACAGGATTTTATCTTTGAAGTTCAAATTCATTGGAGCTGGTATTCTTACTAGGTTGGTTATCTCAGACTTCAAGGTTATAATTGCATAAGTTATTAATTAAAAACCTTTGGATGTGCAAAGTTGTACTGTTATGCAACTCAGCAGATCCGAATCAGGTTTCATTTTCTTTTTTAGTGAGAGTAACAGTTCAAAGGGTCTGATTTGATTTTGGTTGATTTCTTGAGCATATCTTTGGAGTCCTAGGAGATTAATAATGCAATCAAAGTCCCAGAACTAATAAGATCGGATAGGAATCAATGAAAATCATGATATTTAGTTGAATTAAGTGAGAACAAGTGGAAACCTAGGTGCAATATGTCAGAGGAGTCGTGACAGCAAACAGGAGCATCGATGAGGAATAGTTTTCAGTGTGATATTATTATTCATGCTAAGCTAATATAAATATTAGTTTACAAAGAGTTGTATTGATTCATGAAAAACTTGGATTTGCTTAATATTAGCAATTATTTACACATAAAGAATAGGGAAATTCTTAGAATTGTTTTCATTCATGAGTTTCATGATTAATATTTATGAAGAATTTGTTGCCTCATTATAAGGTAGGATCGACTTTATTTATTGTTCTCAACTTCTTATGTCATTGTAAAATTGATAGATTTTGGTGAAGCATAATGGTTATCCTCGTTGGAATTTTTGAACCTTTTCTTGTCATATACATTTTTTTTGTGTCCATACTGATACAAATATGGATGTTAATTCAACAAACTACGTTTTTCAGTCTTTTTTTTTGTCACTATTAGATACCAGATGCCTCTCACTCTGGAACAACCAATAAGTCAGTTTAACTGATTTGTTGCAAATTCTTGTATTTTTATGTTCCATGATAACAAAACTAACATGGACTGGATTGTCTACCTCTGTGAAGGATCAATATATGATATGTGTCTTTTAGTGTAATGTTCCATCATTCAGGGTACATGGCCTCCAATATTTTCATTCTACCACTTTGTTGTGATTTCCGTTGCAATTTGTT
The DNA here is from genome assembly GCF_018446385.1 of Zingiber officinale. Classification (NCBI taxonomy): domain Eukaryota; kingdom Viridiplantae; phylum Streptophyta; class Magnoliopsida; order Zingiberales; family Zingiberaceae; genus Zingiber; species Zingiber officinale. Next base: position 101,224,214 of record NC_056000.1, on the reverse strand, counting down.
TTCCACCTTAAGTTTTGTTCATGTTTTTCTTTGGGTTTTTTTAAACTATACTAACAGAACTATTTTCTGTAATTTGTCTCATTTCGATGTTTCTTCCATTAAATGTTTGACAGGACTAATCGCTGCTTCGTGCGGGCAGCTTGGTTCATTGCTAAGAACTGTTTGTTCCGAAAACACAACTCCAAGATGCCATTTAACTGATGGTCCCATGACACCAGGACCTTACCGGCATGGGAATTTGAAGGAACATAGCAATGGCCTAGCAAATGGAAACTACCATGCGGATGACAATGGCCAGCACGAGTGAATCTTGGGCCAATTAACATATGATGCTTTGCCAGCCAATGAGTGTGGTTTTGCCATTTTGGCCACTCAAGTTTTCTTTCATCTCGAAACTACTCCACAGCCAGTCGAGGAAGGAGAAGTTTCCCAACAGAAGGACCGTGGGAGAGGCATGGTGTTGTTCCAAGATTTTAGTAGGGAGCAACCTTTTCTTGTTGCATTGAGGTTTTGCATCCTGCAGGTCTTTATAGTATGGGTTTCTGTTTTATGGTGCATTTTCGCTGGGAGATTAATCTAGTTGGAGTGAAATGAGTAGAAAAAGAAAATGCAAAAGATATGTAAGTTATATTTTTTTATCTGAACAAAACCAAGTTTTGGCGATCTAAGAACTCATTAAATATCGTTGTATAACTGTGGTTAGCTTTTAATTTCCAGCGGCTTCACTGCTCTGCAAGAACTTGTAAATCCCACTGGCGATCATGCGCCCAGCGGATCCTTGTATGTGAGTGTAGTGTCTTCTTCCTTGGTTCGCTCACCTATGGAAACTAGTGCATTGCCCCTTGACTTGACACCAAATGATCAAGGTCGCCTCCTCCGTATCATCAGTCTCGCATTCCTTAGTTGCTATGCCTGTTCTCGCCTCATATCGACCATCCTTCTGGTCACAAGAATTTCTCAACCGTTTGGATTATCTGATAACTCCTGCTGTCTCATTCACTGATGGGGCAATAGATAGAGCGATCTCCAGTTTAGAGTTGTCAAAGCATTTGTTAACTATTTGCTCAAATAGCAATATCTAATCCTTATATTTAACTTTTTTCACAATTTATTTTTTGCTTAGCCGAAATTCAAGGTGTCTAGGACAACCTTTTATCCGTAGTGTCGATTACAATGCTAAACATCGTTATAACTTGGAACAGAAGATCAAAAATGTAATCTACCTGAAAAAACAAATTGCCTTCGGATTATAAATTTAGGCTTTCTTCCAATTTGCACCTTCTGACTCTTTCTTTGCCTTTTTTTTTGGTATCATTATCCACAAAAAAAAAAAAAAAAAAAAAACTTGATCAAATCCAACTGAGTCAATATTCAGTTCTAACACATGCAAATTCACTCAATGTTAAGTTTATTAAGTTTGTTTTGGGTGATATATCCAAATTTATTTATAATTTTGTTTTAGAATTAACATAACACACAAGAAACTCTTTTTATTGGCCCAGACATCTTTTATAGACAAAAAAAAAAAAAAAACCCTTTTTATTGCTCCTACTACGTGGTGCAATGGTAAAGTACTCAAAGGAGTGAAAAAATAATCAAAATTTAAATCTCAAATGAGATAAATATCTTAAAAGTCGACTTCTTTAACTTATGCTCCGCATTTATTCAATAAGCGAATCAGAAGAGATGACTGTTTATCTCTAGAATTAATCAAGTGAAGTCCGAAAACTTAGATTACTAAAAAAAACTTTTTATTACGGTTTAAGTCCATATAATAGTTATCTCAACAATTATTCACAGCTCCAATTTTAATTGCAAACAATTGAGAAGGCAGAACTGGGGCTGTGAGCTTTCCTGATTAATGTACACTTGAAGTTTTATTCCTCATCAATTCACTACATCATTGCTGAATAGCTTGAAATGGTGGGCATCAAGAACCATCTTCCTGATAGATGCGAATGCGCCCATAACACCCACTCCAGTGAAGACAATCATGATGAAGATGTTGAGCCAGTGCACTGCCGAGCGTTTTGAAGTGCCAATGGTGATGTTGTATAGCAGCATGGGGAGAATGAAATCCAGAGGAATGAAACCGATCGCGCCTACAACAGCAACAATGTCCCCGAAGAATGGAAGCATTGCAGCTATGAATGCGCACAAAACCATGTAGATAGTTCTGACAATCAACCGAGGTACAAGGTTTCTCTTTGAGAACTTGCTTTGCTCGATGTCAGCTGTGTTCTTCTCCAATATCTCATACGCAACTTGGGAGTACACCTAGAATTTGAACATCAACATGCCAAAGCATTAATGACTTTCTAAATTTGTTTGACTTCGGCTTCAAGATTCAAAGTAAACATAAATGTGACAAATGGGCTTTTTAGAATCAAGACATCTTTGTTCCTAGAATTAAGAGTCTTACCAAGCCAATAGCAAATAACTGAAGGAGCACGCAGATGACTCCAAGGGCAAGTAACCATGTAGGGGCCAAGGAAGGTCCAGAGTCTGGCAATAAGCTGTTAAGAACATTGGAGTTTACTATGTTCCCGAATGCCCAGTAACCAGACACTGCAGTCGAGTAGAATGAGAAGAAAGCAACTGTGTAACACATCATCAGGCCTTTCACCATCTTACCAGTAGCTGGTGGCGCCAAGGTAGCCTACGATTAGGCAAGAAGGATGATTAGGGCTAAAAAAGAGGAAAGGATTGGCTTGAAGATCAACTAGACATGAAAATAATGTTTATTAAGTGATTAATATAATAGCTAGTAAGGATGCAGTCTATAATTATCTAGGAAACAATAACTCAAGCTAGTTCTCCGATTTGAGCACCTCTTGTTTTTTCTTCAAAAGCTAAGATTATAATCGCAAAGTTTAATAACATTTTCCCTTTCATATATAAAGCTAAAATAGTAAATGTCCTAACATAAGCTCTACATAGACCCAAGATTTGAGTCGATATGTACAATGCGGTGTGCACTGTATTCTGCATTTTTTCCCCTTGATTATCTCAATGCTTTCACTATCAAAAAACTGTTAGCCATCATAAACCTAATGAGAAAGGAAAGGCCAACCAGTCTAAGCCAAACACACAATTGTAAGCAAGTACTACACGGTCTGAAAAAAGTCTGTATGAGTGGATTAAGTATTTTGATGTATAAAGTTTCATAAGGTGTAGGTTGCATGTCCGATCGAATGACCTAACAACGTAGTGGATTGGGAGGAATTTTATTTGACTGGAGTTTGAATTTCAAATAAGGAGCATTCCAGTACACAAAGCTCCCATCAATATAAGATTCTGAGGAAAGGTACAAACCTGTGATCATAAGGTGGTAACAATTTTACTGTTGTGCTAAGGCTCCTTTAGAATTTAAATTTCAAGTGTTGAAAAATAATTTTAATTGTTTAGTAGTTTGCCTTGCTATATTTTATTTTGAGTAGTAAATTAATTTCAGTATTGTGTTTTCCAATTTCTTGGGGGAGTCAATTATTGTGTTCCATAATTTACTGCCAATCCAAGCCTTAAGTTGTTGCTGTCCTGATGCCATCTTGGTCCACCACCTAGCCACCATTTCCATGCTAGATATACTCCAACATTATCTCATCTCCGCGCCACTCAACTTTACTTGCATTGTTCTTCCCTATCTGCCACCATGTTAACGTTGGTCACACGCCAAGTCAACATCAAGCAACAACTTCTACTTTGTGAGCTCTATCTTCACCACTTCTCTCTCTGATTGAATCATAAACCAGGATTAAATATAGTTGATTAAAAAAACAAGCTATCGCAGCAAACATTAAATAAAATATAGAAAAAAGAGAGTAAACAATCCTATTTCTTTTGGATTTTATCCGGGGGTCACTTTTAGATTTGAGAAGGAGACTCATTACGTTAAAGGAACTCACAGTGCAAATTCAGCACGAGAGAGGCTTGCATCAAATCTGTTCCCTCATTGAAACTTTTTTTTTATTGAATTTAGTCAGCTAAGTTAATTTTTGTGCATTTATCATTTTTCACATAACAACTACTCTTGCTTATTTAAAAAAAAAAAGTATCACCATGGTTTAAAATTTTACTTTGTAATGAAGTTTCAAAATATATTAATAAAAATAAAAATTTTAACTTAAACATTAAAAAACATGAAAAAATAAATAAAAATAAGATAAATAAATTTTTAAATATATTTATAGATTTAAAATAAATAATATATATGTATTAAATTAATAAATAGTTTTATTAGGGTTTAATAAAATCTTTTTAATTATTTTTTAAAAGTCTTTTTAAATTATCTCTACTATAGTTGTGAGTTAATTAAAATTATTAAATAGTTTTAATTAAAATTATTAAATAGTTTTAATTAAAAATTATCATCAGCGCGCAACCTCAGCTCATGCAATCCTCTCGATGGGACCCCCTTGCGACCCCTCCGCACGACTAAGGGGGTCGAGCGATCCCTTTGGCACGACCAAGGGGGTTGCACGACCCCTCCGGTGCATTAGAGCGGAGGTTGTGCGAGGTCTTTGCAGGATGTGCCGGTCTTTGTGCCATACCGGTGGACGGGCAAAATGAAATGTTTCGCCCGTGCCATCTATTATGGCATGAGATTTTAAATCATGATCCCACCTATTTTTTTAGTTTCCTACATGTTCAATCTATTAGTATTAGCTCTACTATCAATTATGAGATGATTGATAAGGTCATTTTTTTTTATCATATTTCATTAATTAATAAAAGACAAAATTGGTTATTATATTTACTTCAGTTCAGTGCCGAATGAATAAGTATAATAATGTCCTAGGTAGTAAGTTCTAGTCTACAACATATCAATTGGTTGAATTGATAGTGGAATATTATATATATATATATATATATATATATAATGCTACTCTTAATTATTCCTAATCATGCATTAATATACAAGGACAATATTAATGCGTTGAGACTAGCATATAGGGCAACGGATGACTTAATATCACCAGCCATAAATATAAGATATCAGTTTGACACATGAGTATAATATTAGAGAATATGTATTGAATGATCCGCCATAAGAATATTTCATGGATCGTTATATGAGTATCATAAATATTCTTATAGTGACTATTAGTATGAATAATACTTAGACCTGAAGTCACTACGGTTCCCTACATAAGGAGTTGTATACTTTGGTATCGACAAACGTTACATGTAACAAGGTGGACTGTCGATCACTAAGTATACAATAAGTTTTGGAGAGGGATGCGAATGATGTAGATGGGATTTATCCCTTCCATATGACAGAAGCGATATTTGTGGGTCCCTTGACTAGTAGGACACAAGAATGTATGGTTATGCTCAAATGAGTCAATATGAGATATTGAGTTTATTCGATTGAGTGTATCTACTTAGATATCAAGAAACACATAGATTGATAAGAGGATGACACGGTCTATGTCTCATTAATTAATCTAGATATCAAGGATAGAATGATTGAGTTATACAAGATAATAGACAACGAAGGAGTAAGTCTGATCTCGATATTCTTGTCACTTGGGTAGCAATAATGCTTTGCTAGATGTCACTCATTGCTTATGTATCTAAAATAGTTTTAGCGACATTGCCAACATTACGAGAACCATTGGATCACACACACAAAGAACATATTAATTTGGAGGTGAGTTCATATAATGAATCATTGGATTAAGTCTAATCCGAATTAGACTCATTGAGTTAGACTCAATTGGTTCCAACTATTGAATTAAGTCCAATTCAAATTAGACTCATTGAGTTAATTCGGATTGATGAGGATCAATGAGTTAGACTCATTGAGTGACTTGGTGAATTTGAATACATCAAGGAAGAGGAGTGTTCAAGTTAGAATTGATCATGCATTGGATGAAAAGCAAAAAGGTGGTCAATTTCGAATTGATCATGCCTTGGATGAAGATAAATATTAATGTCAATTAAGAAAATTGACATTAAGGCAATTGATTGAATGAGTACTAAAGGGGGTTTGATTCATTTCATAAAGATACACTTGTGTTCTTGCTTTTCTTCCTATCTTTCTTCCTCTTTGGCCGAAACCTCCTTGTTTGGTTAGGTGGTTTTTCTTCTCCAAGTTTGTGAGTTCGTGAGACGGACGAAACATATTCGTGTGGATACCGAAAGAGGCGCGAACACTTGATCATATTGAGATCCAACAAGGACAAAGTTGCTGTTGGGAGTTCGTGTTTACGCAACAAAGGCAAAACTCTAAATCCAACTGGTATGTGATTTCCTTCGCATGGATCTTCTGGAAGGACCTTGAAAATATATTTCATTGTTGTTTTGCGCTCAAGATCCTTACACCACCATCATTTTATTCCCTTAGTTTTCTACTTTATCCATTATCTTTATTTGCTTACTTTTGTCCCCAGGGCTAGGGTGCAGCGGAAGGGCGCCAAGTTGTCACCCGGGAACGCACGGTTCGATCCCTAGCTATGGCGCATTTGAGGGATTTTTCCTCGAAATAGGATGTACAATCACAGGATGTTGGGCTTCTTGGCAGTCCTTCGTAAGTGCTTCTCGGTTGGCAGCCTATGGAAAACTTCTATGGACTCGAGTCAGTTATCTCAGGTTCGATGTTACCTGATTCATCATTTTTTTATTTGCTTACTTTCCTTTTTTTTCTTTGATTTATGGTGTTACTTATTTTTATAATCTTCATTACTTGTCAAATCTCCAACATCAGCCATGATGAGAAACTCCACTACTAGAGAGGCGTAGATAATAGATGTGAACAAGTGGAACATGAGTTTAAGAGTCTATGATCTAGAATGAAAAACCTAGGATGGATTAGAGATTATGCTGTTAGCATAATCGACAAGCTAGTAAAAGCTAAGGGACTCGATTAAGTAGATCTTACATCTCATATAGCCTCATATCGATCACCTAAGCATCATTTGCATCATGTTTAGTATTCTTTTATGGAAGAAGATGATTTTTCTAACCCTCATACCTAACCTAGACATGAGCTTGATACAACGTTAATTATTAGTTATACTTGAAGCACCTAGCTTCGATGATTGATTGCGCTCAAACATATTCCTTAATTGAGTTATTGAACTCAAAGACTACTTAAACTGAACGAGCTTGATTTATAAATATCAAACTCAGACTAACCAAGTGTCCAAGACAACTATGACACCAAGAGTCATGCTCATCACAACCGTGTAGAAATGAAGTGCAAGCCGATTAGGAAGTACTGTTAGATTATATATATTTATTTGTTTATAGCTTTTAGGACAATTTGATCTTTTTCCTTATATATTTAGAGTTTAAGGTTTCTTAACTGAACTATATAAGACCTTATACTCTGTATTCTAAAAATCAATTTTGGATTCAATAATATGGCTAGTTTTTCTTTTTCTTAATTAATACATGGTTCTCCTTCTCTGACCTAATTTTTTTTACCTCCCCTGTTATTGCTACCCCTTGCTGTTGCCGTCTCCTACTACTGCTATCGATTTAGGCACTGACACCCTATGCTGCCAATTTCGGTATCAGTGCTCTTTTCTGTAGATTTCAGTGTCGACGACCTATCCTGCCGATTTTGGCGCCGATGACCTGTCCTGCCGATTTCGACGTCGACGCTCTTTTCTGTCGATTTTGACGCCAACGTCCTATGCGCTGATTTCGACGTCGACGCTCTTTTCTGTCGATTTCAGTGTCGAAGCCCTGTGTTACCGATTTTGGCATTGTTGTTCTTTTCTACTAATTTCGACACCGACGCCCTGTGCTACCGATTTCTACATTTGACATCCTTTTCTATCTTTATGTAACCACGAGTCATCCTGACACCAGATTTTACGGATCGTATAGATGTGTATCCTTACAATTTGATTATTCTGAGCATTATTCGTTCTTTCATCATGTCCGTGCAGATTCTTCATGGAAATTTAATCCGTATATGTTGGAGTAGTTTTAACAATTTCTTGCTTCACAACCCTCTGCCATGTCAGCTTCCTCTCATATAGTTTTGTAATCGTTTAGTATTTCAAGTATATCTTCATCCTTATGGATTTTGGACTCTAGTGCTTCCCATCATATGTCATCTAATTTATCATCTTTTGTTTCTTTTTCTTCCTGTTCATCTATATCTATTGTGACTACTGATGGTACTCCTATGTCATTAGTAGGTGTCGGTTCAATTATTACATCTTGTTTATCTCTTACTGATGTCTATTATATTTCAAGTCTTACTTTAAATCTTGTTTCTGTTAATCAATTATGTGAGTCTGAATACCTAGTCTCTTTTTCTTCATCCAATTGTTATGTTCAAGACCCACAATCTCAGAGGCTGATTGGGATAGGTCGTAGGTAAAGAGGACTTTATATTTTAGATTAACTTAAAGCACCAGAAGTTGTAGCTTTGAGTGAGGATTTATCATCTTTTCATCTGAATTGCTCATCTTCTGATTTTTATTTGTGACACTCTCGTTTAGGTTATGTTTCAGCATCTCGTTTGCAGTTTTTAGCTTCTACAGGAGTATTAGGACCTTTAAAAAGTTATGATATTTTTTATTATAGTGTTTGTAAATTGACTAAATTTTCTGCCTTACCATTTTCTAAAAGTCTTTCTTTTTCTTTTGTTCCATTTGATCCTATCCATTTTGATGTGTGGGAATCCTCTCCTATTCCTACAAAAGAGGGGGGGGGGGGGGGGGGGGGGGCCAAGGTATTATGTTTCGTTTATTGATGATTGTACTGGTTACACTTGGGTCTATCTTATGAAATACAGGTCTGATTATCTTACCATTTTCAACAACTTCATAACTCTTATGAAAACTCAACATTCTAGTGTCATAAAGTATTTTCGTTGTGATTTGGGGGTGAATACACTTCGAATCATTTTTCACAATTACTTGCTTCTGGTGATACTATTCATCAAACCTCTTGTACAGATACTCCTGAACAGAATGGTATAGCTAAACGAAAACATAGGCATCTTATTGAAACAACCCATTCATTTTTATTGTCTACCAGTGTTCCTAGTACCTTTTGGGGGGAAGCAATCCTTGCTGCTTCTCACATGATTAATAGAATTCTAACCTCACATAATTTAGGCTTGTCACCTTTTGACATTGTATGGACATGCTCCTCTCTCTATTCTCTTTGCGTATTTTTGGTTGTACTTACTGTGTCCTTCATCCACATGTTGAGCATAATAAATTAGCTTCCCGGTCTGCTCTTTGTGTCTTTTAGGATTATGGTGTTGCTAAAAAGGATATCGTTGTTTTAATCCCGTTAGTCAAAAATTGTATGTCTCTCGTCATGTTATGTTTCTTGAGCATATTCCATTCTTTTCTATTCCAGCTAGTTCACAAAATATGACAAAGTCAGATCTGCTTTATATTGATCCTTTCAATACCGACATTGAGGAAGTTTCACCCACAACTCCTACTGGTAGCTCAACTAAATTTGGTACTTTGGTTCCTGAGATATCCGCTCCACATGCTCATCCTTATGCCACTACCCAATCATCTCCTAAGGTTGCGAATGATTCTTCTCTCCACTGTCGTCAATCCACTCATGTTCGTAAGTCTACTAAACTGCCAGTTTTTGCTTACTTTTGTTATTCTCATTCATTTGCTTCATTTGTTGCATCTATTCATTGTCTTTCTAAGCCCATATCATAAAGAGAAGCTGTTTGTAACCCACTTTAGAAGAGTGCTATGACTGAGGAACTGACTACTTTGTATCAGACTCATACATGAGATTTAGTTCCGTTGCCACCAGGAAAACACACTATTGATTCTCGTTGGGTGTATAAGATCAAAACTAAATTTGATGGAACTATCGAGCAATACAAAACTCGTCTTGTTGCTAAAGGTTACTCTCAGGAGTATGATATGGATTATGAGGAAACATTTGCTCATGTTGTAAAAATGACAACTGTTCGTACTCTGATTTTTGTTGCTTTTGTTCGTCGATGGAGAACATCTCAGATGGATGTCAAAAATTTATTTCTAAATGGTGATCTTCATGAAGAAGTTAATATAATACCTCCTTCTGGTATTTCACACTAACTTGGTGAAGTTTGTAGGCTTCGTAAAGCGATTTATGGTCTCAAACAAGCACCTCGTACTTGGTTTGAGAAGTTCTCTACAATGATTACTTCGTTTGGTTTTCATCCTAGTAATCATTATTCAACATTGTTTATTAGATGTACAAGTGCAGGTCGTATTCTTTTATCATTATATGTTGATGACATGATTATTATTGGTGATGATTCTGATGGAATTGCTTCCTGAAGTTTGAGTTAACTCATTGTTTTGCTATGAAAGACTTGAGTATACTACGCTACTTTTTGGGCATTAAGGTTACTTATTTTCCGAAAGGTTATTTTTTATCCCTGTCAAAGTATATATCTGATCTGCTTGAGCATGCTCGTCTTACTGATAATAGAGTTATTGATACTTCTATTGAGACTAATGCTCGATATTCTCCATCTAATGGCTCACCTTTGTCGGATCTTAATTTGTACAGAACTATTGTTAGAAGCTTGGTTTATCTCACTGTTACTTGACCATATATTGTGTATATTGTTCATGTGATTAGTCAATTATTGTTGTTCTTCGTATTCTCAGGTATCTTCGGGGCACTCAATTTCAAAGCCTTTTATTTCCTTCTACTTCATCTCTTGAATTATGTGTATACTCTGATGCAAATTGGGCTGATGATCCTAAGGATCGTAAATTTACCACCGACTTTTGCGTTTTTCTTGGTGATTCCCTCATTTCTTGGAAGAGTAAGAAGTAAGATATTATTTCTACATTTTCCACGAAAGCTGAGTATCGTGCCATGACTTCAACTACTTATGAGATAGTTTGGTTGCGCTGGTTGCTTGCAGATATAGGTATCTCTCTTCATCAACCTACTTCGTTATATTGTGATAATCAAAGTGCTATTCAAATTACACACAATTCAATTTTTCATGAGCGAACAAAATATATTAAAATTGATTGTCACATTACTCGTCACTATTTTCAGATTGACACCATCATATTACTTTTTATTCCTTCAAAGCTACAGATTGCTGATATGTTTACCAAGTTACATTTTGCTTATCTGACAAACTCTCAATACTTCTAACTATAGCATCTTGAATTTGAGTGGATGTTAGATTATATATATTTATTTATTTATAGCTTTTAGGGCAATTTGTTCTTTTTTTCTTTTATATTTAGAGTTTAAGGTTTCTTAACTGAATTATATAAGACCTTATACTCCGTATTTCTAAGTATTAATTTTGGATTCAATAATATAGCTAGTTTTTTTTCTTTTTCTTAATTTCTACAAGTACATCCCAACATAGTTAAAAATTCAACAAAACGCCAAGTGAATCTGTTGGTGTGGTTAGCACTAACGGTCTAACTCAGGTTTTGATGAATGACAAATCAGGTTAAGTTAGGTTTGTCGTAATCTAACACTCTGACGGAGTGTGCAGACGAAGTCCAGACAGGTCGACGGGCTGACCGGATGTCTGGCGAGAAGTCCAAGTGGGTCGACGGGCTGACCGGACGCTTGGCGAGAAGTCCAGCTAGGTCGACGGGCTGACCGGATAGCTGGCGAGAAGTCCAAGCGGGTCGATGGGCTGACTGGACGCTTGGCGAGAAGTCCAGACGGGTCGAAGGGCTGACCGGACGTCTGGCAGGTAAGTAAAGGTAAGTCACTGGAAGGGAGTGACTGTGAGGACGCGTTCCCGGTAAGGGAACATTAGGCGTCGATCAGGCTTAGATCCATTTCGGATATCTAAGTCGAGATCATGACTAGATTCCGGTCTCGGAAAGACGGAATCTAAGTCATACTATTTGTGTCAAACTATAAACTGAACTAACACTCTGTTTTGTAGGTTATAAATCATATATTTGCCTCGGACTAACCTTGTCTTGCTGGAGAAGAAGTCTTCTGGAGAAAGGAGGTCCGGGCGCCTGTAGGTCCGGGCGCCCGTAGGTCCGGGCGCTCGGAGGTCCGGGCGCTCGGAGGTCCGGGCGCTCGGAGGTCCGGGCGCTCGGAGGTCCGGGCGCCCGGAAGGCAATCTTTATCTAAACACGTCGTCACCACGTGGAGCTCATTGGTTGGACCTGCCACGTCCCACCAGGGCGCCCGGAAGAGATCCGGGGTGCCCCGAGCTTCATATAAAAGAAGGGGCAGGGGTGGAGCTCAAAACAACAACTCTGAATTGAAGAACTCGCTCTCCTGTGCTCCTGCGATGCTGCAAAGCTCCGACAAAGCTCTGTTTGTTCGTTTCTTATTTCATAATTGTCGGTATTTCTTGTTCTAACTTTTCTGTACTTAAACTTTGTAATTAAATATTCGAATTGCTAGTGATTGCCCAACGAAAGTACTCATCGAGTACGGGCCTTGGAGTAGGAGTCGACACAGACTCCGAACCAAGTAAAAGGGTTCTGTGTTAGCATTGCTCTTTCATTTCTGCTGCGTTTAACTCTCTTATCGAAGAATTTTTTGTTATCAATATTCACCCCCTCTATCGAACGTCTACGATCCAACAGAATCAACTTGGAATAATCCTTTTAGTCTAAGAGCTTGTGAGTTTGTAAATCTTTTCTTTTAGAGGGAAGTATATTCTTTGAGCATAGCTCGGGTTTAAATTTCATTCCTGAAAGGCGATCCTTTTATGGTATTAGAGCTTCATTTGTAAGCTCATGGAAGGCTAAATCTTAAGTTTAAGGCGAAGGTAAGGGACACTTGTTTAACCACCCTTTTATCTATAAAATCTTATTACTTGCAAAATAGAAAATTAGTTCAAGTAAAAGGTATTCTTTGAAGAAGAATTAAAGGGCTGAAAGGCGGAGACTCGACATGCATCCTTGGTCCGAAATCCCACAAGGCTAGTAAGTGCGTAAGACGGTAAGCTGGAAGGGCCAACTAGTGGATATCTTCATATACCTCTTTACAAGAAAAAAACAATTTAGAAGCGGAAGTATTAACTTTGAGTTTTTGTGATAAAGCGCTGTAAACTGATTGCAAAAGACTGTTGTGCATGAAAGACTCTTAATAGAGCTATGGCCAGTCAGGTGAGCATGAAAGTTTTATGGATTCCTAAGCCGTAAACAAAAGATTAAAGGTTAGTATTTTCTTTATAACTGAAAAATTTGAGCAGAATATAAAAGAGTGGTATAACAAATCCCGAACCGTAAGCCTTGAATATCTTGACCTAGCAGATACCCCTAAGCCAAAAGTGTTTGAGTTAGCTAATAACATAGGAGTTGTATATGATCGAGTTTCCTTACTCTCAAAAGTTTCCTTAAAGCACTTCTATGCTTTAAAGGAAGAAAACAGAGCACTGAGGTACGAAATTTCCGTACTTCAGAAGGCAGTGAGTAGCCTAGAAAAGGAAGTTCTGTGTCAGAACCCTTTAACTAAAACTGAGGTAAGAGAGCTGGTGCGTGAAATAGCAAGACAACCAAAGTTAGTTGAAGAAGAGGCTCTTAAACTCACTGAAGAGTTAAAGAAAAGTGTTCAAAAGTAGAATACTTGATTGAGGAAGTTAAACAAGTAATAGGTGGATGAGCTTGGATGAGCAGCAAGCTAATATTGATTACAAAAAGGCGTTAAAAATTACTGAGTCAATAGAAACACCTACCTCTGGTTTTCTTGCCCCGTCTGAATTGAAAACAACCTTTGACTTGCAAAGGGCATTAGTCAGACAAAATAATACTATAATCTCATTACTCATTAATCTAACCACTCAAGTGCAGGATTTGCAAGTAGCTATATGAAAGATTATACCAGTAACTGTCCCAATTGAACTCGGACTGGGCCTTAGTCCGAGAAATTAAGGAGCAAATCCAGAGGTTACCAGACTTGGAGCTGCCACCAGAAAATGCTTATATAATCCTCGAAACAGACGGATCTATGTTGGGTTGGGATGACATCTGCAAATGGAAGCCCAATAAGAATGATCCTAGAAGCACTGAGAAAATTTGTTCATATGCACATGGAAAATTTCCAGTAATTAAGTCTCTTATTGATGCAGAAATATATGCTGCAATGGAAACAATGTCTGCCTTAAAGATCCACTACATGGATAAGAAGGAAATCACTTTAAGAATGGGCTGTCAAGAGATAATTAGCTTTAACAACAAGTCTGCAAAGAATAAACCATCAAGGGTCAAATGACTCTCCTTTACCGACTACATCACAGGAACTAGAGTCAAGGCAAATTTTGAACACATAGATGGAAAGCTAAATATTCTTGCAGATACTTTATCACGCTTAGTAGAAGAACCGGAATCTCTGGCGATTTTAACATAAGCTGAGGAAGAAGCATCTGCGTCCACAAGATTTCCGTTACTAACGGAATATGAAGATTTAATCCATGATACCCTTCCTAAGATATTCTTAAAGGAAGAACATGACAAAAGAAATCGTATGGCTAGAATTGAAGACGAAGCAATTATTGGCATCCTGAGTAGAATGTGTGAGCTGGAACTCATCTTACAAATGAAGGAATACGATTTCAACGCGCGTCGACATAAAGAAGGAGGAGTGGACAATTATTGGAGAAACCATTATGATGATGTGATAGAAAGCAGAAAAGACCTGTTTAATGAGGTCCAGCGCATGCAACAGATAGGTCGTGAAATAAGACACGTACCACCATAGCAAGCAAATGGTGGGCCCATTTCCCACAACATCCAAATTATACGTACTACTTGAAAGGATTTGAGCCCCGGGGAGCCGATCCTTTAATAAAGTAAATAGTATAAAGATAAGATGAGTGCGTGTAAAGAAAGGATTGTGTGTTGTAAAGTTTTATTTGGAGACAAGGGAATCTTATTTGAGGGACGATGGGGCAAATAAATTGCACCCGCCTCAATAATGGTCCAACCTTTTCTTCCTTATAAAACGATCTCGGGTGCGAAGAAGTTTGATCAGGTCTTGAGAAACACCAAGACGTTCATCCTTTTAGTCTAAGAGCTTGTGAGTTTGTAAGTCTTTTCTTTCAAAGGGAAGTAAATTCTCCGAGCATAGCTCGGGTTTAAATTTCATTCCTAAAAGACGATCCTTTTATGGTATCAGAGCTTCGTTTGTAAGCTCATGGAAGGATAAATCTTTAAGTTCAAGGTGAAGGTAAGGGACACTTGTTTAACCACCCTTTTATCTGTAAAATCTTATTAATTGCAAAATAGAAATTAGTTCAAGTAAAAGGTATTCTTTAAAGAAGAACTAAAGGGCTGAAAGGCGGAGACTCGACATGCATCCTTGGTCCGAAATCCCACAAGGCTAGTAAGTGCGTAAGGTGGTAAGCTGGAAGGCCCAACTAGTGGATATTTTCATATACCTCTTTACAAGAACAAAACAATTTAGAAGCGGAAGTATTAACTTTGAGTTTTGGTGATAAAGCGACCGAGTCTGTTAACTGATTGCAAAAGACTGCCATGCACGAAAGACTCTTAATAGAGTTGTGGGCAGTTAGGTGAGCATGAAAGTTTTATGGATTCCTAAGCCGTAAACAAAAGCTTAAAGGTTAGTATTTTCTTTATGACTGAAAAATTTAAGCAGAATATAAAAGAGTGGTATAACAAATCCCGAACCGTAAGCCTTGAATATTTTGACCTAGCAGATACCCCTAAGCCAAAAGCGTCTGAATTAGCTAATAACATAGGAGTTGTATATGATCAGGTTTCCTTACTCTCAAAAGTTTCCTTAAAGCACTTCTATGCTTTAAAGGAAGAAAACAGAGTACTGAGGTACAAAATTTCCGTACTTCAGAAGGCAGTGAGTAGCCTAGAAAAGGAAGTTCTGTGTCAGAAACCTTTAACTAAAACTAAGGTAAGAGAGCTGGTGCGTGAAATAGCACGACAACCAAAGTTAGTTGAAGAAGAGGCTCTTAAACTCACTGAAGAGTTAAAGAAAAGTGTTCGAAAAGTAGAATACTGTTAGGGTTGCAAGGTTGTAAACATAGTCCCATATTGAAAACACATGGGAAAGAACATGAGTTTATAAGAGAAAAGATATCTCCATTGGCATGAGGCCTTTTGGGTAGAGCCCAAGAGCAAAACCATGAGGGCTTAGACCCAAAGTGGACAATGTCATACCATTGTGGAGATATCTAAATTCTTTTTGATCCAACAATTAGTATCAGAGCCCGGACTGTCAAAAGGTTTAACTGCCGACTGTGCACAAGAGTTATGGTCTGATTGAGCCATGTGGGTACAATATTGACCTCGAACAAATAAAGTAGGGGCTCCTATGTTCGGATCAAGAGGACGAGACACCAGGTAGGAAAGTCCTAGTTGCGACTAGGCAATGAAGTCCTAGTAGGTCGGGTGGACCGAGGGGCAGGAAAACCTGGTGGGTCGAGGATTGGACGTGGGAAGCCTATGGTACTTTGTTTGAGGGGGGATTGTTAGGGTTGCAAGGTTGTAAACATAATCCCATATTGAAAACACATGGAAAAGAACATGAGTTTATAAGAGAAAAGATATCTCCATTGGCATGAGGCCTTTTGGGTAGAGCCCAAGAGCAAAACCATGAGGGCTTAGGCCCAAAGTGGACAATATCATACCATTGTGGAGATATCTAAATTCTTTTCGATCCTACAAAAACTTCTAAATTTGGGTTTCCTAAAGGTTTAGGGATTCCAGGTCATTGTTGGTGCAATGACAGAAGTTACGTGCATGTCTTTAGGGGGAGTTACTCTTTAAGGACATGAAAATTTATTTTTCATACATCTTGGAAGGTGGTTAACCTTCCTTGGTGAAAATGCTCAAGGTTGAGCATTTGAATGTAATGAAGAGTGGACATCTTCATTATTCATGTGGTGTTTGCTCACGAATGAGCACTTGATGACAATGAAGGGTATGAGACCTTCATTTGAATCGTGTGTGAATATACCAAGTGGTATATGCTCAAGGATGAGCATTTGATGAAAATAAAGGGTATGTGACCTTTATTTGAATCGTGTTGTGAACAACGGAGAGTAACTCTTCAGGGGGAGAGTTTCTTTTTGATGTGTGCCAATAGGGGGAGAATGAAGGGTTTAAGTTAGGCCTTCATTATCTAAGAGAGAGTTTGCCTGAGTTTGCCCTCTTAGGGGGAGACTGTAGGGTTTAACTTATGTCTTAATTACCTAGTGGCATGAAGAAGGTTGAGGCTATGAGATTAGCCTAACTTAAAGAAGGTATTGTCAAACATCAAAAAGGGGGAGATTGTTGGTGCAATATTCCCCAGGTCAAGGTTAACCGTGTTGACTGAGCTTGAATTGAGTCAAGATCGAGTCTTGATGTTGTGGTTTCGATGTTTGACAATACATGAAGATTGCAGGTGCAATTGTTCATGGATGAAAGAGAGTCAAGTAGGTCAAGTTTGACTGGATACTTGACGGGAAAATCCTGGTGAGTGAAGCCAGGTAAAAGTCCTAACTGGGAAGTTAGGCAGAAAGAAAGTCCTAGTGAGTGAAGCTAGACAGAAGGAAATCCTAGTGAGTGAAGTCAGGTGAAAGTCCAAGTAAGTGAAGCTAGGTAGAAGAAAATTCTGGTAAGTGAAGCCGGGTGAAAGACCTAGTGAGTGAAGCTAGGCAGTTGGAAGTCCTAGTGAGTGAAGACAGGCAGACATGAAGTCCTAGTGAGTGAATCTAGGTAGAAGGGAAGTCCTGGTGAGTGAAGCCAGGCAAGAAAAATCCAGATGGATCAAGGATGATCGGACATCTGGTGTTGGGACCTCCAAGTAGGTCAAAGGGATTGATCGGATACTTGGCACGAGAAAATCCAGATGGATCAAGGATGATCCGACATCTGGTATTGGGAAGTCCAAGTAGGTTAAAAGGATTGATCAGATACTTGGCACGAGGAAATCCAGATGGGTCAAGGTTGACCAGACATCTGGTGGAAGTTCAAGTGGGTCAAAGGGATTGACTGGACGCTTGGTAAGGGAGTCCTAGCAGGTCAAGGGTGACCAAATGCTAGGCATGATGTACCAACAGGTCATGGTTGATCGGATGGTGGTTTGAGGAACGTTTGGACTTGATTTGGCAAGTCTTACATGGGCTGGATCGATCAACCGATCGATTGGCTCATTCCCAATCGATCGGTCGATCGATCGGGTGAGTCTTCACGACAAGCCTCCTCCCAATCGATCAGTGGATTAATTGGGAGAAGTGCACGATCGCACAGAATAGCTCTGGATCGATCGGCCGATAGATCTAGAGCCCCCAATCGATTAGTGGATCGATTGGGAGGCGCGATTTGCGCGATAAGCCCTGGATCGATCAGCCGATCGATCCAGGCAATTTCTGAGAGCACAGAGGCGCTCTGGATCGATCAGCCGATCGATCCAAAGCCTCCCCAATCGATTGGGAGCAATCCAATCGATCGGGATCCGACTGTTGGCGTCGTATTTAGCTGCTAGCGAGTTGTTCTCTCGGTAGAACTTCCACAGCTTTGATTCTTCTCTTCAGCGATCTTCACAGCAACTCCACAAAGTTTTCACCGCCAGATCTTGAGGGTTCTTGGAGGCATTTCCAAGTCAAGAGGCGGATCTACAGCAAGAAGAAGAAATCTAGGGTTAGGGTTTTCTTGTGTTAACTTGTAAGCTTTTAGCTTGTATTTTGTTCCCTTTCCCTTTCTTCTTGTAGTGTGAACTTGTAGGGCTTCTCCGCCTTTGGTAGTTACCATAAAGGAGTGTTTTCATAGTGGAGGGTGTGTGAGTGTGTGGATCCTTGGATTAATCACCTCTTGTGAGGTGGATACTAAGTAAATCCTCTTGTTATCGTTGTGTATTTTGTTTCTTTGTATTTTCCGCTGCATATCTTGAAGAAACAAGCAACGAAGAGCAAGACAAGCGCACCGAGCTATTCACCCCTCCCCCCCTCTAGCTATATAATCGGTCCCAACAGTTTTGAGGTTCATAAATTCAATAATGAAATCAAACCTCAATCTAAATCTCTACTTAGTCTTCCTTAACCAATCCATCCTTGTTTTCATCATGAAAACTCCCCCTAAATATATACAAATGTGTTTTGAGGGGTTAGGAATGGTTACCTAGACTAAAGATGGTCCAAAATGCTGAAATCAGGCTTTACCAGCCAAAATCAGCATTCCCAATCGATTGGAGTTGGGTCCCAATCGATTAAACCTGCTTGAATTGATCCACTGATCGATTCAGGAGGGCTGGATCGATCGGTGGATCGATCCAGGAAGCTTCTGTTCACGAGAAGTTTGCTCTCAATCGATCGCCCGATCGATTGAGACCCTTCAATCGATCGGGTGATCGATTGAAGCTCTAAAAAAAGCTAAAATTCCATTTCAGTCAATTTCAGAAACCCCTAGAAAAATCTATAAAATTACAAAAATCATAAAAATCGTTGTAGACATTATTTAGGGCATATAGTATCATGGAAAAATAGTTTTCTAAGAAAATACTTCATATTTTCAAAGATTGAAATAAACTTGAAAACTTGTAAACACTTTAGTGTTTTTTTCAAGTTTGTGCTCAACTATTCAATGATGATTACTATCAAAAGATAGCCTTCACCAAGGTTTTCCAAAAACATTTTAAAATAATTTTCAAAACCAATATCCAATCATGTTCCTTGGGCTCAATACACATGACTTGTACATTAGCTTTCCCAATGATTGGAAAACACATAACTATGTGTTCGATGAGCTTAAAACTCACAAAAATGCACTAAATCAATATCTTTGAGTTTTGTTCATCATCCTAATATCTCACTTGTATGTAATGTGTACTAAACCACATACAAGTCACCTTATAGTTCATAGTGAGATGTAAAGTTTGGTTTTGCCCTAATCTAGGGATCATGCATATCTACCAAGGTATTTTATGGTTATGAACATCCACCAAGGATGTTATTTGTTAATAAATGTCATTTGTCCTTAAATTGCAAGGAATTAAAATAATGCATGATATGTTATGGCATACCTCAAAAAGAAATAATTTTCAAAAGAAAATTTTCTATAACTACATGATGTATGTATGACATGACATGGTATTTTTGTGGTTTTCATAATAAGACATGAATGCAAAAAATAAACATGATGTCATGACATATGATGGGCAAACAAAGTATGGCAAGTTTTAGCATTAATAAAATACCTAGATTACTTATCTAAGTATCCTAAAACCTTAGCTAAAATAAGATTTAAAACCTAGATTGCCCACTATTTCCCAAGAAAATGCCAATAATCCAATTTTGACATTTCTTTTGCTTTTCTTAATTTGTGCCAATTTAAATTAAACATATTCCTCAAATTTTGGCACAATTTACTCTTTTAAAGAGTAACCAATTGAATTAAGGCATACATTGCCTTTCATTTCCTAAGAACATACCAAAATCCCAACTTGGTAGTTCTTACGATTTTCCCAATTTGTGTCACTTAAAATATCATTTAATTTCTCAAAATGTGATACATTTTACTCTTATAAGAGTAAACATATACCCCTTATTATTTTCAAAGGTTAATAATAACCTTGAAAATGCTCTCCGAGTGTCAACTTCATCAAAATTGGGTTAACTACCCTTCTAATCGGAGTTGACACTCTCTAACCCATCTAAGGGGTAGAGAAAATGCTCCTAGGAACCCAAAACCTATTAGTGCTCCTTGGATGCTCTAGGTACTCGCTAGGGATAACCACCCTAGATATCTTCCTAGTGACTTTGTTTGGCTTCTTAGAAACCTTGGTCACCTTTTCTAGGTTAACTCTAGGAATTTCTTCTCTAGTGACCTTGTTAGTGACTTTCTTGAACTTCTTAGAAGTCTTAGTAATTTTTGTTGCAAAAATACTCTTAGGAATAACCTTCCTAGTATTCTTGACTTGACCACTAGACCTAGAATTAGTTCCATAGTTATATGGAACCCTATGATAAGAAATTGCATCCTTCTTAGCCTTGGGTTTGTATCCCAAACCTCTATGGCCATTGGATGACCTTTGTGCTCCTAAACCTAGGTTTTGCTCATTTTGCCCTTTTAGGATATTTTCCATCCTTTTTAGGATCTTTTCTAACTTATCAAGTCTTGACCTCAAGACTTGATTTTCCATCCTTAAATCCTTAGCTTTAGGTTTTTTAATGAATTCATGAGCATTTTTATTTCTAGACCTATAAATAAAATTCTTAGTTTCCTTGTCTAGATTTTTATCTACCTTTCTAACCCTAGGTGTGGTAGTTTTAGCATGGAGAGCCATATGTTTTTCTTTAATGCTCTCATGCTTTTTATTCTTATGGTAAATAGTATTAAAATGATAAAAATTAGAACTAGCATGTTTTTTACCATTTTTCAAAGGAGTAGGCTCAATAAATGAAACCTTTCTTTTTACCTTGGAGGCTCCCCTTGAGTTGTGCTTCCTCCATGAGCCTTGACCGCTTTCTTCCCCTTGGGACATTGGCTCCTATAATGTCCCTTTTGATTGCAAGAGAAGCACATAATGTGCTCCTTGCTCTTCTTTGTTCCGGGGACGGTCTCCTTAGGCTTCACCTTGCCCTTTAGTGCCACTTGGCCCTTCTTCTTGGCCAATTTAGGGCACTTGCTCTTGTAATGCCCTTTTTTCCTACACTCAAAGCAAATAATATGATCTTTATTATTAATAATTGAAATTGGTATACCTTTGCTTGTAGGGATGACTTCTTCTCCTTTTGTTCCAGATGTAGAGGCTTCCTCTTGATCCGAAAATGATGCTCCTCCAATAGATTTGTCTCGACTTGTGGAGGTGGAAGCTTCTTCATCCTCTTTTTCTCTTGATCCGGATGTGGAGACTTCTCCTTCTTCTTGATATGGTGTCACCGAAGGTCGCTCCCCCTCAATCCTAGAGGTGGAGACTTCTTCATCTTCATCTTGTACATGGAACAAGGAGTATGCCCTCTCCTTGCCCTCTTCATTGCATTCCTTTGAAGATGAAGCTTCTTGGACTTCTTCTTCAGAAGATGAGCATCTCTCACCTTCGGAATTCTCCTCCTCTTGATCTTGCTCCAATGAGTTACCTTCTTTGGCTTTTTCTTGGCTTGGTACAGTGGAGGGGATCTCATGAATCTTTGCTAATTTGCTCCATAGCTCTTTGGCATCTTCAAAATCTCCAATTTGCTCCAAGATGTTGCTTGGCAATAAATTGACCAAAAGCTTGGTCACTTTGTCATTGGCCTCACATCTTTGGATTTGTTCTTGGCTCCACTTGCTCCTCTTGAGTACTTTGCCCTTGGAATTTGTTGGAGCTTCAAATCCTTCCATTAGAGCAAACCATTGCTCTATCTTCATCATCAAAAAATTTTCGATTCTTGATCTCCAAGAATCGAAACTCGTCATTGTGAATGGTGGAGGCACCCTTGTGTCGAATCCAAGACCATCTTGGAATTCCATCTTGAAGTTGAGCCTTTTGATGAAGTCTTCGACTTGTAGAATTTGCTCCAACTTCTTCACCCTCTAGCTTGTTGCCTCTTCCGGCGATGATTCCGGTGAAGAACAACCTCGCTCTGATACCACTTGTTGGGACCGATTATGCAGTTAGAGGGGGGGTGAATAGCTCGGTGCGCTCGTCTTGCTCTTCGTTACTTGTTTCTTCAAGATATGCAGCGGAAAATACAAAAAAACAAAATACACAACGCTAACAAGAGGATTTACTTGGTATCCACCTCACAAGAGATGACTAATCCAAGGATCCACACACTCACGCACCCTCCACTATGAAAACACTCCTTTATGGTAACTGCCAAAAGCGGAGAAGCCCTACAAGTTCACACTACAAGAAGAAAGGGAAAGGGAATAAAATACAAGCTAAAAGCTTACAAGTTAGCACAAGAAAACCCTAACCCTAGATTTCTTCTTCTTGCTGTAGATCCGCCTCTTGACTTGGAAATGCCTCCAAGAACCCTCAAGATCTGGCGGTGAGAACTTTGTGGAGTTGCTGTGAAGATCGCTGAAGAGAAGAATCGAAGCTGTGGATGTTCTACCGAGAGAACAGCTTGCTAGCAGCTAAATACGACGCCAACGGTCGGATCCCGATCGATTGGATTGCTCCCAATCGATCGGGGAGGCTTTGGATCGATCGGCTGATCGATCCAGAGCGCCTCTGTGCTCTCGAAAATTGCCTGGATCGATCGGCCGATCGATCCAGGACTTATTGCGCGAAGTCGCGCCTCCCAATCGATCCACTGATCGATTGGGGGCTCTGGATCGATCGGTCGATCGATCCAGAGCTATTCTGTGCGATCGCGCACTTCTCCCAATCGATCCACTGATCAATTGGGAGGAGGCTTGTCGTGAAGACTCGCCCAATCGATCGGCCGATCGATTGGGCATGAGCCAATCGATCGGTTGATCGATCCAACCCATGTAAGACTTGTCAAATCAAGTCCAAACGTTCCACAAACCACCATCCGATCAACCATGACCTGTTGGTACATCATGCCTAGCATCTGGTTACCCTTGACCTGCTAGGACTCCCTTACCAAGCGTCCAGTCAATCCCTTTGACCCACTTGAACTTCCACCAGATGTCTGGTCAACCTTGACCCATCTGGATTTCCTCGTGCCAAGTATCCGATTAATCCCTTTGACCTACTTGGACTTCCCAACACCAGATATCCGATCATCCTTGATCCATCTGGATTTCGTCGTGCCAAGTATCCGATCAATCCCTTTGACCTACTTGGACTTCCCAACACCAGATGTCCGATCATCCTTGATCTATCTGGATTTTCCTTGCCTGGCTTTACTCACCAGGACTTCCCTTCTGCCTAGCTTCACTCACTAGGACTTCATGTCTGCCTGGCTTCACTCACCAGGACTTCCAACTGCCTAGCTTCACTTACTAGGTCTTTCACCCGACTTCACTCACCAAGATTTTCTTCTGCCTAGCTTCACTCACTAGGACTTTCACCTGGCTTCACTCACCAGGATTTCCTTCTGCCTAGCTTCACTCACTAGGACTTTCTTTCTGCCTAACTTCCCAGTTAGGACTTTCACCTGGTTTCGCTCACCAGGATTTTCCCGTCAAGTATCCAGTCAACGTTGACCTACTTGACTCTCCTTCACACATGAACAATTGCACCTGGAATCTTCATATATTGACTACATGTATTGTCAAACATCGAAACCACAACATCAAGACTCGAGCTTGACTCAATTCAAGCTCAGTCAACACGGTCAACCTTGACCTGGGGAATATTGCACCAACAAATACTTGATTGAGGAAGTTAAACAAGTAATAGGTGGATGAGCTTGGACGAGTAGCAAGCTAATATTGATTACAAAAATGCGTTAAAAATTACTAAGTCAATAGAAACACCTACCTCTAGTTTTCTTGCCCCGGCTGAATTGAAAACAACCTTTGACTTGCAAAGGGCATTAGTGAGACAGAATAATACTATAATCTCATTACTCATTAATCTAACCACTCAAGTGCAGGATTTGCAAGTAGCTATACGAAAGATTATACCAATAACTGTCCCAACACCAAGTTCAACAGAGCTGGAAAAATCAATTGCTGATTGTTAGCTAGAACCCTAGAGCCAATCATTTGATGATTGTATTTTGGACTTGTTGTATCATATTCTATATAAATAAAGGCATTTGGTTTTTGATTATTATACTTACTTGTATTGTTGCCAAATAAACTAAGTATAATAACGTCCTTGAGTAGAAGGTTCTCACCTATATCAATCGGTTAGTTGAACCAATAGTGAGATGATATAGGGAACACTACTCTTAATCATTCCTAGTCGAGTATTAACATTCAGGGACAATGTTAATGCAATAAGACTAGCATGTAGGTCAACTCGATGACTTGATCTCACAAGTCATGGATATAGAGATATCAAGTTGACACATGGGTATGCATTGGAGAATGTATACTGAATGACCCGCCATGAGAAAGTATCATGGATCGTTATATGAGTGTCATATACTTTCTCATGTGGCTATTAGTATGACTACTAGTCCTTAGACCTGAAGTCACCATGGTTCCCTACATAAGGAGTTATGTACTTTAGTTTCGTCAAACGTCACCCGTAACTGGGTGGACTATAAAGGCGATTACTGGGTATGTAACAAATTATGCGGAGGGATGTGAGTGATGTAGATGGGATCTATCCCTCCTATATGACGGGAGAGACATCGGTATTCTTGATAGAGTGAGACCACGAAGTGCATGGTCATGCCCAAATGAGTCAATATGAGATATTGAGCTCATTTGATTGAGTGAGTCTACTTGGAGTTCAAGATTTAGATTGATTAGAGGATGACACAGTCTATGCCTTATATTGATCAATCTAGATGTCTAGGATAGAAGGACACTTGTCATATATTGTGAGGAGTCACAATTAGTAGTCACAAGGTGATGTTGGATCTCAACATTCTTGTAACTTGGGTAGTAATGATGTATTGCTAGATACCGCTCATTACTTATGTTTCTAAATGAGTTTAGGGGCATTGCCAATGTTACAAGAACCTATTGGGTCACACACAAAGAACAAGTGGATGGAGATTAGGTTCATATGATGAACCAAGAGGATTAGATTCATTTGATGAATCAAATTGGATTAAGAGTAATCCTAATTGGGCTAATTGAGTTGGACTCAAGTTGATTCATGTGTTCAATGAGTCTAATTTAGATTATGACTCATTGAATCAATTTAATTAAATGAATTAGATTCATTATATTAAATTGGCTTGAATTAAATGGTTGGATTAGATCAACCATGAGAGAGATTAAGTCAAGTTTGACTTGACTTGAGAGGAAGATGAAGAGTCAAGTTTGACTTGACTTTATGCCACCTCATTGGTGAGTTGACATTAAGTGGACCAATGATGATGCTCCACATCATCATGGTTACTTAAGTGAAGTGTCACCTCATGGGAGTTACCAAGAGTTGTGACTCTTGGTATCCCATGGAGGTTACAAACCACTTAATTAGATGAAAAGAGTTTCATTTTTGCAAGAGTAACTCTCATTCAAGTGATCTTCCTCCTCCTAAGCTCTCTTCTTGCTCCTTCTCTTATCTTGGTCGTGGGTTTCAAGCAAGGGAGAAGAAAGGAAAGTGAATCTAATCCAAGAAGAAAGGTTAGTGAAAGTCACATAGAGATTTTAGAGGAGTGTGTTCTCTTCTTTTCCTTTCTTCTTCTTCCAATCCTACCCGAGAGCCCTAGAGAGTGCTAGCACACTTGTGGTGCTCTCTTCTCCATCCTTGTGTGTTAGAGAACACATCTTGTTCGTGTGGATACTTCTAGAGGATTGTCTACATTGACAATCACGAGATCCGGCGTACCTTGGACGAGCGGGATTCGCGAAGGGCACGCATCGAAGGTATAAAATATTTTTTTCCTTTGTAGATCTACTGTAGATCATAGTTTGAAACTCGCACTCGTATTTTCGAAAGTTTTCTTCGCATGGATCCAATGGCTAGGGGGTTTCGGGGTTTCCGCGACGCGAAAAAGCGATTTTCGCGGCCCGAAAACCCAATAGTTGTATCAGAGCCACGTGCGGAGCTTGTATGAGTTTAGTTTTTTTTTTTATGACAAAAATTCAGTTCTGTGATATTCTGTAATTTTATGGTTTTTAGAGTTTTTATGGGTATTTTTCTCGTAGAAGCGAAGCACAAGTGTTTCGGCACTTTTAGGCTTCGACTACCGAGAAGAATTTTCCAAAACGGCAAAGTTTCGCCCCAAAATTTTTTGGGACAGCGGGCTTTGGCGCTGTTAGATCGCAAAGGAACCCTCGCGATGGTTAGATCGCGGGTAGGGGCGCTGCCCCTGGCCCCGCAAGGGGATTCGTTCCGCGATTGCGCCCGAAAACGCTAAACGGGACCGTCGGGAAAAATTTACTCATAAAATTGTAAAAATTATAAAAAAAAATTACAGAAAATTATGAAAATATATAATTTTGAATTATATATTAATTTTGTGATAGTCATGGCTCAAAAAGACCCAATGTGATTTGATTTGTGTTGTAATTCATAATACGGCCTACGTGCCGTCATGTGATGTGTGTGCTGTATTTTGATTCGCGACCTGCGCGTCGTGCCTTCTATTTTATTCTTGTTGTAAATTATATTTAGACTCGAATGTAACTCGAGTTTCTAAAATTGTAATGTAAAAAAATTGGAACGGTGGAAGATCCACTCGAGACGGAGTTACTAGGAAGGCGCGAGCAACACAAGGTGGTCAAAAGGAAGGAGCTTGAGAAGCTATTGACCTTAGGTTGACCATCCGATCTTCTCATTGGCTTGAGAAGATCGTAGTAGGGCCATGACATAATCACAAAATTATTTGATTAATTATTTAATTAATTATTTTGTGTATATGTGATGCATGCTAGTTAATTAAGTAATTAATTAGTGCCTTACGATTAGATTAGATCTAAGTCGTGCACATGATGCACCCTTCGATTAGATTAGATCTATCGAGTATATGATACGCATCATCGTTTAGATTAGATCTAAATCACGTCAACTCGTAATGCCTACCATGCCGTGATACCTACCACTACCTCGATCGCATGTTGTTGTTGAATCTGCCAAAGTAGAGCAGCACATACTATCTTGGTAGGGTACGGAGGGACAATCTTAGTCCCACCTATCAACGCATGGGTGAGTACAACTCAATTAGATTGAGTATTCCTAGTTAACTCGGTTGGATCGAGTATAACTATAGGCATTCTTCCAACGGTTGAAAAGATAGGTCAAAATCACATATATATTAACTCTCGGGCGTATTAGCCAAAGCTAACTCGAGTTTTAATATAAATGCGGATTTTGATCCTATAAACAAGAGTTGCATAGAGATGTAATTGGTAATCATTACCTACCAATCATACTAAGTCTTGGGCGTATTAGCCAAAGCTAACTCAAAGGTTAGTATGATGTGGATCTTGTCCCACATGAATTATAGAATTCAGTGGAAGCATCATTTAGTTAAAGACCTAATTAAATGATTAAGAATATGATATTTATTTCTGCATTTATTTTTGTTGTAGATTACCATGACGTCGAATACGAACACCTTCTCTCTGCGATCTGTCCTTAAGAAGGACAAGCTCAACGGAGCAAATTTCCTGGACTGGTACAGGAACCTGAGAATAGTTCTCACCCAAGAACGTAAACTGTACGTTCTGGAGCAGCCCATTCAGGAGGCTCCTCCTGCCACTGCCACGCGAGCAGGCCGAGATGCTTACAAGAAGCATCAAGATGACGTATTAGATGTGTCCTGTCTTATGCTCGCGACCATGAACTCTGAGCTTCAGAAGCAACATGAGTTGATGGGCACTTACGATATGGTTGAACATCTTTGTCACCTATATCAAGGACAAGCAAGGCACTGGAAGAGGAACTCCAAAGAATACCTGGAAGATCTTACGAAGAAGAGAAATAAGATTTCTACTTCAGGTATACATGTTATAGAAGTCAACCTCTCTATTTCTTCATCGTGGGTATTAGATACCGGATGTGCTTCGCACATTTGTACTAATGTACAAGCGCTGAGAAATAGCAAGGCATTGACGAAGGGTGAGATAGACCTACGAGTAGGCAATGGAGCACGGGTTGCTGTAGGAACTTACCATCTATCTCTGCCTTCTGGGCTTGTACTAGAATTAGAGGATTGTTGTTATGTGCCTGATTTAACTAAGAACATTATATCTGTTTCTTGTTTGGACAAGAAAGGTTTTTCGTTTATAATAAAGAACAAATGTTGTTCCGTCTATTTAAACGAAATGTTCTATTGTAGTGCACCTCTGATAAACGGACTCTATATTCTAGACCTTGAGAGCTCTATCTATAACATAAATACCAAGAGGTTCAAGTCAAATGACCTGAACCAAACCTATCTCTGGCACTGTCACTTAGGTCATATAAATGACAAGAGCTTATCCCAGCTCCATAAGGATGGTTTGCTGGACTCATTTGATTTTGAATCATATGAGATATGCGAGTCATGCCTACGAGGCAAGATGACCAAGACTCCCTTTAGTGGGCATAGCGAGAGAGCAACTGATTTGTTAGGACTCATACATAGTGATGTATGTGGCCCTTTCAATGTTGCTGCTAGAGGCGGTTATAGATACTTCATCACATTTACTGATGACTTCAGTAGATATGGTTATGTGTACTTGATGACACATAAGTCTGAATCCTTTGAAAAGTTCAAAGAATTCAAGAATGAAGTACAGAACCAGCTTAGCAAGAGTATTAAGATACTTCGATCCGATCGAGGTGGAGAATACCTTAGCCATGAGTTTCGTGACTACCAAGCTGAGTGTGGTAATCTATCCCAACTCACTCCTCCTGGAACACCACAGTGGAATGGTGTATCCGAAAGGAGGAATCATACCCTATTAGATATGGTACGATCTATGATGAGTCACACAAATCTTCCGACATACCTTTGGGGCTATGCTCTAGACACGACAACTTTTATACTCAACCGAGTTCCATCCAAGGTCGTGATAAAGACACCATATAGGATATGGACTAGGAGAGATGCCCAGGTATCTTTCATGAGGATTTGGGGTTGTGAGGCTTAAGTTAGACGTCAAGTCTCAGACAAGTTAGGACCCAAATCTGACAAGTGCTATTTCATCGGATATCCCAAGGAAACTAAGGGATATTACTTCTACATTCCCAGTCAGCACAAGGTAGTTGTGGCAAAGACTGGGGTCTTTCTAGAAAGGGATTTTGTTTCTAGAAAGACTAGTGGGAGCACGTTCGATCTTGAAGAAGTTCAAGATGCGAACAATAGCACTGATGCCTCGATGGAAATTGAACTGGAACCACAAAGTGTTGTGGATGATGTTGTTCCACAAGGAGTTGAGGAACAACAACCAGTTCAAGTAGACATACCTCTTCGCAGGTCTGATAGGGTACGTCGTCAGCCTGAGAGATACTCATTTCTCTTGTCTGACCATGATGACATTGTGCTCATAGAGGATGAGCCTACCACCTATCAAGAAGCTGTGATGAGACCAGATTCTGAGAAATGGCTAGAAGCCATGAGATCCGAGATAGAATCCATGTACACCAACCAAGTATGGACTTTGGTTGATCCACCTGAAGGGGTAAAACCCATTGGGTGTAAGTGGGTCTTTAAGAGAAAGACTGACATGGATGGACTTATCTATAAGGGGCGCTTGGTAGCTAAAGGTTTCAAGCAGATTCATGGTATTGACTATAATGAAACCTTTTCTCCAGTAGCGATGTTTAAGTCCATTCGGATCATGCTTGCTATTTCAGCCTACCATGACTATGAGATATGGCAGATGGATGTCAAAACCGCGTTTCTGAATGGAAACCTGCTCGAGGATGTGTACATGACACAACCTGAGGGTTTTGTAGATCCACAGCATACTAGCAGAGTATGCAAGCTGCATTTATGGACTAAAGCAAGCTTCTCGGAGCTAGAATCTTCGATTCGATGATGCAATCAAACAGTTTGGTTTCATCAAGAACGAAGATGAGCCTTGTGTCTACAAGAAGGTTGTAGGGGATATAGTTGTCTTCCTCATATTGTATGTGGATGACATACTACTCATTGGGAAGGACATCCCTATGCTTCAGTCTGTCAAGACCTGGCTAGGGAGTTGCTTCTCAATGAAGGACTTAGGTGAGGCATCCTGCATTCTAGGGATACAGATCTATAGATATAGATCTAAGAGATTGCTTGGCTTAAGTCAGAGTACATACATTGACAAGGTACTCCTTCGGTTTGCCATGCAGAACTCCAAGAAGGGATTTCTGCCGATGTCACATGGCGTGAGTCTTTCGAAGACTCAAGGTCCCTCTTCTAGAGAGGAGAGAGACCGCATGGATCAGATCCCTTATGCCTCAGCCATAGGATCGATCATGTACGCCATGCTATGTACTCGACCTGATGTCTCGTATGCTTTGAGCATGACGAGCAGATACCAGTCAGATCCAGGTGAAAGTCACTGGATAGCGGTCAAGAATATTCTTAAGTACTTAAGAAAGACTAAAGAATATTTCTTGATATATGGAGGTAATGATGAGCTAGCTGTAAAGGGTTACAGTGATGCTAGCTTCCAGACCGACCAGGATGACTATAGATCGCAGTCGGGGTTCGTGTTTTGCATTAATGGTGGTGCTGTGAGCTGGAAGAGTTCGAAGCAGGACACAGTAGCTGATTCTACGATAGAAGCCGAGTATATTGCTGCATCAGAGGCAACAAAGGAGGCAGTTTGGATTCGCAAGTTCATCACTGAACTTGGGGTGGTTCCTAGCATTGCTGATCCTATTGAGCTCTATTGTGACAACAATGGAGCTATAGCACAGGCGAAGGAACCTCGCTCACACCAGCGGACCAAACACATACTACGGTGCTTCCATCTCATTCGAGAGATCATCGAGAGAGGAGATGTGAAGATTTGCAGAGTACCTACAGAGGCTAATATCGCAGATCCCTTGACCAAGGCTTTGGCATAGAGGAAGCATGATGGTCACACTAGGTCATTGGGGCTTAGAGCCTACACTGATTGGCACTAGTGCTAATGGGAGATTGTTAGCTAGAGCCCTAGAGCCAATCATTTGATGATTGTATTTTGGACTTGTTGTATCATATTCTATATAAATAAAGGCATTTGATTTTTGATTATTATACTTACTTGTATTGGTGCCAAATAAACTAAGTATAATAACGTCCTTGAGTAGAAGGTTCTCACCTATATCAATCGGTTAGTTGAACCGATAGTGAGATGATATAGGGAACACTACTCTTAATCATTTCTAGTCGAGTATTTACATTCAGGGACAATGTTAATGCAATAAGACTAGCATGTAGGTCAACTCGATGACTTGATCTCACAAGTCATGGATATAGAGATATCAAGTTGACACATGGGTATGCATTGGAGAATGTATACTGAATGACCCGCCATGAGAAAGTATCATGGATCGTTATATGAGTGTCATATACTTTCTCATGTGGCTATTAGTATGACTACTAGTCCTTAGACCTGAAGTCACCATGGTTCCCTACATAAGGAGTTATGTACTTTAGTTCGTCAAACGTCACCCGTAACTGGGTGGACTATAAAGGCGATTACTGGGTATGTAACAAATTATGCGGAGGGATGTGAGTGATGTAGATGGGATCTATCCCTCCAATATGACTGGAGAGACATCGGTATTCTTGATAGAGTGAGACCACGAAGTGCAAGGCCATGCCCAAATGAGTCAATATGAGATATTGAGCTCATTTGATTGAGTGAGTCTACTTGGAGTTCAAGATTAAGATTGATTAGAGGATGACACAGTCTATGCCTTATATTGATCAATCTAGATGTCTAGGATAGAAGGACACTTGTCATATATTGTGAGGAGTCACAATTAGTAGTCACAAGGTGATGTTGGATCTCAACATTCTTGTAACTTGGGTAGTAATGATGTATTGCTAGATACCGCTCATTACTTATGTTTCTAAATGAGTTTAGGGGCATTGCCAATGTTACAAGAACCTATTGGGTCACACACAAAGAACAAGTGGATGGAGATTAGGTTCATATGATGAACCAAGAGGATTAGATTCATTTGATGAATCAAATTGGATTAAGAGTAATCCTAATTGGGCTAATTGAGTTGGACTCAAGTTGATTCATGTGTTCAATGAGTCTAATTTAGATTATGACTCATTGAATCAATTTAATTAAATGAATTAGATTCATTATATTAAATTGGCTTGAATTAAATGGTTGGATTAGATCAACCATGAGAGAGATTAAGTCAAGTTTGACTTGACTTGAGAGGAAGATGAAGAGTTAAGTTTGACTTGACTTTATGCCACCTCATTGATGAGTTGGCATTAAGTGGACCAATGATGATGCTCCACATCATCATGGTTACTTAAGTGAAGTGCCACCTCATGGGAGTTACCAAGAGTTGTGACTCTTGGTATCCCATGGAGGTTACAAACCACTTAATTAGATGAAAAGAGTTTCATTTTTGCAAGAGTAACTCTCATTCAAGTGATCTTCCTCCTCCTAAGCTCTCTTCTTGCTCCTTCTCTTATCTTGGTCGTGGGTTTCAAGCAAGGGAGAAGAAAGGAAAGTGAATATAATCCAAGAAGAAAGGTTAGTGAAAGTCACATAGAGATTTTAGAGGAGTGTGTTCTCTTCTTTTCCTTTCTTCTTCTTCCAATCCTACCCGAGAGCCCTAGAGAGTGCTAGCACACTTGTGGTGCTCTCTTCTCCATCCTTGTGTGTTAGAGAACACATCTTGTTCGTGTGGATACTTCTAGAGGATTGTCTACGTTGACAATCACGAGATCCGGCGTACCTTGGACGAGCGGGATTCGCGAAGGGCACGCATCTTAGGTATAAAATGTTTTTTTCCTTTGTAGATCTACTGTAGATCATAGTTTGAAACTCGTACTCGTATTTTCGAAAGTTTTTTTCGCACGGATCCAATGGCTAGGGGGTTTCGGGGTTTCCGCGACGCGAAAAAGCGGTTTTCGCGGCCCGAAAAACCAACAGTGCTGATCTCACCAAAAGGCATGGAGGACTAAATTTGGGGAGTGATCCGATAATCCTGAAAAAGAAAGGTGCTATTCTAGTCTTTGAAGACCTAGCCGAAATTCTCAAAAACGAAAGGCGAAGATGAGTACTTCTACTCGTCCCCCAGCTGTTACAACAACAACCGCGACGGTCCCTAGTCCTCGGTCCCTAGTACGGAGGACCAAATCCGAGATTACCATCGAAATCAACGACGATTATATAATCTCCAAAGACGTTTTCTACCAAGCCAGCGACGATTCAGAAGAACTATTGAGACTCAACTAAGTCCTGAAGCTCAACTTGAACTCTCCCGATCTCAGCGGGCTGGGATGGTGCCGGCTGAAGTTCTTTATTCTACAGGATATAGGCCAACTCAGCATCGGGTTTATCAACAATATTTAGAGGAAGACATTTTATGTGTAGAAAATAATCAAGTAGATCTGCCACTTGTCACTGAGCACCATAAGCGTGATCAAATATTAGGACTTGAACATGCATTACAAATCTAAACTAGACTCCAGAGAAATGAATTTTATTTTAGATTTATCATAAGACTAAATGGAACCATGACTCTATGCTAGTAGTGGTAGATCAATTCAAACATTTTATTTTGTGTTATAAGACTAATGATGTCTCACATATAGTTGATAGTTAAGTTGTTCTTCAAGGAGATTATTAGACTACGTGGATTACCTACCTCTATAGTTTTTAGATAGGAATGAAAAATCTATCACATATTTTTGGAAAACCATATGGAAGGCTATTTAGGGACCCCTTAAATTTCTATTTGCTTTCCATCTATGGACTATGGGCAAACCAAGGTTGTTAAACACAGTGACACTTGCTTAGTTATTTAATGTGGAAAAACTTAGAATTGGGGATTCCATTCTATCACTTGCCGAATTTGCATACAAGAATTTGGTAAATTGGTCTTGTGGTTGCAATTTATTTGAAATCATATATAGGTCAGAAGTTCAATAGCTAGTTGACTTGATTCCTCTATCTACCACTTTCAATTCATATGAAAGATTCATGCCAATGTCTGCAAGAAAATTGTATTGAAGAATGAAAGTTATAAAATTCAAGTTGATGCACATTGTAAACTTAGACTATAATGAAATAAATTATATGTTTGTTTGTATCTGTTCCAAATATTTCCCTAAAAACTTGCTCAAGAAGCTTTATGCTGGCCTCTCTGGTCCCTTTCAAATTATGAAGGAAAAAAAATAGTTCTTATGTATATGTTATTGACCTATGAGCTAATTTGAACATTAGTCTAATTTTCATATTATCACATTCAAACCTTCCTATCTATTTGTTGGTTTGCATATAGTAAAGGTGTCAATGACGTGCCTAACCTATTGTCTTCTGGACCTAACATGGCATGACATGGATTTTAGTGGGTTGTGAAAAGGCACGACCTGGAGGATGTTGAGTTGGGCCGAGTCACAAGCAACCCAACCCATTTGATACTGCTAACTTATAAGTCACACTCTGACAATGTTGGTTCCTACACTCCCTTCCATGGCACAACTCACTTTTCAAATTAAGCATACATTGGATTCTTAAATAATGATATCCCCTACCAGAAGTATCCAGAGATAGCAAGTTTATTGAAAAGGACTTTTGAAAATTTACAAAGCTTGGATTTCTGAGTACAAACTTCACTATCTTACTCCCAAGCTTTTTGAAGAACCAATAGACCCATCCACAGAGCCACATCTCCCCACTCCACAAAGTCCAGTTCTTCTTGGTAGGGGAGAATGATGTAATTAGAAAGGATTCTCATAGTGTCAATGTAAAATTATCTTGCAATTCATAAGAATTTTATTTTATACTCTCTGTGTAAGAGTCTTTATTTTGTATGAGGTTATGTTTGTATTTACTCTATGTAAATATATAAGATCCATTTGCTAATAAGGCACTGTTTACCTGAATTTCTGGCAATATCCCATTTCCATAAAGAGAGGCCAAAATAGAGATGGATGTGAAAGCCTCGTATGTACGCTGAACATTTGAGGAGCCCAACGAATAGTCTTTTTCAGGTGCATTTTTGGAGTAACCTGAGAAAAGCAAACAGCAAGAGTTATATGGACATGCAATTTAGTTTTCTGGTTCAAAAGTTGTTACAAAGCAAGCATAAGTATTGGAAGTAGCAAATACTCTTAGGAAGATAGAATTTTGAGAAATTTGTTGGGTGCGTGATTTTGTCCTTCAGTGTCATTGATCAATCAGTTAAAGGTTCTAACTAAATAATTTGAGCATCACTTATAGTTATAAGTAATTATTGCAGTCAAACATGTTAACTGTTTTAGGGGATATAACAGTGTGCCATTAAGAAATGTTCAACTCACCTTCTCATTTTTCTGCATCATTGATCAAATTACAGATCGGAGTCTCAATCACTATACATAATCAATATTTAGATCCACCAAATTTAAAAATTGCTAGAGCCAACAAAGTTTGATTGATGCTATCATATGTGTTAGGCTTCATTAAAGAAAAGCATCAAGCCTTTAAGCAGATGAAGAATAAGATTGTCTAAAAAAAATTCAGCGTGATAACACAAAACAAAGTACCATTTAGATGTTTCAGCATGTGTGTAATTCAAAGAAAATTCAGTTCCTTAAAAATAAGGATTTCAAGGTTAACAGCAGTCCTACTAGAATGTGCAGAGTGAAAGTTCAAGTCCATATGCCTTGGTAGTTAGCCTATCACTTTAATCCTTTAAATCTTAATCCTGGTCTTCAGTTGGAAATGGAAAAATTTATTCTTTGCACTCCACTATAATTATAAATGTTCCTTTATATGGAAGGGTGACATATAAGAAGGGAACAAGAAAGAGAATTCAGTTTGAAAATAACCTGCATAAATACAGCCCCCCGTGACGAGACCACTATATGCCAAGCTTAAAATTACAGAGGCAAGGTTGATATGCCGAAGGGAATGGAAAGAAGGTAGCTGAGATAGAAGTATCAACACAACCGTCACCATGATGATAAAATGATACAACCTCAAGGGACCATCAGGAGATAGATTGGAGTACATGGTCTTCTCAGTCCAATAGTTTCCATGAAACAATGACAAAGTAGTGAAAAATGTTAGTATAGCTCCTGAATGCTTGTTGGCATATCATTGCGAAAACTACTATATATCAGGGTAATTACTCAATACTAATCATGTGGCTACAATAAGTTGAGCATTTCTTGTTATTGATCACAACAAGAAAAGCAAATTTCAATATTCTATGTTTCTTGGTTGAACAGCAGGACAGTGACCACTTGGAATCTAATAGATGTTAGTAGTGTTGGACTTCCTCAAAAGAAAGTGTTAGTTGTTGTAAGTTGGGTCCCCATGTAAGTTGGGTCCCCCATGTTGGACTTGCCAATTTCTCCCCTATGGAAGTTGGGTCCACAACAACCATGACAATTAATATCCTATTCATCATCTCTTTTAGTGTGTGGTTCTTCTATTCCACAAGGTTTAGTGTCATCTGCTAGAATAACATTTTCTGCTACCGCTTTTTGAAAGTTGATCCTAGAAAATTTTACCAATTTTCTCTGCTATGGAAGTTGGGTCCACAACAATCATGACAACTAATATCATATTAAAATTGTTATTAGAATTTGTAATTATTGATCTAACTTTTTGCTGTCACACAAGTGAGCTCATTGGTAGGGGTGTAATCGAGCCGAGCTGAGTCGAACTCTTGGATGTTTGAGTTTGGCTCTTT
This sequence comes from Zingiber officinale, assembly GCF_018446385.1. Classification (NCBI taxonomy): domain Eukaryota; kingdom Viridiplantae; phylum Streptophyta; class Magnoliopsida; order Zingiberales; family Zingiberaceae; genus Zingiber; species Zingiber officinale. The sequence goes on along the minus strand of NC_056000.1, from coordinate 101,186,990 downwards.
ATAATCGAGCCAAGCTCAAACTTTATTTAACGAATATATTCATGGCTCACGAGTTTATTAGAACTTTTATCGGGCTTAAACGAGCTTAATAAATATAAATTATAAATTATAAATTTAAATATTCATTAAAAATTAAATTATCTATTTTAAAAAAATTATAATATTCTTGGTAAAATTTATAATTTTATTCTAATAAATAAATTTAATATATTTGTCTATGTTTTTCATAAGTAGAGTGCAAAATCTATAAATTCAATATCAAAACTATTATTATTTTTATTTAAAAGTTGATTTATAAGTTTAACGAACATGTTCACGAGCTAACGAGCCGAATATTGTGAAGTTTGAGCTTGGTTTGTTTATCTTAACGAGCCTCATTAAACGAGCTCAAACGAGCTTTTATCGAATCGAGCTTCGAATAGCTCACGAGCGGCTTGGCTCATTTACACCCCTATTCATTGGGTTGTTAGTAATCCAACAGAGTTATCGTTATTACATTATGGGTCATAACTAGTAGACACACCTATACGGGTTTGCCAACACACTCCTTTAGATTTAATTGTAATGATGTTAGTTGTCGAGTCACCTCTTTGCAATATTGACACACCCTCTCATATAAGTATTGGTCCCTTAGCAATCAGCTAGAAGGAAGATGAATAATCTGCATAATAAAATGAAAAGACCTTTTTCGACTTATAACTTTATCAAAATAAACCCTCATATAAAAATATTAAAAGACTAAAAAAGGAAGAGGCTCCGAAAGAATTACTTGGTTACAACCGGAGAGATTGTTAATCCAAGGAAGATGAAAAGCTCAGTCAAAAAATCTCCTCTAGAGGAAAAGCCTCTTACAACAATTAAATCTCACAACGAGAAAGCTAAACTCAAAAGTAATCGATTATAAGTGTTGTTTCTAGCTTCTAGGACCAGGACTGTATTTATAGTCCTGGTTGGGGCGCTTGGAAGGGTTCCAGATGCCTGGAGGGGGATAAAACTTTATCCCTGTCACAACAGATCACGCTTGACGCGTTCCAAATAAAAATCCTGGTTCAAGCGCCCGGAGTAAGGCGAGTCCGGGCTCCCGAACTCGGTCCAAGCCCCGAACCAAGAAAGTCAACATCCTGTTGACTTTCAGTCCGGATCTTTCGCTCTGATTCCGCTCGCCTTAGTCTAGGTCTTCCGCTCCGGCTCTACTCGAGTGATCTCGGCCATTCAGAATAGGACTCGCCTGAACCCAACTTCCGGTCTTCGAGCAATCTTCCGCTCCGGCTTCTCGTCCCTCGGAAACGCCGCCGACCTCCTTCTCGTCCGCCCATGTACTCTTCCGCAGCACCTCGTTCCTCAGACGCACCGAGCTCGTCGGCTTTCTTCTGTGCCGTCCTTCTTGCTAGCTGCATCTTTTGCTTGACTTCCTGTGCTCCTAAGTTCCTGCACACTTAGACACAGGAGTTAAAAATCAATAGGACCTAACTTGACTTGGTTGATCATATCAAAACTACCTTGGGGTACTAACAATCTCCCCCTTTTTGATATAATCAAACCCAAGTTAAGTTAGGACAAACAAACATAAAGAAATAAGAAAGTAATAAATTTGTAACTTAAGAATTTGCAAAAAAAAAAATTAAATTATCCTCCTCCTAGACTTAATATTCTCTTCTCCCCCTTTGATCACATTAAATAAGGTACTTTTAAAATGATTTTGGAAAATCTAAATTTAAAATCTAACGGAAATAAAAAACTCTTAACTAAAATTGGAAGTTTTAGTAAAATTTCAAGAATTTTGCATTTTGAAAAATTTTCCAAAGGAAAAATTTCAAAAGAAAAAAAAATTTAGATAAGATTTCTCAAAAAAAATAAATTTGCTAAAGTAACTCTAACAAATATGCTTTTTATTAAGTAAATTTTTGATGATCAAAAATTTTGATAGACAATTTAAACTATTTTTATAACTACTAAATGCTTAACAGTTAATCAACTTCCAGGCTGTAGCGAGACACTAGGCCTTCTTGGATATTGAAATAACAACCACTTTCTAGACAAAACCTTTTAAAGAAATCAAATATTTAATTTGCTCTCTGAAAGCCCTAAGTCCAAAAACAATCAACTTAAGTACGTTTTTGACACCCAATATAGGTTCTTTCCTACTGGGTTAATTAAAAAATTTTTAGGAGTATACTTTCTAGATAATTTTCTAATTTGACCCTTATGATTTTTAAAATACCAATTAAGTCCTGAATAATTTTTTAAATTAGAAGGAATAAACTTTGAGCATTGAGCATGTATGACTTTTCAAATTTTCTATTCCCCTTTTCAAATTTTCATTTTCTAAGTTTATTTTGTCGAAATATTCTAATAGGCAAGAATCAACTAAGGTTGATTTTAAATCCATATTTTCTTTCTCTAATTTACAATATTTTTTTATAATAGTTTTATAAATACAAATATTTTATCCGGAGGTAGAGATCGTACCTGACTTACTTTGTCGATTCCGTAATCCGAAGCTCCCCCTAAAGTACTGCTTTCTTTCGACGTCGCTCCCCCTTCATCGATGCTCTTGATGCTCATTTCAGACGAGCTTGCCTCATCTTCGTCTTCTTGGTGACTTGCTACTAGCTTAAGTCCGACAAGGGCTTCTATCTTCGATTCGGATGACGTGTCATCCCACGTCGCCTTTAGATTAACCTTGGGTCAGACTGGCTTCTTGTTCTTTTTCTTATCCTTGTCCTTGCTCTTCAACTTTGGGTAGTTATCTTTGACATGCCCTTCTTCATTGCAGTGGTAGCATCTTACTTTCTTTTTTCTTTTTGTACCCTGCAATTGATTAAATTTATAGATTTTTAAATAATTTTTAAAATTTTCTTACCATGAATGCTGTTTCATCGTCATCGAGAGACGATTCAGAATCTCGTTCATCCATCTTTGACTTTAAGCCAATGTTGTGCTTTGACTCCTTCTTCAGATTTGCACATCTTGTTTCATGGACTTCAAATGTTGAAAATAATTATTCTAAAGTAGTTAATTTTAGATTCTTAGATATATAATAAGCATCTGCTAATGATGCTCATTCAATATTTCTTGGGAATGTGTTAAGCACGTACTTTAGCGAATCTCGGTTGCTTACCTTTTCTCTGAGATTCGTGAGTCTGGTAATGAGCTCCTTGATCCTTGAGTGAATGTGCGCAATGGTTTTTCCTTCTTCTAGTTTGATGTTGCTAATCTGGTTTCTGAGCAGATCTTGTCTCGCGAGTTTCGCCTCTGAGGTTCCTTTGTGTAGTTCCAAGAATTTCTCCTCCTTGGCAGACTCGTAGGCTCCGATCTGGTTGACTTCTTATGATGGTAAGACGCTTAGCAGATGGAACTCTGTTTTGCCGTTTGCCACAAAGTATGCTTGCTCCTTCTTATACCATTGGTATTTTTCTTTGCCTTTGGGTGCTACAAAACCAAATTCCATTATTAAGAGTAAATCAAAATCTGTTTTAAAGAATATCTCCATCCTTTTCTTCTAGCTCATGAATTCCCGCCCGAATTTTGGTGGGAAGATGCTCGGTCCGACCATCTCGAGTGCTTCGTTCGGCGATTAGTCCTTCTGAAGATGTTGGGCTCTGATACCACTTATTGGTCCCTCAGTGACTGACTAGGAGAGTGAATAGGTTGCACAATAAAACGAAAAGACCTTCTTCGACTTATAGCTTTATCAAAATAAACACTCGCATAAAAAATATTGAAAGACTAAAAACGGAAGAGGCTCAGAAAGAATTGCTTAGTTACAATCGGGGAGGTTGTTAATCTAAGAAACATGAAAAGTTTAGTAAAAAAATCTCCTCTGGACAGAGAAGCCTTTTACAACAATTAAATCTCACAACTAGAAAGCTAAAATCAAAACTAATCAATTACAAATGTTGTTTCTAGCTTCTAGGACCAGGGCTGTATTTATAGCCCTGGTCAGCGTGGCTGGAAGGGTTCCAGGTGCCTGGAGGGGGATAAAACTTTATCTCCGTCGCAACGGATCACATTTGACACGTTCCGAATAAAAATCCTGGTCCGGGCACTCGGAATTCAGCGAGTCCGAGCGCTTGGATTGGGTCTGAGCGCCCGAACCAAGAAAGTCAACATCCTATTGACTTTCAGTCCCAGTCTTTCGCTCCTGTTCCGCTCGTCTTGGTCTGGGTCTTCCGCTTCGGTTCCGCTCGCCTTGATCCGGGTCTTCCGCTCCGGCTCCACTCGTTTGGGTGATCTCGGCCATCCAGAATAGGGCTCACCCGAACCCAACTTCCGACCTTCAAGCAATCTTCCGCTCCGACTTCTCGTCCCTCGGAAATGCCGCGCGCCTCCTTCTCGTCCACCCGCATACTCTTCCGCAGCACCTCGTCTCTCCGATATACCGAGCCCGTCGGCTCTTTTTCATGTCGTTCTTCTCGCTAGCTGCGTCTTTTTCTCGACTTCATGTGCTCCTAAGTTCATGCACACTTAGACACAGAGGTTAAAAATCAACAGGACCTAACCTGACTTGGTTGATCACATCAAAACTATCTTGGGGTACTAAAAATAAATTATAAGGTTGAGGTAAGGGTGCACGATAACAACAATCAAAGTCTTATCCCATTAGGTAGAATCGAGGTAAGGGTGTAACAGTTTATTTTTATTACCCTACCCATATTCTTTCCATTTATTGACAATCATTTTCCAAGATATGACAAACTTCAACTCAAAACATGAATTCTCTAAATTTCGAGTCCTAGTGAATTTTCAACATCTTGAAACTCTTAAGAGTGGAGAAAAGGAGGAGAACTCAAGAGGATAGATTGTTGCTTGAGTATTTTACTGACTTGAGCAAAAGGAAGGGGGTTTTGTTTATATATTTATAGAGATGAAGGGGTGTTCCTCAAGCTCGAAGAGGTGTGACACTTATGAAAAAAAAAACTTTATTGTATAGGATTACAATACACAATGTGACTCCTTGTTCAACATGAGCACGAGCTAGGGCGCAACCATATGATCAGAGCATGAGCCAAGGGTGTTTCTATTATCATTCAGAACATGAGCAAGGGATGATTCCATTGCTTGATCGACATGCATGCTAGGGTGAGTCTGTCGCTCTTTGGACGCATGACCTAGGGATGTGTCACTTTGTCGTCACCATTTAAGGCATGAGACAAGGGCACGTTCCATTATTATGTCCCAAAGTAGTGGGCAAGCATCCTTTTGACTTCTATGCAGCATAATAGTAAGCACAGGGCACACCAGATTAATTTTTCCAATGCAATACTGGATGAGGTTCCTTCGGCACCACTCAATCAGAATAGTAGTGTGTTCCTAGACGTTGTTCAACATCGACTTATGTAATCTATTGGTTGCTTTGACTGATCGATTGTATGCCCGATTATGAATTGACTTAATTGGGCTCAAAAGTTAATTCTCTTATTAAATCAAATTCTTATCTAGTCTTTGTTTGTAGCCCATACTTATAATTTAACAATCCCAACTTTTCAATCAAATTGGCACCTCTTATTGGTGTTGGTATTGATGCAACCGAAAAGAGGGGGGTGAATTGTTTGAAATTACAAACGTACCCTTCTCAACGCTTGTGACTTTAGCTGATAAACATTTGTTATTAAAACAGAAATAAATTACATAAAAATGAAAGAGGCTATCGGATTTTACTTGGTTACAACTAGGGAGGTTGTTAATCTAAGACAAATGAACCGCACTAAAATTCTCCTATCGTCATAGGCGGAGAAGTCTCTTACAGAACATTGAAAGAATATAAATTGGAAAACAGAATAAGAGAATTCGAGTACAAGTGTTGTCTATGAATGAAGAAGACCAAGGCTCTATTTATGACTCACCGATCGAAAATAGCAGTTTGCTGATATGGCGACTCCGGGCATCTAGACCTGCTTATGGCGCATGTGCGCCATATCTGCTCGCAACAGCTACATAACAATGCGATGATAAAGTTTTATCACGGTCCAGGTGCTTGGACCCAGTCCGGGTGCCCGGAGTGCTAATGACGTAGACCCAACTATTTATGTAGCAACGGTCTCCGTCGGGGTGCCCGAAGTGTTGCTGACGTGGACCCAACGATATCTACAACAACGGTCTGCATCATGGCGCCTATTTGGCACCAAACTGGTCCGGACGCTCGGACCAGCTTCGAGCACCCAGACTCCGGGCACCTAGACTTAGTCTAGGTGCCCGGACATGGTTAACTTAACGTTGACTTTGTTCGGTCTTCAACTCCGGTCACTTGGGTGATTTTTTGGGCATCTAGAATTGAGCTCACCTAAACTCAATTTCGGCCTTCTCTCCTCGAGTAGTCTTCCGCTCCGGCTTCTCGTCCCTCAGAAATCCGCGCACATCCTTCTCACTCCATCGACATACTCTTCAGCAGCTTTTCATTCCTTAGATGCACTAAGGCCGTCGACTCGATTCTCGTGCTATCTTTCTTGTCTGCCATTTCTTCCACTCAACTTCTTGCGTTTCTAAGTCCCTGCACAATTAGATGATAGCCATCAAATACGCAGAACCTAACTTGACTTGGTTGATCACATCAAAACCACCACGGAGTATTTACAATCTCCCCTTTTTTGATGTGGATCAACTCAAGTTAAGTTACAGTTAAATCAATATAGTAAAATAAATGAATATGCAAATTAAAGACATTTAATATGCAAATTTAAAACAATTAATATTATACCTCCCCCTAGACTTAATATTTTCTCTCCCCTTTTAGTCACATTAAAAATAGGGGTAAATATCAAAAATAAATTTGGAAAAAATTCTAAGGGATACATAAATAGTTATTAACATTTAAAAAAATTCTGGGGATTATTTTCGAAAAACTGAATTTTTATGAATTAAAAACTATTCATTTTTAAAAATAATTTTAAAATTATTTTTATTCTTTGAAAAATTCTGAAGAGTTTTGTCATTGTCAAACATAATAATCTATAATAGTGATAAAAGTTTCATGAATAATAAGGATTTATATAAGCAATAATAAATTATTTAATATAGAGAAATAAAATTTTCCAAAAAAAAATATTTCAAGCTTAAAAAATCTTGTAACTTTTCTAAGTATGTAAAATAGAAAGTATACAACAATAACAACAATAACAACAATAATCAAGCCTTTTCCCACTAAGTGGGTCGGTTGTATGAATCCTTTTACGTTATTGAGCTCTATCTCCTATTATATCATCATCTATATTTAAATAAATTTTATCTTATTTTATTATTGCTAACCAAGTCTTTTTGGTCTTCCTCTTCCTCATTTGATATACAAGTTTATCATAGTTTCACATCGCCTAATTGGAGCATTTATTGGTCGTCTAAGTATATGTCCGTACCATATTAAACGTGTCTCTTGGAGTTTTTTCTCAATAGATGCAACTCCGACTTTCTCTCTAATGTTCTCATTTCTTATTTTGTCCATCCTCGTATGTCCACACACCCACCTTAACATCCTCATCTCTGTAACTCTCATCTTTTGCTCATGTGCTCGAGTCATAGCCCAACATTCAGCTTCATATAACATAGCAGGTCTAATTGCGGTTTTATAGAACTTACCTTTAAGTTTAAGAGGTACTTTACGGTCACATTAAACACTCGACGCTCTCCTACATTTCACCAATCCTACTTGTATTCTATGTAAGACATCTCTCTCAATCTCTTCATCGTTTTACAAAAATGATCCTAAATATTTAAATCTCTCGGTTCTGGGCAACTCGTCATCTCCTATCTTAACAATTATTTCATTACCTCTAATATTGCTAAACTTAAATTCCATATATTCTATCTTTAATCTACTAAGCTAAAAACCTTTCCCTTCTAGTATTTCCCTCCGAGATGCTAGTTTAGCATTTACTCCTTCACGTGTTTCATCTACCAAAATAATATCATCTGCAAACAACATGCACTACGGTACTATGTCTTGAATGTGCACAGTGAGTTCGCCCATAATTAGTGTAAAAAGATAGGGAGTTAGAGTTGATCCTTGATGTAACCCTATTTTTATTGAAAATGCTTCAGTTACTCCACCTGAAGTCTTTACTTTGGTCGTTACATCCTCATATATATCCTTAATTAGTTCAATATATGTTACGCTAACACCTCTCTTTTCTAAAATTATCCATATAATTTTTCTTGGGACTCTATCATAAGTTTTTTATAAGTCAATGAATACCATGTGTAGATCTTGTTTTTACTCCTGATATTTTTTAATTAATTGTCTAAGAAGATGTATAACTTATATTGTCGACCTTCCAGGCATGAACCCAAATTGATTTTCTGTCACTGTGGTTTCCTTCCTTAATTTTTTTCTATTACTTTTTCTCAAAGTTTCATAGTATGACTTATTAGTTTAAAACCCCTATAGTTTGCACATTTTGTACGTCTCCCTTGTTCTTATATAAGGGAACTAGAGTACTTATCCTCCATTGGTTAGACAATTTTTTTATTTTCAATATCATGTTAACTAATTTTATAAGTAATTCAATACCTTATTTCCCTAAGCACTTTCATACCTCTATCGGAATATCATCTAGTCCAACGGCTTTTCATTGTGCATCTCATTTAAAGTTTATTTTACTTCTGAAGTTTGAATTCTACGATTAAAATTAAAATTTCTATGCTCATTTGACCTACTTAAATTATCTAAGTTAAGCTGGTCACCTAAACCTTCATTAAAAAGTTGATGAAAATACTTCTTCCACCGCTCTTTTATTTCTCCATCGTTTACTAATACCCTATTACATTTATCTTTAATACATTTTATTTGGCTAAGATCTCTTGTTTTCCTTTCTCTCACTTTAGCTATTTTATAAATGTCTCTTTCCCCTTCTTTTGTATCCAATTTTTGATATAATCGTTCAAAAGTTTCATTTTTTTTGCTTCACTCACTACTTTCTTAGCTTCTTTCTTGGCTATTGTATAAGTTTTTCTCGTTCTTACAAATATATAATTCCTTATAAACTATTCATTTTTCCTTCACTTTCTCTTGTACTTTCTCATTCCACCACCAAGATTCTTTACTTAGTAGTGCATGTCCCTTTGACTCACCGAGTACACTCTTAACTACTATTTTCAACTTTGATACCATCTTATCCCATGTTGTATTAGAGTCATCGTATATTTCATCTAATGCTTGTATTTCTACCGTCTCCTTAAATATATTTTGCTTCCCATCCTTTAACTTCCATCACTTAATTCTAGGAATCATATATATTTTCTTTTTAGTGATACTATGTTTGAGGCGTATATCCAACACTACTACCCTATGTTGGGTAGTTAAACTTTCTCCATGGATGACTTTACAATCTTTACAAATCTTTCTACTCTTCTTCCTAACAATAAAAAAGTTAATTTGCGATTTATAATTCCCACTTTTGAATGTGACTAAATGTTCTTCTCTTTTCTTAAAAAACGTATTAGCTAATATAAGGTCATATGTTATCGCAAAATCTAATGTAGTTTTCCCTTCCTCATTCTCGTTCCAAACCCATAACTCTCATGTACTCTCTCATATTTATCATTTTTCACTCCGACATACCTATTTAGATCACCTCCTATTAAAATCATTTCATTTGGTGGAATATTTTATAATATTTCATCTAAGTCCTCCCAAAATCTTAATTTGGTAGCTTCATCTAATCCTACCTGTGGTGCATATATGCTAATTATGTTCATAGTTTCTTTCGCCACTATTATCTTAAGGGTTATAATTCTATCCCCTTTTCTAACTATTCCTACAACTTCATCGTTTAACAAAATATCTACAATAATACCCACTCCATTTCTTGTTTTACTCTTTCTAGTGTACCATAACTTAAAACACGATTTCTCTATCATCTTTGCCTTCTCGTCTGTCCATTTTGTCTCTTGTACATACAAAATACTAATTCTTCTCCTAATCATCATATCTACTACCTCCATTGATTTACCAGTGAAAGTTCCTATGTTCTTAGATTATTAGTTTTCCTATCATATTTGTTCTTATCCAACCTATGGTGTGAGAACTCTTACATATTTAACACTATACCCAAGTTCTCATGGAAATGTAGCAGTCCTTGCTGAGACGTTACAGTCGGGCCTTGTAATGCAAACTTTGCATATTTAGTACTACACCCAAGTTCTGGAGATGTAGCGGTCCTTGCCGTGACGTTACAGTCAGACCCTGCAACGCGTTTCTTCTGGAGAACAACCTAGCATTAGCACAATAGTTTAGTGGATCCATTCATTGAATATTTGTCATAGTTTTGATGTTGGCTAGAAACTAAACGCAACCCTCCTCCTTTATCCGGGCTTGGGACTGACCATGACCGGTAGTCATGGGCGGAATTTGTAAAATAGAAAGTATATCCATAGAAAAATTAAATTTTTAAAGATTGCATTTTTGAGAATTTTTAATATTAAAACTTATCATTTTGACAAAAAATTTATAGAAAATTAGTTAACGTTCATAAAATTTTGAAATAATTTTTTTTGATAAAAAAACATAATATTTTATCACATAATAATTAAATGTTTCACAAATAAATTTCTGTTAGTAGATAATATTTCTATTTTTACAAATAAAATTTTGAGCAGAAAATATGACTAGAAAGTTGATAAAATAATTAATTTTACCAAAAGGAATAAATCAAGCAAATTAATTTTCTAGCATGCATATGAAATTAATTTATTGAATTAAGCATGATTTTGGTATCCAAAATAAATTATTTTCTACTGGATTAACCAAATATTTTGGAATTTATTTTCTATCTATTATAATTTGATCCTTATGGTATCTATAATACCAATTAAACCTATCATAATTTTTAAACTTTGAATTTTGAAAGGAACTTAAATTTAGGCATGCATCATTCCTTTTCAATAATTTTATTTATTCTTTTAATTTTTTATTTTTAATTTTTAACTTGTCGAAATCTTCTAATCGACCAAATTTTGTTAAAGTTCCTTTTAATTCTATGTTTTCCTTTATTAATTTTTCATTTTTCATTTTCAGTTTCTACTTGACAAGAATTTTTAGAAAGTATTTTAATGAATTTGTATAATTTGTCAGGAGGTAGAGATCGTATCTAACTTACCTTATCAATTTCGTTATTCGACGCTCCCCCTTCATTGTTGCTTCCCTCTGACGTAGCTCCCATTTTGTTGATACTATCGATGCTCATTTTGGATGAGCTTGATTCGTCATTTTCTTGGCGACTTACCATCAATGCAAGTTCGGCGTAGACTTTAATTTTTGATTCTGACGACGATGATTTGTTCCATGTCACTTTTAGGTTTTTGTGCTTCATCTGGTTGGTCTTTTGTTCTTTTCCTTGTCCTTTATTTTTGAGCAGTTGTCCTTAATGTACTCTTTTTCTTGGCTATTATAACACCACACATTTTGTTTGCTTCGTAAAAGTGTCTTAGCCTGTGACTTGTTAAACTTGTTAGACTTGAGAAATTTACCAAACTTTCTTACCATAAATGTCACCTCATCTTCATCGAGTGATGTGTCTGAATCTAGTTCGCCTTTCTGTGCTAGGTTATGGGTCGTCTTTTCTTCTATATTTCTTAAGCTTGCATATCTCGATTTGTGAAGTTTGAAAATAGAAACCAAATTTTCTAATGTACTAACCATGAGGTCCTTAGACATGTAAAATAAGTCAACTATAGATGTCCACATGAGTGTTCTTGGAAAAGCATTTAAAGCATACTTTAATGAATCTCGGTTTGTTACCATTTCTCTGAGATTCATGAGTCTGGTGATCAGCTCCTTGATCCTTGAGTGTAGATGTGCGACTGTTTCACCTTCCTCCATGTTGCTAAGTTGGTTCTAGAGCAACTCCCGTCTTGCTAGTTTCACCTCCGATGTCCCTTTATGCATTTCTAGGAACTTCTACTAGAGCTCTTTGGCTGACTCATAGGCTCCGATCCGATTGACTTCTTATAGTGGTAAAATGCTTAGGAAATGGAATTTTATTTTACCGTTTGGCACGAAGTCAGCTTGCTCCTCTTATTCACAGATATTCTTCTTTATTAGCTCCTTGTTGATCTTTAGGTACTATAAAACCATATTTCATTATTAATAATAATTCAAAATTTATTTTGAAGAATACCTCAATCTTCTTTTTTCAAGTCACAAACTCCTCCTCGAATTTAGATGGATAGATGCTTGGTCTGACCATTTCTTATGTGTTTCGCTCGGCGGTTAGTCCTTCTGAAACATCCTTGCTCTGATATCAATTGTTGGTCCTGGTGCAGCCGGCAGAGGGAGGGGTGAATTACCTGAAATTACAAACGTGCCCTTCTCAAGGCTTTTAAATTTAGCTGATAAACACTTGTTATTAAAATAGAAATAAATTACACAAAAAATGAAAGAGGCTATTGGATTTTACTTGTATAAAATTTGATGCCCAAATAATAATTAAATAATAAGGTTATTTGACAAATAATCTTATTAGAATTTTTAAAAATTTTTAAAAATTTTCTGGGAATTTTTTGGAGCTCGTATGACGTACGTTAAGGGGATAAATTATTGAGGTAGGGGAAAATCTATTTAAGCTACCCCATTTAAACGAGAAAATGTTGAATTTATTTAAATAATTTTTATTTTTATTTTTCTTTTTCTTACCACGCCCTAATCTCTCTCGACGCCTTCTTCCTTCTCTTTCTCTCGCCTCCGCCAATTCTCCTTGCGCCCGACGCCGCCTCTCCCTCACTCGGCGTGGAGCCCGACAGCCGCCCTCTCCACGCGACCTCTTCTTCTCGCCTTCATCGCCGACCCAACGGAGCAGTCGTCGGTGTAGATCCAGTCGCAGATGATCTTCTCTCATGATCGATCGACTACCGGTTGTCAAATCCGAGCGGAGCGGTAGTGATTTCGTCAAGGAGGTCCAGCGCTTCCTCCTCACCAGATCTTGGATAAAGAGGTCCAACATTGTCTTCGTCTACCCTTCTTGCAGCTATGCCCTAGCTCTGATTCATCACCGGCGACCATTCTTGGATCATCGTTCCACCACTCGATCCGATTCTGTCGGGGGTATAAGTGGACCACCACCGATCGCCACCCGATCACTCTAGCTGATCGTCGCGAAGCTCTGGAGGGACTTGAGAGCCGATCATCGACGCACCACTTCTAGCGATCACCTGAGTTGATCACGATAGATCTGCTCCTTTGAGTATCTTTGTTCCTCTGCCTGTGTTGTGCTAATAGAACGAGCAATCATTGCCCTGCCCTTTGCCCTAGCTCACTGCCATCGCAGCATCCTGATTCCCTTATGAGAGATATCGGATCTAGTTTAGTGTAAGTCTTGCTCAGTGTTGGGTTAGTGTGGGTTTTGATTGCATATTTTGTTTGGGATGGGGAGATTTGATGCTTGGATGGATTTTGTAGCATTCAAGGACTGTTCGCTGGTGATCCACAATTCCGACGATCCTGTTTTGACAATGAATTCCTCTGGTCATGTTCCACCAGCGGTCACCTTGGACTTGGGTGAGGTTTTGAGGACTTGGATTTAGGACGAACATATTGACGTGGGATTATTTAGCACGATCGACATATAAAGGCGGGTACTTCTTACTTTGACTCTCTTTAGTTCTTTGGAACTTGGTGCATGAGCTATTTTTGGATAAAGACTGCTTTACCTTGACTCCACTCTAATATTTCCTGTGCTTGATACTTCAACTCAAACCTTTGAGACATTCATTTCTATATTCATACAGTCTCTTGTTGCCATCTATGATATTTAGCAAATACTAGATACCAATCTTGTATACTTTGATTGTTGTTTATTTATGTACCGTATTGAGCATGCTGGCTTCATGTAGCATACCTGATTCCTGTTTATATGTATATAATGACTATGATATTTTATGCATTATATCATTGCATGCATGTTAACGATAAATTCTCCCTTGCGGTCGAGAGAGTCGTTGACCAGAGCCGCACACTTGGTCACTCGAGAGAGTGGTAGCTGGAGTAGATGCCACTTGTCTTGTCGTGTCCCCACTCGTTCACTCATGAGTAGAGGAAGCTGGAGTTGCAAGCAGCAGGGACTCCCGTCGCAGATGTAGCTAGTTAGCTACTATGCAACTGTCCACTCGACTACTCGAGAGAGTGGTAACTGGAGTGTTGTATAGTTTGTCACTGAACTGGCCTCTCGACCATACAGGGGTCATGATGTAGAGGGGTGGACGGGAGTGACCATCAGTGCATACACTTTTATTATTATTATACCTACCTATGTTGTTGTTTCTTTGCTGTTGCTTCCTTATGTTTACAATGTTCATTTTGCCATGTGATACATTTATACTTGTTGAGTTATATATGTATTGATCGCATGTTGTTTGACTACAATTTACTTATTGATAGAATGTCTTTACCTCACATAATACCTTCATAGTGATGAACAGTTCAGTAGTCGATCGATATTACTCTTGATCTTCTTTTATCTAGCATAGGATATCGTTTCAGGTATGAACATATATTATGATTTTATTTTAGTATATGCTATTTCCCTTATGAGACTGTATACTGTTGACACTCTATATTTGTATATTATGTTCATGCACTATCTTTTCTTTACCTGCTGAGTCCCAGCACTCACCACCCCACAAACTGGTTTTTCTTTCGCCAGGTAGCAGGTAGATGAATCAAGGATGCTTGGAGAGTCCTGGCTGTCAGTCCCGCGTCACATTCGAGGATAGTTTTTCTTTTTGGTCTTATTTTCTATTTGGATGGTATAGTGATTTCGTGAGTTTGCGTTGTAACTAGTTGATGTGGATTTTGGAGTCTAGTCTGGTGATTGCAGATATTTTTGGTAGTTGCTTTGTTGGTTTTACATTCGTATATTTTTTTTTTTTTATAATTTTCACTGTGTTTACTTTCAGCCGTGTGGGTTGCTTATAAATTACGTGGTTGTGCTTATATCCAGTCGCGTGGGCTATTGAATATGTTTATATGTTGATGTATATAGTTGTGTATGTATATATGATTCATATTATCGCCAGTACAGGGGAGATGTGTTAGAATGTATATTAAAAGCCTAGCCTTTTGTAAATATTTTATTTTGAAATAAAGAATCACATTGGTCAAATGTCTACATTTATATGCTAAGTGTAGTTGTTCAATTAATTTATATTGTAGATAATATGGTGTGTGGTGTCACACACAGAAGATCATGTTATCAATTCCTTATAAATTATAAACAGTAGCTCACGACTAAGATGAAAAGGAGTAAACCATTGAAATAGTCATAGTGTAATTTGATATTAGTTTATCTTAACTATAAAATTACACTAGTATACTCAGAGTGTATTGAGC
This sequence comes from Zingiber officinale, assembly GCF_018446385.1. Lineage (NCBI taxonomy): Eukaryota > Viridiplantae > Streptophyta > Magnoliopsida > Zingiberales > Zingiberaceae > Zingiber > Zingiber officinale. The sequence goes on along the minus strand of NC_056000.1, from coordinate 101,171,677 downwards.
TGGACAATTTAAGGTAAGTTCTTTTTATACTGACTGAATAAAAGAACAAGACCTTTGGTATTATGGAAGTGTGTGCTCTTAATCCTGATATAATAACAAATACATATATCTAGTATTTATTTCTTTGACTTATCAATGGGTGAGATTTAGTTCAATATATCAAGAGGCCCGATAAGTTGGGAAATGATATTATTTATAGTGTGTTGTTGATTATAGAAGGAAACTGTGTCCTAATAATTTAGGTTGATGATGTCTCCAAGAGGAGCTCATAAGGATTGTCATGTAAACCCTGCAGGTGGATTTAGTCCGACATGATAATGAAGTTGAGTGGTACTACTCTTGGAGCTAGATATTAATTAAGTGAGTTATCAGTAACTCATTTAATTAGTGGACATTTTATATCTTAAACACAGGGAGACTAATACACTCATAATAAGAAGGAGCCCAAAATATAATTTGGGATTGGTGCAGTAGTTCAATAATAATTCTTTAGTGGTATGAATTATTATTGATGAAATTAAGTTGGGTGTTCGGGGCGAACACGGGGAGCTTAATTTCATCGGGAAACCAAAACCAATTCCTCCTTTCGGTCCCTATTGTAGCCTCTTATTTATAAAGTGTTATACTCACCTATACCCACCTTCTTACCCAACCTTAGGTGGCCGGCCAAGCAAGCTTGGAGTCCAAGCTTGGGCCGACCAAGCAAAAGGTTGAGCCAAGTAGAGGTGGCTGGCCCTAGCTTGGAACCCAAGCTTGGTGTGGCCGACCATGTAAAATTAAAAAGGATTTTATTTTTTAAAATCTTTTCTTATGTGGATACCATGGTTTTAAAAGAAAGTTTAAAATTTAAATCTTTCCTTTTATAGCTTTCTACAAAAGATTAAGTGAAAGGTTTGATATCTTTCCTTATTTGTAGTTAAAAAGAAGTTTTTAATTTTTTATAAAACTTTCCTTTTTTTAACCATCTTGATGATATAAAAGAGAGTTTTAAAATTAAATCTTTCCTATTATAGTTTCTACAAAAGATTAAGAAAAGATTTGATATCTTTCCTTATTTGTAGATTGAGAGGAGGATTTTAATTTTAAAGATAACTTTCCTTTTTGGAAATCATCCACATATTTTAATAGAGAGATTTTAATTTGTAAAATTTCCTTTTATAACCAACCATGAAGGGAAGAATTATTAGAGAAATTTTTATTTTAAAAATTTCTGAAAACAAATAAGGAAGTTTTAATTTTATGTTTAAAACTTGCCTTATTTGGAGCATGTCATGTGGCTGGCCATGTAAAGGGTTAAAAGAAATTTTTAATTAAATTTTCCTTATTAACCAATGGTAAGGAGAATAAGGAAATTTTAATTATAATTAAATTTCCTTATATATCAAGACCAAGGAATATAAAAGAGGGGTAGAGGTGTCTCACCTCACAACATATCTTCTATAATTTCTCCTCTCTTCCTTGGTGTGTGGCCGACCCTATTCTTCTCCTTTTCTCTTCTTCTTTAGTGGCCGGTGCATCCCCTTCTTGGAGTTCTTGTGGTGACCAGTTCTTGCTAGGAGAAGAAGGAGAGAAAGGAGGCTTTGCTCTTGTATCCATTGGAGCTTGGTTGGTGGTCGAGAATTGCTATCTCTTGGAGAAAGGTGCTTGGCCGAAACTTGGAAGAAAGAAGAAGGAGGCTTAGTGGATTCTCATCTCGGTAGATCGTTGCCTACACAACGTCTGAGATAAGAAGAGGAATACGATAGAAGATCAAGAGGTTGTTGCTTACAAAGAAAGGTATAACTAGCAATTATTTTCCGCATCATACTAGTTTTCTTTGTATAATTTTTGAAATACCAAACACAAGAGACATATGATTCTAGTTTTCAAATTTGTGATTCGAGTTTGTGTTTTTTTTTTGTTTTTCGAATTTGTGATTCGATTGTTCCTTTTGGTTAAACCTAGGGTTGTATAAGGAAATTAAATATTAGATTTTATTAAAAGGCTTTGTTTAGGAAGTGGTGGATGCTCTCATACCCAAGAAGGCCTAGTGCCTCACCATGTTTAACCTAGAAGCCGATTTCTGAAATTAATATTTAATTGAATTTGTAACATGGGTGGATTCGGATCAATAATGTTAAGTATCATTTGCGATCCAAGTCTAAACCTCTAAGAACAGATAAGTTAAATTTGGAATCAATAATGTTAAGTTCTGTTTGTGATTCCTAATTTAATTTCTAAAGAACACAATAGGTTGTTAGTAAAGGTTCAGGACTTGTACAAAATTTTTGTACAGGGGAACCGGTATGATATTCCGTATAGCAACCAACAAGATGCTATCAAAATTTTATCGGTAGAGACTCGTCTGGGGCGTGACAATTTATTGGTGTCAGAGCCACAGGTTTACGAGGCCTATTTTCTGTGTTTTGGAGTTTTGTATTTTGGTTTCTTGATGTGACTTTTCAAGTTTTGGGACCAGGCAATGACAGGAATCTCCAAGCTATAGGAGGTATGTTGTATATTGTTATCATACACTTCCGTTGTTACTTGACTAGTTGTTTATACCATGTATGACTTGCGTTATGTCAATCATTAGTTAGATCCATCAAACACTGCTAGAGATTAGGGATTACAGTCTCATGGGATTTCTTCTACTCTACCAGCAGTATTACCAGTTTTTGCTATTACTTGTTGAGTAGTGGATAGTATCTGCTAAATATTCTGTTGCTTTGGTTAGTAGAGGACCGATTTACCTTTGTTGACTTGGTCAGTAGAAGACTGATCTATTCTTGTTGGTGTAGTTAGTAAAGTATAGAGTTATTTTTATTAGTTCAGTCAGTAGGAGGCCGACTTACTCTATCATTGTTTAGGAGACAATCAAGTTGATTGATGTTGTGGATGGTTTGAGATTGATGGATATCGTGAGATCAAATATTGTAATATGTTGATTTTTGATGATTTATTGGTGGATATCCTTTTACACAACATCTAAATGTTGTGGTATATGGTGTTCTGATACTCTATTAGTGGATGTTTGACTTGGTGATCTATTATTTACTGCATGACGTTGATGGTGATATGAGGAGCAACATGTCTATGATATTTATGGAGTTGGTGATTTGTAGTTGGTGATTAGATTTCAGACTTGTTGCTAGTGATCTTATAATTGGGAATGTATGTTGTATGGACATTATGAATTTTTGGTTTTATCCTTTAGGTTTACAGTGCCTTAGATGTTTTCATGAATTCGATGAATCTGGTATTCCTAGGGAAGTTTGGAATAGTGGTAGTTGTCTTACTGACAATATTGCGGTATATTCCTGATCCAAGGTGGATCAAGAACAATATTCTCGTATACTTCTAGAGATGTTTCGACGGGAACATCTATATGTGAAGTTCAGTAGTGCGTATTTTAGTTGTCTTCTGTAAGATTTTTGGGACACATGGTCACCAGTAGGGGTATATCAGTGGATCCATAGAAGATAGAAACTTCTATCAATTGGGAGTAGTCGAAGTCTGTACAGGAGACTCACAACTTTCTTGGTTTGGCTGGATATTACTGGAGATTGGTTGAGGGTTTCTTTAGTATTATTATTCCATAGACTGGGCTATTCAGGAAGGGTATGGAACTTGGACAGATGCTTGTGAGACCAGTTTCAGGAGCTGAAACGAAAAGCTGATAACTGCACCCGTCTAGTTTCACCTTCTAGTGTAGACAGATTTGTACTCTACACAGAGGTATCGTACCTGGGGTTTGGTGCAGTTCTGATGTAACATGAGCGGAGTAGTCTCGTGTCATTAGTTAGAAATTCTCATCTAATGAGAATTATATTCTTTATTTTCGTGGGAGATTATGTGTGTTCCCGAGTCACTTCTTATCCAGGAGGAGTTACTAAAGGAAACATATCGATCTGGATTTGCGATACATTCGGGGGGCATTTGATGTATAGAGACTTGAAGCGTTCTTATTGGTGGAACAATATGAAGAAGGACATTACGGATTTTGTAGCTCGATATCTAGTATGTCAGCAAGTGAAGGCTGAATAGCGATAATTAGTAGAATTGTTTCAGTGGGTTCGGATATCAGAATGGAAATAGGAGCATGATCCGATGGACTTTATTATGGGATTATCCAGGACATGGAGAGGATATGATGCGATTTGGGTAATCATTGTTTGGTTGACTAATTCGCTTCCTTTCCACCGATTTGAGGGATGGATTCTTTGGATTGACTAGTAGTGTTATATTGTACAAAGATTACCAGACTTTATGGTATATCTATGAGTATGGATGGAGATCAACGATTTCACATTATGGTTTTGACTGTGGTTACAACAGATTTTGGGTTAGGAGCTTACTTTAGTATAGATTTTCATCCTCAGATTGATGGATAGTTTGAGCGCTCTATACAGATGTTGGAGGATCTGTTAATAGTGGATTATGGATTTCAGAGGTAGTTGATTTACCCATGGCTGGCTAGATAGTAGTGGGGGAGTAGCGGAAGCAGGGTGAGCTCATCACCCATAGAGTCATCTTTTACGGTTAAAGATTGGTTATGATACTTGGATGGAGTGGTATATGAGTATGTAGTTTGGTTGTTACTCTTAGATGAGGATCCCTGTGTTGAGCAATAAATTTGGGGGCTAAATTTTTATTAGTGGTGGAGAATGTAAAATATAATGCCTAAATAATATTTAAATAATAAGGTTATTTGACAAATAATCTTATTAGAATTTTTAGAAATTTTTAGGAATTTTCTGTGAATTTTTCGGAGCTCGTATGATGTACGTTAAGAGGATAAATTATTGGGCTAGGGGAAAGCCTATTTAACCTACCCCATTTAAATGAGAAAATGTTGAATTTCTTTAAATATTTTTTATTCTTTTTCTTTGTTTCTTTTTTCTTACTGTGCCCTAATCTCTCAACGCCTTCTTCCTTCCCTTCCTCTCGCCTCCGCCAATTCTCCTTGCGCCCGACGCCGCCTCTCCCTCACTCGGCGTGGAGCGCCGACCGCCTCCCTCTCCACCCGTCCTCTTCTTCTCGCCTTCATCGCCGACCCAATGGAGCAGTCGTCGGCATAGATCCAGTCGCAGACGATCTTCTCTCACGATCGATCCACTACCGGTTGTCAAATCCGAGCGGGGAGGCAGCGATTTCGTCAAGGAGGTCCAACACTTCCTCCTCACCAGATCTTGGACAAAGAGGTCTAACATTGTCTTCGCCTACCCTTCTTGTAGCTATGCCCTAGCTCCGATTCGTCGCCGACGACCATTCTTGGATCATCGTTCCACCACTTGATCCGATTCTGTCGGGGGTATAAGTGTACCGCCGCCAATCGCCACCCGATCACTCTAGCTGATCATCGCGAAGATCTGGAGGGACTTGAGAGCCAATCATCAACGCACCACTTCTAGCGATCACCTGAGTCGATCGTGACAGATATGCTCCTTTGAATATCTTTGTTCCTCTACCTGTGCTGTGCTAATAGAACGAGCAATCGTTGCCCTGTCCTTTGCCCTAGCTCACTGCCATCACAACATCCTGATTCCCTTCTGAGAGATCTAGGATCTAGTTTAGTGTAAGTCTTGCTCAGTGTTGGGTTAGTATAGTTTTTTATTGTATATTGTGTTTGGGATGTGGAGATTTGATGCTTGGATGGATTTTGTAGCATTCAAGAACTGTTCGCTGGTGATCCACAATTCCAGCGATCTTGTTTCGGCAATGAATTCCTCTTGTCATGTTCCACTAGCGGTCACCTTGGACTTGGGTGAGGTTTTGAGGACTTGGATTCAGGACGAGCGTATCGACGTGGGATTATTTAGCACGATCGACATATAAAGGCGGACACTTCTTACTTTGACTTTCTTTAGTTCTTTGGAACTTGGTGCATGAGCTATTTTTGGATAAAGACTGCTTTACCTTGACTCCACTCGTAATATTTCCTGTGCTTGATACTTCCACTCAAACCTTTGAGACATTCATTTCTATATCCATACAGTCTCTTGTTGTCATATATGATATTTAACAAATACTAGATACCAACCTTGTATGCTTTGATTGTTGTTTATTTATGTACCGTATTGAGCATGCTGGCTTCATGTAGCATACATGATTCCTGTTTATATGTGTATGATGACTGTGGTATTTTACGCATCATATTATTGCATACATGTTAACGACAAATTCTCCCTTGCGGTCGAGAGAGTCGTTGACCAGGGCCACACGCTCGACCACTTGAGAGAGTGGTAGCTCGAGCAAATGTCGCTTGTCCTGTTGTGCCCCTACTTGCTCACTCATGAGTAGAGGAAGCTAGAGTTGCGAGCAGCAGGGACCCCCGTCGTAGATGTAGCTAGTTAGCTACTATGCAACTGTCCACTCGGCCACTTGAGAGAGTGGTAGCTGGAGTGTTGTATAGTTTGTTACTGACCCGGCCTCTCGACCATACAGGGATTATGGTGCAGAGGGGTGGGCAGGAGTGACGATCAGTACATACGCTTTTATTATTATTATTATACCTGCCTATGCTTTTGTTTCTTTGCTGTTGCTACCTTATGTCTATGGTGTTCGTTTTACCATGTGATACATTTATACTTGTTGAGCTATATATGTATTGATCGCATGTTATTCGACTCCGGTTTACTTATTGATAGAATGTCTTTACCTCACATGATACCTTTATAGTGATGAAAAGTTCAGTAGTCGATCGGTATTACTCCTGATCTTCTATTACCTAGTCTAGGATATGGTTTCATGTATGAGCATATATTATGGTTCTATTTTAATATCTGCTATTTTCCTTATGAGACTGTATACTATTGACATTCTCTATTTGTATATTATGTTCATGCATTATCTTTACTTTACCCGCCGAGTCCCAACACTCACCACTCCACGAACTGATTTTTCTTTCGCCAGACAGTAGGTAGATGAATCAAGGATGCTTGGAGAGTCCTGGCTGCCATTCGAGGACAGTTTTTCTTTTCGGTCTTATTTTCTGTTTGGATGGTATAGTGCTTTCGCAAATTTACGTTGTAACTAGTTGATGTGGATTTTGGAGTCTAGTATGGTGATTGTAGGTATTTTGGGTAGTTACTTTGTTGGTTTTACATTCATATATTTTTTTTGTGATTTCCGTTGTGTTTACTTTCAACCGTGTGGATTGCTTATAAACTGCGTGGTTGTGTTTACTTTCAACCGTGTGGGCTGCTTATAAACTGCATGGTTGTGCTTATATCTAGTCGTGTGGGCTATTGAATATGTTCATATGTTGATGTATATAGTTGTGTATATATATATGATTCATATTGTCACCAGTACATGGGAGATGTTGCCAAAATTTTGTCGGTAGGGACTCCTCTGGGGCATGACAACTTGGTTACAAGTAGGGAGGTTGTTAATCCAAGACAAATGAAGCACACTAAAATTCTCCTTTCATCGTAGGCAGAGAAGCCTCTTAGAAAACGTTGAAAGCACATAAATTGTAAAACATAATAAGAGAATTCAAGTACAAGTGTTGTTTATAAATGAAGAATATCATGACTCTATTTATAACTCACTGGTCGAAAATAACTATTTGCTGACGTGGCGACTTCGGGCGCCTAGACCCACTCCGGGCACCCTAACTGTGCACCTTATCTGCTCACAACGACTATGTAACGATGCGATGATAAAGTTTTATCACGGTTTGGATGCTTGGACCCAGTCCGGGTGCCCGGAGTGCTGCTGACATGGACCCAACGATGATTCGCAGCAATGGTCTACGTCAGGGCACTTGTTCAGCACCAAACTGGTCCGGGCGCTTGAACTAGCTCTAGGCGCTCGAACTAGCCCTAGGCGCCTGGAGTCCGGACGCCTGGACTTGGTCCAGGTGCCTGGACATGGTCCAGGTGCCTGGACAAAGCCAACTTTCTACCGCTTTAGTCGTTTGGGTGATTTTTCGGCCATCTAGAGTTGAGCTCACCCGAACTCAACTCCGGCCTTCTCTCTTCGAGCAATCTTCTCCGACTTCTCATCCCTCGGAAGCGCCGCCGTGTCTTTTGCTCAACTTCTTACGTTCATAAGTCCCTGCACACTCAGACGCAAAACATTAAATACATAGAACCTAACTTGACTTGATTGATCATATCAAAATCACCACGGGATACTTACAATTGATTCTACAATAATTAACATTCACACATACTTAAGTTAGTATTACATTCATAGACCATGCTCATGTATGAGCACATGTCCTTTTCCAATTAAGTGAGGCACACTCTTCATCAAACTAGTAGTTTGAGACATTGATTGCTTGTTCATCCAAGAAAGTAATTTCAATGGTCAATTAGAATCAAAGGTTTATAATCTCGAGCAATGTCAAAATTTTGATATATGACTGGAATGATATTGTTTGTATATCGTGTCGTTGTGTCGATGCATGGTGCCAAGAATAGATTAAAATTGAAGAAAGAAGGAGATGATGCAAAGGAAAGAGACATTGCTTGTGCCGAGCATAATTTTAAATCTTGTATCATACTAGGCATAACAATTAAAATATATAATTTTGATAAATTACTAAAACTTAATACCACTAGGTACAAATAATATCTCCTTCCTTTACTTTATCTCCTTTCTTTTTCAACCTTTAATTTGTCATTGGCACCTACATCATAGCATTGGTATAATATTAGAACAATATCTTTATAAGTAAACTTTTTTGATAGGCGCACTGCACGATTTCAAACCATTTCATGAAATAGCATATTAATGTCCTTATTCAATTAATTGATTGCAAAAAATATTAATGATCAACCTCGATAGTAACTCATAATAAATAAATAAAAATTAATATCCCCGAGACGATGGTGTAGCGATAGGATATTCAGGTTATTATCCAGGCACATGCGGTTCGATTTCCAGTTATGACGTATTTGTAGAAATTTTTTCTTCAAATAAGATGTACAACCAAAGGATACTGGGCTGTCTACTGCGCGCGCTTCTCGATTTATCTTGATGGCCGATAGAAAAATTCTATGAGATTGGACGGATCATCCCAGGACTAATCGATGAGACTAACTAAATTTATCATAATAAATTAAAATAAAATTCTTAGCTGGTACACCAAAGAAAAACATGAAAAGTATAAAGGATATAATATCAACAATATTATAAATGAGAACATGATAGTCTTCATCATTTCATCATATCAATAAGACTACGTTTGGTAGGGTGAAATCTGTCTTGTAATGTAATCAGGATTACATTACAAGTTGATTATTTTGTTTGTTTTAACTTTAAACCTGTAATGTAACATAATCTCGATTACAAAAGGTAGTGAAGTTTTATAATCTGGATTACAAAGCAAATACTATGTAATCCGATTACATTACGAGGTCACTATTTAACCAAAATTTGAATGTCGAATATACCTCTAGTCAGCCGTCGCCCGTTGGCCGCCCCCTGCCCACTGCTCGCTGCTGCCGTCAGTCATTGGCCGCCACTGCTGCCGGCCGCCGTTGTTCGCCGTCGGTCGTCGGTCGCCGTCGGTCGCCGGCCGCCGCCGGTCGTCGGTCGCTGTCGGCCGTTGGCCGTCGTCGGTCGTCGGTCGCCGCCGGTCGTCGGTCGTCGCCGGTTGCCGTCGGTCGCCGCCGACGGTCGGTAAAAGTCGCAGGATATTTTTGTCATTTTATAATAATATTAATTATATTCCTAATAAAAATAATGAACACCAAATAAAAGAATGTAGTATCCTTGTAATCAAAGATTACATACATTATATTACCAAACGTAATAATGTAATCAAGATTACATTACATTACATTACAAATTTGATTATATTACAAACTCGATTACATTACACCCAACTAAACATAGCCTAAGAATAATGTCTGATCCGCTCATTGGTATAGCGTATATCAATTAATAATTCATATAACTTTTTAAAGAAAAGTTAGTAATTGATATACGCATAGCGACCAATGGGTGGGTTAAGCACTATTTTTACTGGTAGGATCGAACTTACCTAGGAACAGAATGTTAGGCTTGCATGAGAATTATTAAGAAGCATTGCAAACTTTCTTGAACATCACAATAATCACAGAATTTGGAGCATTCATTTGATTTTATGCAAATTCTGTCAAATAGCACACAGGGAAGCAAGAGGATGACGATTGATGAAAGCTACCTATTTCAAGAAAATTAAACAATATTGTCTGACGATTGAAAAAATACCTACTATACTCGTCCAATAACGTAACTGACCATCATCTGAAAAGAAACCGTAAGAACTGTTTGACCCATTCTTCATATTTTGATGAAAAGGGGAGGCGAAACCCTATATGGTGTGTTTCACTCTCTCTCTTTTTTTAGCAGGAAGAAAAAAGATAAAAAAAAATCCCAACACCTATTTGACTCATTCTTGCTCCTTCGCATCCCTTAATATGACAACTAGAAGCTGACAAATTATAAATTAATAAATAAATTTTTAAAGTCAACTCAAGGAATTGTGCACGAGTTAGAACATGCAGAAACTCATTAAATATTGACTTCATCTATCAATATAAAGTTCAATTAAATGAATGAATCGATAAGCACTTTGTTAACTACCACAATATTTAACTACAAGACAAAAGGAAAACAAAAAAGTAAGCAGAAGAAACGAAGGGAAAGTAACAGCAAAATTATCTACCTTGAGGCATTGTCCAGCGAGCAAAATGCATCCGATGCTTATTCCAGTGTTAACTGCCGACTGAAAGAAAACCACAAGGTAGAATATCCAACCAGATCCTACCGCACAAAAAGGGTTAAACAATAAGGAAACCAAGAGATCAAAAAAAAAAAAAAAATGAAGAAGAAGAAGAAATGTTAAACTACACCTGTACCTAATAGATCGGCGGTGAGCTCTCGGAATCGGATGTGCCGCCGTCCTTGCTTCTCGCAGTGGTCAAGGACCTTGGACATGAGAGTATAAGCGTAGAAAGTGACGGCGCCAACAGCCGTGAGAGACGCCAGTCCTAGGCCCCAGCCGAGACCCCGAAAGGCATAGGGCAGCGTCAGAATCGTCGGGCCCACGATGGCCGTCGTGAGGTGGAATCCGGCATGCCACCAGCTTCCTGTAAAACCAAGTTAAGAGACAGAGTGGGCAAAGTTAATCCAAACTAAGGTGGAAGCAATCACCAGCAACGAGGGGATAGGCTTCCTGTGGAGAGAAGCGGATAAAAAGGTATCACCTTTGGATTCGAGGACGAAGGCAGCGCCGGCGTCGGCGGGGGCAACCCTGCCGGCCGAGCTATTGACAGCGACGGAGTAGGAATTCTGTGAGCCTTCTTCTCCCATGGAGGAGGAGGAAACAGAAAGAGAGAGAATTAAACAGAAGGGCCAAATGTCATGCTCATTTTACGACTCCACAGCACGACCAGGCCACAACTCACAAGCTTTTGTGCGGCGGGCCCCTTCGAGTCGGAGGGAGTTGAAACGGGTTGGGTAGTGCCATTTAGGATCCGAATCCAGAATTATGGGACATATGATCGGATTGGAATCATAGTTTGTAGAATCACGATCCTACGCAGGATCGATTTAGGGTCAGGATCGGATCGGTCAGGATCGGATCGTAGAATCGTACGATCCTACCAAAAACCTTTAAAATTTTATCATACATGATTAATAATTAGAAAAAATACCTAAAAAACTCATTTACATATAAATAAATAACTAATTTTGTATATATATATGCAATTATTTACACTCAACACATCAAATTACATTACTACATGTACAAATTTAAATTAACTTGTAATTCAACTATCATTCTCGCATAGTAATAATATTTATATTTTCATATCATAAAATGAAAGAATATAAAATATCTATTAACACAATAATAATAACACATACAATGTCAAAAATATTTCCTTGATTTATAAGATAATTCAATTTAAATGTCAACAAAGCATCTAACGTATAAAACAGAAGCTATTGAATCCTTTGATTCAAATATGAATGTCGGAAATAATCTTCTAAAGACTGGTTGATGCCACAAAATACTAGACAATAGACATCCAAAAACTTATTATTTTGAGAAAAATAAATGACAGAATATTATTGATAAAAAACTAACTCAAAAATAATTAAACATATATTTAAATAATTTAAAACTCTAATAAGATGAAAAAAAGATAGTGGTTAAGGATAAACTTTGAAATTTATTAAAGATCTCTGAACGAGCTTTAATTTGATATATTATAGGCCCCGTGGTTCAATCTGAGTCAAAAGTTATGACCTCTCAAAGCTTCCACCGATCCTACTCCGATTCTGCTCCGATCCTGCTCCGATTCTACCGATTCTGCTTCGATCCTACCGATCCTACCGATCCTGCTGCGATCCTACTGCAAAAACGATTCTGCACGATCCTGGATCGATTTTGGGTTTCCGGATCGTAGGATCGTACGATCCTACGATCCGGATCACGATTTTGCAAACTATGATCGGAGCCATAAATCCGTCATAATTAATTGTCATCTCTCTAGGTTCATTATCCTTTACAGGGGCGGACTGAAAAAGGGAACTAAAGGAGATTTTAGCCCCCCCTTCTCCTCCTCGAGTTCGTCGGAACTGTCTAGTATGACGGTTCCTGACTGTGTAGTTACTTTTGCAACCCCCTAATTTTCTTCTTCGATAGACTTTTATGCAAGAGGTGATGAAGCGGGTGGTGTTGGTGGAGAAATTGAGTCAACCTGAGCTCCAGGCCTTCCACCTTCCGTCTCCTCCTCGTCCTTCTTCCCACCCAAAAGGACACGTTGAAGCGCGTCTACGCATGCGATCGGTGACGGTAGTGACGGATGGCCTGTGCAGGGTGGATTCAGCCCCCTTGTAAAAAATTTTCTAGTTCTGCCCCTAATCCTTTAAATTATAATTTTAATAGAGACGGATGATTGGAAGTCGCCGGCGGTGGATAAGTGACCAGGCTACCGAGCGCCGAGCGAGGATGGTCTTTGGGTGGCTTCGGACCTCCCGTTCCAATCCAAATTATAATTTGTAGGGAACGATGAATCTAAAGAGCAATCGTAATTATTTACGATTAGATCACGATCATAATCCGATCGTAAACATAAATGATCTATCTTCTAATCCATTGATTTATGAACCAGGGGATTTAGCATCTTGTGGACCGTGTCGTGTCTTTGAAAAAAAAAATTGTAACTTAGTTTTTTTAGAAAATAACATTTAGCAAAAAAGAATTAAAAATATAATAATACAATAAAAACAAAGAGATATTAAGTTCAAAATTGATTTTTTTAAAACTATTTCTAATTTTAAATTTTTTATTCTTTCTTGTCTCTACCCAAGCTCCCGTCCTAACACAACCCATTTATTTGAAATCAAACCAAACATAGTTTAAATTAAATTAAATCAAACGATGATTCAATTCAATTTATACCATTGGTGTAATCAGCTTCTAAAATTGTGATGGTTGGCAGACAACATGATTTGGTATAATTTGTAAAATACCGTAAATTGGCGAATAATGATAAGGGAATTTTCCGGAATTTTTGGATATTTTTCGGGAATTTTTCGGAACTCGTACGGATGAGTTAACGGGGATAAAAACGGGGCCCGGAAAAGCCTATTTAGGCTACCCCATTTAAGCGAGGAAAAGTTGAATTTATTTATATATTTTCTTTTTCTTTTTCCTTTTCCTTATTTTCCTCTTTCCCATTTTCTTCCTCGCCGAATTCCTTCCCTCTCCCTCACGCACCCGAGCCGCATCCCCTCCTCACCCGACGGCATCTTCTCCAGAACCCTAATCGGCGCCGAACGGTTTCCTCTCCCTCTCCGCAGCCGACGCCATTCTCCCTTCGTCCCTATTGCGTCGCTTCTCCATATCTTCGGGCGCCGGCCACCAGATTCACCGAGCCACCATCAGCCAAGTTTTTCTTCCGGCCGATTCACCTCCGTCGGTCACCAGGTCCGACTTAGCACCGCCGGGTGCCGCCTCTCCGCCGAGCCATCTCCGGCCTATGCCCTAGCCGACTCCTTCTTCCCAACGCCCTCTGCCCTAGATTTGGGCCATAGCCGCGTGCCCTAGTCGGAAGCCGACGACCACCATCTCTCTCCGGTGGCCACAACTTTGCATTCCTCAGCCCTAGCGCCGGGCCGGTCTTCTTTCCTCTGTGCTGCCAGAGCCGACCTTCGTGCTCTAGCACCATCGCCGGCTACCCCTCCGAGGAGTGCCCTAGCGCCGGCAGCCAACCAATCTGCCTACACGGGTTCTCTGTGCCACTGTCCCCTTTGTGCCACACTGCCTTCCACGGGCTGATCTGTGGCCAAGCGAAAGAAGTCGCCAATCTAGCCTCAAGACCAGCGCTGGATTCTCAGCCTCGGGTTGCTGTGAAGTTGCCGACAGTGAGTAAGGTGATCAGACCACAAGGTGAGCCTTGATTTGGTCTTGCATGGTTGAGTATGTACACACTGTGAATTAGACATTTGTTTTGTCTAGGTGCTAATTTGGAAGGGTTGACTTGCTAGGCAACGACTCCACCTCGCTCCGGATAGGATTATTGGCAGCAACTTCGCCTACTGTGCTGCAACAGCGAATCTTCTCCTGCTGTGATTTGAGGTGAAAATGTAGGATTTTGACACATGTTTTAAGTATGAATTGATACGTACCTAATTTGGTTATAGGGTGAATTAGGTATGTTATGTTATAATACATGATAAATTATAGTCATGTTTCGAATTTGTTATTAGTTAGGTATGATCATTTTTGTTGTAGATAAATTATGTTCGATGGTTGTGTTGATTTGGGTTAAGGAACTAACCCTAGTGGACCCACTGATTTTATTTAATTAGGGTTCGTTAATTGTGTTGTGTTGATTAGTTGGATCCAATTTAGAATTTTTTTTAATTGGATTTGGAATTTAGTTGGCTAATTGTTGTATGATATAATTAGCTAAACTAGACCTTTTATTGATAACACAGGACTCTGATTCGAGACAGTATCTCGACGTCGAATTTGGACCAGATACGATTCTTCCTTATTGGAGGCGGGTACTTTTGACTTATTGTCTTTGATATGCATAGTAGTGAAATTAGCAAGTTGCATTAATTATGTTCCTCATTTGTTTCGGTTAATCACTACCCGATTACCTGTTACCTGCTTGATTGATTGTTTGTTTTGCATTTCGTGTCATTATGTACCTGATTACACATGCTCATAGGGGTAGTGATATAACCATGCTTCACCATGTTCAGGACCTAGGTTTGATACCTTATTTGATCAGTGTACTTTGATCTGATTTATTCACTATGGTGCACATCATTATATGTCCAGAGATTGGTTTAGTATATTACCATGCTTAGTGTCATGCACCATTCGCATGATTGCATGCTGTGTGATAGATTGCTCAATTATTGTCGAGCACATGGCCAGTTTCATCACTGTTCGGTGCTCCGTTGTGACGCTTATGGATAGCGTGACGCAGCGTGGTAGCACGTCAGTTTGCTCTTCCGGTGCTCCGTTGGTCCGCTCATGGGTAGTGTGACGCAGCGTGTAGCACGTTAGAGATCCCTACCCGTCATAGTGTACCGGGAGATGAGAGCATTACGCTCCCCCATTTATGATTTGGGATAGGAGTATGTGTGTACTCCGACAGCATCCCGTTCACTCGGTCACTCATCAGGAGCAGTGGTGGCAGAGTGCACGGTTGTCACAGCCCTACCCACTCGGTCTCACCATTGTGTGTGAGATGGCTGACTGGCGTCAGGGGTGACCATGACATTGGTATCATATGCATGATGCATTTATTGCTTGTGTTTACTGCATTTACTTGCTGCATTTTTATGGATGCATATGATTGACATGCATATAGGATTTATGACACTCTCGGTCTGATGACCCTGTTATACTTATACCTTGGTCCTGGTTAGCACAGTTTTCTCCTGCTTATTTCAGTTGCTTTTACCCTTCTTGTATCAGGAGACTGTACGCATGATTAGTGATGGTTGTTATTTTCTTTATTATATCAGTTGTACCTGCTGAGCGTTGGACTCACCCCGCCTCCATTGTTGTTATTTTTCAGATTGATGCTGTCAGGAGAGAGTTCCAGTTGCTAGTCCCCTGCAGACCACGAGGGCCTTGTAGATCTTTTGGTTTTCTTCTTTACTACACCATGTTTTGAACTTGTTATGTTTTGGATACTTTGGATCTTGTATGGATTGTTACTTATGATGACTTTTATTGGCATTTGCTTTTACTACATGTCTGCCTAGATGGCAGAAGAGGTAAGTTGATTTTATCACCGGTTTTGAGCTTTACGAGTGTAGTGGAGTAGGAATATGTTTTGAGCTTTACGAGTGTAGTTGAGTAGGGTTGTTTTCGAGTCAGAGTATTATTGTTCTGTTTACTTGTTATATAAACTGCGTGGTTATTGTTTTATTTTTGTTATTATTCCAGCCGCATGTGGCTGAGGTATATAGTGCTTGTAGAAAAGTTTCATATTGTCCGCCGTACAGGGGAGATGTTGCCGATATTTCTTCGGACAGGGACTCCTCCGGGGCGTGACAATTTAGTGGTATCAGAGCACAGTTTTACGATCTTTGTTTTCGTATTTTGGTTATTTGGGATAACCTGATACCAATTTATTTGGTATCAGAGCGCCAGGTTGGCGATACTTGTTTGATTTTCGTGTTACGGATTTCGAGATTTATCTGATACCAATTTATTGGTATCAGAGCTGGTTATGATACCTGCTTATGGTGTTATTTATTTTTGGAGTTAGCCCGAGTTTACTAGTAAACTTGGGTATTTATTTCGGAGCTACGAATTTCCTTTATGTTTATGCTTCGGACTTCTATTTCGGATTTATATGGATTTCCGGTGATTTTCATGTTCGGAATTTTGAGGTCAGAAGTTGGGGATTGGACAGCGATGGAACATCTCCAGACGGCATATAGGTATGATGTTTAATTTTATGGTTTATGATAGGTATTAGCATTTTTTTTATGTAGTACCTGTTTGGTTGTTGTAGCACATATTACATGTGATGGGTTAGCCATTGAGCATGGTTGACCTTAATAGAGATCAAGGATTATAGTCTCTGGTGATTTTTCATATCATACCATCAGTAGTTTTAGCTTCTGTTACTACTAGTAGGAGATAGAGGCACATACCAGCCTCTGCTATTGTTAGCTGGCTAATGGATGATACCTACATATTCCTGTTGACTTAGCCAATAGAGTTTTTATACTCATATCTTTTGGATATTAGGGTACCCGATACAATGAAAATTGATCATTTGGGGAGTTATCATGTTTGATCATGGTTGAGAATGGTTTGAGGTTGCGGGATATTATGAGATCAGATATTGTGATATGTTGATTTCTAATGATTTATGAGAGTAAATGTTATGTGGTTGTCAGATGATCTATTAGTGGATAACTATTTTGATGATCTAGTATTTGGGTTGTCGTTGATGGTGACATAGTGAGTGTCATGTATGATGTTCATAGGTTTGCTGATTATAGTTGGTGATCAGATTATAAATTGGGTGCTAGAGAGTTTATGGTTGAGTGTGCTTATGAGATTTTAATAAATCTGGTTAGTAGTGATTAGTTAACAGGATGATAAAAAAAACTTTGGTTGATATTTGCTTCCTCTGATGTTGGACTATGTGGATAAATAATGATTTGATGTTTTGAATGCTAATTTGCCCTCATGGGGAGTAGAGACTTATTCATCTGATATTATGTAGGCTGATATTTTTGGGAAAAAAATGAGGGTGTCTTGATGATCTTGAATTCTGACTTTTTATTTTTTTTTTGGTCGTACATATTTATACATATGGTATTATGTGGGTTGACATTCTCTAGTTTGAGTTGATGTAATTAGTGTTGAATTGACCCATGAACTGATTTTGTTATTTAACAATGTAGTATACCATTTTATCTTAGTTAATTTTTATCAGTAAATATTGATTTACTCTTATTAGATCGGTCAGTAGAAGACTGATTTACATTTGTCGAGTTGGGTAGTCGTGGTTTGATATACCTTAGTTGCTTGTGGAGGATTAAGGTATTCTTGATTAGTTAGTAGATGAATGATTTAGTTTTGTTGGTTGATCAGTAGAGGATTTCCATACTCTATTTTTAGAGGTTCGAACCTTTAGGTTATTTGTGCTTAGTTATGTGTCTAGAGCACATTTGAGTACATGTTTTATACTGACGTGGAAAGGACTGATTTAGCCATATACCATTGTCGGCTTGGATAGTTTATAGAGGATTGATGTATCCTATTCCATGAAGACTTTGACCATGGACTGTATATACCCGGTTGGATGACTCAGAAAGTGCATTGGGATATGTGACCCCGCTGATGTAAGGAAGTGTAGAGCTAATTGCTTAACACTTATGGGATACAATCGTTACTAGTGTATACTGGAAGAGTACATTTGGATTTAAGATGATAAAATTTTCCCCATTAGATATAGTCTTGGTAGTGTACGACATTGACTTGCAATGTTATACCATGGTGTGTATATCTTTCTTGTCCGATATTAGCTCCTTTGAACCTAGAGCAGGGTTGTTACTGGATGATTAGGCTGCTTTATTTTGGGTTGCTTTTGATTGATGTATTCATGCTTGATACATATGCATGAATTTTGTTTAGATATACCCGTAAACCATGAGTGTTGGTAGCATAAGGTTGGTCTCTTTGATTGAGCTGGTATGCTGATTTTGCATGTCTATGTTGCATGTATATTATGATTGTTATGTGTTGTAGGAGTCCTATGGTAGACTGCCCATTTGCGAGTAGTATATGTATCCATGTTCTGATATGGTTTGTAGGTTCCTTGTGGATCATGGTTATGTAGTTCAATGTATGTATCTGAATATATTATTGAAGATATCTTGTCGATTAAATCCGAGTTATGGTATAAATACATCTGTGGTGTTTTGATGGAGGTATCTTGTCGATTTAATCTGAGTCGTGATATGTACATATGTATTTGGTGTGGTATCTGAGGTATCTTTTTGATTATGTTTGATTTGTGAGTGCACCTGGGTTTAGTATGCTTTATTGGAAGTATATGTTGGTTATTCTCTTGGCATAGGTGTATATATGTCATGTGAGTGTTGTTTGAGGTGTATTGTTGATTTTATCTACATTGATTTTGCACACGTGTTCGGTATGTATTGTTGGAAGTATCAAACTGAATATACCTGAGTTGTGTGTGTGTTTGGTGTGTACTAATTGGAGGATTATGTCGACCATACATATGTTGTGTGAGCACGTGTGTCAGGTGTATTATTGGTAGCATCATGATGATTCTACTTATGTTGAATGCAGGATGTGGAGTGTCTGCATTATGTCATTTGTTGGATTAACCCATTAACTAATTCTCCTATCAGTGGATGACCCACTGGGATGCTGATAGAGTTGATGATGGATTTGATTAGCTTACTAGGTTGTTATACCCTAGGCTAACCACAGTGATTTGTGGTTGAGTGATCTCGTGCAGTCTCTAGTTGGATAGTTAGGTGCCTTGGATATTTATGGATCGTTTGTGGTAGAGCGGAGCTCCCACATATTATTGTTGGTTTTTGATAGATTGTTGCTCTTACATATTTTGGATTGTTGTGGTGGGGCGTTACTCCCACCTATTACGGATTGTTTGTGGTAGAGCGTTGCTCCCACATATGTGGTATTTCGTGTGATGGAGCGTTGCTCTCACACTGGAGGATTTATTCTTTGGTGATTTATATCGTTGGTGATCAGATCTGTTTATTGTCGAGGATCTTATGGATTGGGAATGTCTGTGATACGGACATTATGTGTATTGGTTTTACCATTAGGGCTTGCGGAGCCTTAGATGTTTTCATGGGCTAGATGATTTGGGTATCCCTAGGATATTGGATCAGAATTCGTTATCGTTATTGACGCCGTGGTGTTTTATTCCTGATTTGAGGTGTATCACGCACATCATCTTTGCATAGTTCTAGAGATGTTTCGATGGAAACGTCTAGATGTGAAGATCAGTAGTGCGTATTTTGATTGTCTTCTGTGAGATGTTTGAGACACACGGTCACCAATAGGAGTATACTATGGTTTCACAGGGGATCGAGGTTGTTACCGTTGGGAGTAGACAGAGTCTATAGCGGAGGCTCGCAACTTCCTTGGTTTGGCTCGATATTTCCGGAGATACGTTGAGGGTTTCTCATGGATTGCCATGCTACTTACACGCCTACCATGGAAGGCGTGAAGTTTACTTGGACTGAGGATTTCAAGATCAGCTTCTAGGAGCTGAAGCGGAGATTAGTGTCGGCTTCAATTTGTCTAGTTTTTACCTTCTGGAGAGGACGGATTTGTCCTCTACACTGACGCATTTCTACAGGGTATGGGTGCTGTTCTGATGCAGCACGGTAGAGTATTCTCATATGCTTCTCGATAGTGGAAGGAGCATGAGAAGAAATACCCAGCTCATGATCTGGAGTTTGTCGCTATTATTTTTGCCCTGAAGATTTGGCGGTAATACCTGTATAATATTACATTGAGATTCGCACTGACCATCAGAGTCTCAAATATCCGTTCATTCAGAAGGAACTTAATCTTCGACAGAGGAGATGGATGGAGTTCCTGAAGAATTATGATTGTACCATTAGCTATCACCCGGGAAAAGCTAATGTGGTTGCCGATGCACTTAGCCAGAAGTCCAGAGGGACTTTAGCCTGCCATCGAGTTGTGGTCACAAACTTGATTCAGGGTTTCTCCGAGTTAGACCTTGAGGAGCAGCGACAGACCGAGTAGGGTATTCTTGTTACTATAGTTGCTCAGTCGTCGATCAGGACGAGAATCCGTGAGGCCCAGTTGTTGGGATCTCATAGAGCACAGCATGAGGCAGAGTTGATCTGTATTATCAGACGAAGGATGTTAGAGGCGCAGGATCGCCAGAAGTGTTATGCTGGTCGGAGACGCAGACTCCTAGCGTTCTCCATTTGCGACCATGTATTTCTGCGAGTTTCACCCATGGAAGTGGTGAGGAGATACATAGCAGACCCAGCTCACGTGTTGTCTGATAATCTCAGTTCCCATTTAGTCTGACGTTACCTATGAGGAGGTTCCGGTATAGATTATAGACCGAAAAGAGTGTCAGATGCGGAACAAGATTATTTGGCTGGTTAAGGTCGGATGACAGTATCATTCGGACGAGGAAGTTACTTGGGAGCTCGAGAATACGATCCGAGCTCGATATCGATACCCCCACCTTTTCACTTGAGGTATGTGATTTAATTTACCGTTCAGCATTTATACTGCTTATTCGTTGTTAGTACTTGCTGATGGTAGATAACGAAATTTGGAGGACCAAATTTTTTTATTAGTGGGGGAGAATGTAAAATACCGTAAATTGGCGAATAATGATAAGGGGATTTTCCGAAATTTTTGGATATTTTTTGGGAATTTTTCGGAGCTCGTACGGACGAGTTAACGGGGATAAAAACGGGGCCCGGAAAAGCCTATTTAGGCTACCCCATTTAAGCGAGGAAAAGTTGAATTTATTTATATATTTTCTTTTTCTTTTTCTTTTTTCCTTTTCCTTATTTTCCTCTTTCCCATTTTCTTCCTCGCCGAATTCCTTCCCTCTCCCTCACGCACCCGAGCCGCATCCCCTCCTCACCCGACGGCATCTTCTCCCGAACCCTAACCGGTGTCGAGCGGTTTCCTCTCCCTCTCCGCAGCCGACGCCATTCTCCCTTCCTCCCTATTATGTCACTTCTCTCCTCTTCTTCGAGCGCCGACCACCAGATTCACCGAGCCACCATCAGCCAAGTTTTTCTTCCGGCCGATTCACCTCCGTCGGTCACCAGGTCCGACTTAGCATCGCCGGGTGCCGCCTCTCCGCCGAGCCATCTCCGGCCTATGCCCTAGCCGACTCCTTCTTCCCGACGCCCTCTGCCCTAGATTTGGGCCACAGCCGCGTGCCCTAGTCGGAAGCCGACGACCACCATCTCTCTCCGGTGGCCACAGCTTTGCATTTCTCAGCCCTAGCGCCGGGCCGGTCTTCTTTCCTCTGTGCTGCCAGAGCCAACCTTCGTGCTCTAGCACCATCGCCGGCTACCTCTCCGAGGAGTGCCCTAGCGCCGGCAGCCAACCAATTTGCCTACACGGGTTCTCTGTGCCACTGCCCCCTTTGTGCCACACTGCCTTCCACAGGCTGATCTGTGGCCAAGCGAAAGAAGTCGCCAATCTAGCCTCAAGACCAGCGCTGGATTCTCAGCCTCGGGTTGCTGTGAAGTTGCCGACAGTGAGTAAGGTGATCAGACCACAAGGTGAGCCTTGATTTGGTCTTGCATGGTTGAGTATGTACACACTGTGAATTAGACATTTGTTTTGTCTAGGTGCTGATTTGGAAGGGTTGACTTGCTAGGCAACGGCTCCACCTCGCTCCGGATAGGATTATTGGCAGCAACTTCGCCTACTGTGCTGCAACAACGAATCTTCTCCTGCTGTGATTTGAGGTGAAAATGTAGGATTTTGACACATGTTTTAGGTATGAATTGATACGTACCTAATTTGGTTATAGGGTGAATTAGGTATGTTATGTTATAATACATGATAAATTATAGTCATGTTTCGAATTTGATATTAGTTAGGTATGATCATTTTTGTTGTAGATAAATTATGTTCGATGGTTGTGTTGATTTGGGTTAAGGAACTAACCCTAGTGGACCCACTGATTGTATTTAATTAGGGTTCGTTAATTGTGTTGTGTTGATTAGTTGGATCCAATTTAGAATTTTTTTTAATTGGATTTGGAATTTAGTTGGCTAATTGTTGTTTGATATAATTAGCTAAACTAGACCTTTTATTGATAACACAGGACTCTGATTCGAGACAGTATCTCGACGTCGAATTTGGACCAGATACGATTCTTCCTTATTGGAGGCGGGTACTTTTGACTTATTGTCTTTGATACGCATAGTAGTGAAATTAACAAGTTGCATTAATTATGTTCCTCATTTGTTTCGGTTAATCACTACCCGATTACCTGTTACCTGCTTGATTGATTGTTTGTTTTGCATTTCGTGTCGTTATGTACATTATTACACATGCTCATAGGGGTAGTGATATAACCATGCTTCACCATGTTCAGAACCTAGGTTTGATACCTTATTTGATCAGTGTACTTTGATATGATTTATTCACTATGGTGCACATCAATATATGTCCAGAGATTGGTTTAGTATATTACCATGCTTAGTGTCATACACCATTCGCATGATTGCATGCTGTGTGATAGATTGCTCCATTATTGTCGAGCACATCACCAGTTTCATCACTGTTCGGTGCTCCGTTGTGACACTTATGGATAGCGTGACGCAGCGTGGTAGCACGTCATTTTGCTCTTCCGGTGCTCCGTTGTTCCGCTCATGGGTAGTGTGACACAACGTGTAGCACGTTAGAGATGTAGGATTGAAAAGAATTTAGATATCTCCACAATTGCATGATATTGTCCACTTTGGGCCTAGACCCTCATGGCTTTGCTCTTGGGCTCTCCCCAAAAGGCCTCATGCCAATGGAGATATCTTTTCTCTTATAAACCCATGATCTTTTCCCATGTGTTTCCAATATGCGACTATGTTTGCAACCTTGCAACCCCAACAATCCCCCCCTCAAACAAAGGACCATAGGCTTCCCACGTCCGATCCTTGACCCACCAGGTCTTCCTGCCCCTCGGTCCACCCGACCTACTAGGACTTCATTGCCTAGTCGCAACTAGGACTTCCTGCCTGGTGTCTAGTCCTCTTGATCCGAACATAGGAGCCCCCACTTTCTTTGTTCGAGGTCAATATTGTACCCACATGGCTCAATCAGACCATAGCTCTTGTGCACAGTTGGCGGTTAAACCTTCTGGCAGTCCGGGCTTTGATACCAATTGTAGGATCGAAAAGAATTTGGATATCTCCACAATGACATGATATTGTCCACTTTGGGCCTAAGCCCTCATGGTTTTGCTCTTGGGCTCTCCCCAAAAGGCCTCATGCCAATGGAGATATCTTTCTCTTATAAACCCATGATCTTTTCCATGTGTTTTCAATATGGGACTATGTTTGCAACCCCAATAATCCCCCCCTCAAACAAAGGACCATAGGCTTCCCACGTCCGATCCTTGACCCACCAGGTCTTCCTGCCCCTCGGTCTACCCGACCTACTAGGACTTCCTGCCCCTCGGTCTACCCGACCTACTAGGACTTCTTGCCCCTCGGTCTACCCGACCTACTAGGACTTCCTTGTCTAGCCACAACTAGGACTTCCTGCCCCTCGGTCCACCCGACCTACTAGGACTTCCTGCCTAGTGTCTGGTCCTCTTGATCCGAACATAGGAGCCTCCACTTTCTTTGTTTGAGGTCAATATTGTACTCACATGGTTCAATTAGACCATAGCTCTTGTGCACAGTCGGCGGTTAAACCTTCTGGCAGTCCGGGCTCTGATACCAATTGTAGGATCGAAAAGAATTTAGATATCTCCAAAATTGCATGATATTGTCCACTTTGGGCCTAGACCCTCATGGCTTTGCTCTTGGGCTCTCCCCAAAAGGCCTCATGCCAATGGAGATATCTTTTCTCTTATAAACCCATGATCTTTTCCCATGTGTTTCCAATATGGGACTATGTTTGCAACCTTGCAACCCCAACAAGAGATCCCTCCCCGTCATAGTGTACCGGGAGATGAGAGCATTACGCTCCCCCATTTATGATTTGGGGTAGGAGTATGTGTGTACTCCGACAGCATCCCGTTCA
This sequence comes from Zingiber officinale, assembly GCF_018446385.1. NCBI lineage: Eukaryota > Viridiplantae > Streptophyta > Magnoliopsida > Zingiberales > Zingiberaceae > Zingiber > Zingiber officinale. Next base: position 101,146,926 of record NC_056000.1, on the reverse strand, counting down.
CTCGGTCACTCATCAGGGGTAGTGATGCAGAGTGCACGGTCGTCACAGCCCTACCTACTCGGTCCCACTTTTGTTGTGAGTTGGCTGATTGGCGTCAGGGGTGACCATGACATTGGCATCATATGCATGATGCATTTATTTCTTGTGTTTGTGTTTGCTGCATTTATATGCTGCATATTATTTGGATACCTATGTTTGACATGCATATATGATTTCTATACCACTCGGACTATTTGTCCTGATACCCAGGTCCTGGTTAGTACAGTTTCTCTCCTGTTTTACTTCGGTTTGCATTTACCTTTATTTTATCAGGAGATTATACGCATGATTAGTGCTAAGTGTTATTTCCTTACTTTGCATATCAGTTGTACCTGCTGAGCGTTGGACTCACCCCGCCTCCATTGTTGTTATTTTTCAGGTTGATGCTGTCAGGAGAGAGTTCCAGTTGCTAGTCTCCTGCAGGCCACGAGGGCCTTTTAGATCTTTTGGTTTTCTTCTTTACTACACCATGTTTTGAACTTGTTATGTTTTGGATACTTTGGATCTTGTATGGATTGTTACTTGTGATGACTTTTATTGGGATTTGCTTTTACTATATGTCTGCCTAGATAGCAGAAGAGGTAAGTTGGTTTTATCACTGGTTTTGAGCTTTATGAGTGTAGTGGAGTAGGAATATGTTTTGAGCTTTACGAGTGTAGTTGAGTAGGGTTATTTTCGAGTCAGAGTATTATTGTTCTGTTTACTTGTTATATAAACTGCGTGGTGATTGTTTTGTTTTTGTTATTATTCCAGCCGCATGTGGCTGAGGTATATAGTGCTTGTAGAAAAGTTTCAGATTGTCCGCCGTACAGGGGAGATGCTGCCGAAATTTCTTCGGACAGGGACTCCTCCGGGGCGTGACATAATTAGCTTCTAAAATTGTGATGGTTGGCAGACAACATGATTTGGTGAAAGTATTCAAGAAAGTTAAAATTGACTAGATGCTTGAAGTAAGTGAAAAGTCTAAGTATGATCAAATATTTGACAGTTTGAAAAGAAATTCTGATACGTCAAAACTGACCTAGGTAAGAGAAAAATCTTGACAGATTAGTACTATTATTGTTGAGAGCACAATATTTAATCCAAAATTTTGATATATGACTAAAGTTAAAATTAGATTTGTTGAAATCTAACATGGTATTGCCATGTTAGCAGCCCTCTTATGACTGCCCCACGCCATTAAGAGGGAGTTTAACAGCAAACTAAATTGACAAGTGCATCGGTGGGGGCCCGCAGAGGTGATGAAGATTTGTTGAGATTTAATGAATTGATGTCAAGTATGTAGGAGCATGTAACTTGACAAGTGGAAAGTCGAACTGAAGTTAGGCAAGTGAACTCCTGGTTAGAAATCAAGCAGTGGCTAAATTCTAATGCAGCTAGACAACTGAAGACCTGATTGGAATTAGGCAAGAGCTAAGTCTTGGTTAGAAATCAAACAAACAAGACCAATCCAAGTGTGTAGAATCAGTTGGGAGCTGATTGCTTGGCAACCCAAACTAAACGAGTTAAAATATAGTCAAGTACGTGTGAGTAACTTTAAATTGTGTATCTTACTAATTATAGGTAACTACTGCAGGAAAATATGTTCGATGGTTCTAAACTATTAAAGGGAGTCCGGGGTAATTGGCTAGTGATAACTCTCGACAAAGGGATTTCAGAGGGTTCAAGCGATTAGGGTAGCTTCCAAGAGATCGATAGATACCATTATCAGCAATCTAAATGAGTCGGGTCAAGATCTGATTTGACCCCTTTACAGGTGACCGAAGGGCTTTTAATGGACCGAGTAGCTCAATTAACTTTGTCTACCAAATAGAAGTTTCAACCATGTTAGCACAAATACAGGCGACCAGAGAGTCTCTAATCAACTGAGAGAGTACTATAAAAAGAGGTTCGAGGCAGACCTTACAAATCACTCAATCACCAATTCATGATCATTCTTCTCTGTTCTCATGCTCTAGCGCTCTTGTGCTTTTTATGCTGCGACATATTGTGCCACTGTGCTTAAATTCTGATTGGAAACATCCAGAGTACATTTTCATTTATGTTGTGTTGCCTTATTTTAATACTGTGCTTAATTTTTAGATTTTTTCTGTAAGTTTTTTCTATCTAAGAGAAATTTAGAAATAAAAATTACATTTTTATTATTAAAGTGTGTGTCTATTGTTTGCCTTGATTTTGTTGGATCGAAAGATACAAGAGAGGGGGGGGGGGGGTGAATCTCATGCGTTTAAAACTTATCTTTTCCTTTTCATAAAACTAAATCAAAGTAACAACCAAATAAAATAAACCAAATAAGAACACAATTTGCTAGGGTTCACTCTCCTAGGATTTTCCCTTTATTGGAAATTCACTCCTCTAAGACTTCTCACTACTTAAAGTTCACTCCTATAGGATTTTCCTCTTACTAAGCATTTGGTCACTCTTGACATTTTTAGACTTTCTAGTCACTTGGTAGACTACTCACCCTTGCCAGACATCTGGTCACTTTGACCTGCCTAAACTTATTAGTCACTCGGTAGATTACTCACCCTTGCTAGACATCTAGTCACCTTGACCTGCTTGAACTTGCTAGTCACTCGGTAGACTTCTCACCCTTGCTAGTCATTTGGTCAACTTTGACTTGACTAGACTTTCAAATATCATGTCATGTTTGGATAATGCTTAGTAAAACCTAACTAGACTCCATTAAACATATTGTCAAACAAATATTAAAACTTGGAGGTCGATTGCACCAATAATATCCCTTTTTTTATGTTTGACAATATGTTTAAGTTAAACTAATTACTTAACCCAACTTATAAGTCTTTTGACCAAATGGAAAGAATTAAGATTTCTAACTTAAACCTTATAACAACATAATAAAATAAAGCAAATAAGAATATAATTTGGTTTTACTTAGTTTATAGTAGATCTATAAATGAACTGAACATTCGTGAACAAGCTTGATATTCGGTTTGGTAAGTGCTTGTTTATGTTCATTCAATATATACAAGATCAACTAAATGAACAAGCTTGAAAAACTCATTTAACTAAATGAATAAGCTTGAACATATATTATTAGTGTAATAAACCTCTAGGGTTTTGATGTTTAATAATATATCAATGTTGAGTCAGGTTGACTAAGGGTTAATTTAAATAGAACTTGATGTTTGAAAGAGTGAAGTCTAGTTATGACTAGATGACTAGCAAAAGTTAGGTAGGTGAGAAGTCTACTAAGTGACTAGTCCTAATTGGAGGTTAGGTAAGGGTAAGTCCCTAATTGGAGGTTAGGTAGGTGAGAAGTCTATTGAGTGACTAGTCCTAACTAGAGGTTAGGCGAGGGGATGCCCTAGTGAGTGAAGCTATACCCTAGTGAGTGAAGCTAGATAGTGGAAGTCCCGGTGAGTTAAGTTAGGCAATGGAAGTCCTAGTGAGTGAAGCTAGGCCCTAATGAGTTGATGTGCATAGGTTATATATGCTTCTAGGCATTGTTGGACACACATCTATTTGTATTTCATGAACATAATCTATGTTTATTATATCCTATTTTATTATTATGTCATACACCCATTTTATTTGTTAGGAGATCTGTTCTTTGCTTATTTTAATTGACAAGACATAATTTGGAATGAAAATGAAGCAAAGACACACATTGAAGCAAATATAGAGAAAATCAACAACCTGGTCGTGCTCCAGAGGCACGACCATGTGCCAACCTGAGGGCAGGTCGTGTCCCATAGGCACAACTATGCCTCCCCAGGGTATGGCTAATGTGTACATTTCATATAGGTTTTTTTTTATTATAGTTTGAAATACATCCTATCCCATTTTATATGCATATATTTTATGTTTTCATCTTTGTATGCTTCTTTTTATTACTTTTAGTTTGAAGAATTGCCCTTTATATATTTTCACTGATAGGACATAAATTTAGAGCTTAAAAGGAGCATTGAAAGTAGAGTAGAGTAAGGAGCCAAACACACGAAGTGCCTACGAAGAAAAAGGATTCAAAAACCTATTAAAATAAAGTTTTAATCAAGGAACACACTCCGACAATGCCCCATGATATGAGCATGCTCATACGGAAGAAATTAGGTATAAAATGGTTTTAAAATGACCCCAAACAGCTCCCACATAGCCAGCCTATGTGGCTGGGCATGGCTCGTGTTGGGTTCGACCATTTTCACATGGGTACCCATTCGAACCAACATAGCTGTGATGCTCTGCCTACACAGCATACTTAATTTTGAATGTCCATAACTTTAGCTCGGTTCGAACCATGGATCGTACTGTTGGGATATATACTAAAAGCCTAGCTTTTGGTATAAGATATTTATTTTGAAATAAGAATCACATTGGTCATGCTTGCATTTAGTTAAATGCAGTTGCCCATTTAATTTATATTGTAGATAACATGGTGTTTGATGTGACATAGAAGATCATGTTATCAGTTCCTTATAAATTATAAATAGTAGCTTACAACCAAGATGGAATGGGACAAACCATTGGAGTGGTTGTAGTGTAATTTGGTATTAATTTATCTTAACTATAAAATTACACTAGTACACTATGTGTGTATTGAGCAGGACCATTTGGGGTTGTTTCTTTTTATACTGACTACATAAAAGAACAAAACTTCTGTTATTATGGATGTGTGTACTCTTAATACCGATATAATAACAAGCACATAGACTTAGTATTTATTTATTTAATTTATCAATAGGTGAGATTTAGTTCATTAAATCAATAGGCCCGATAAGTTGGGAAATGATATTATTTATATGGTGTGTTGTTGATTATAGAAAGAAATTGTGCCCTAGTAATCTAGGTTGATGATGTCCCCTTGAGCAGCTCATAAGGATTATCATGTAAACCCTGCAGGTGGACTTAGTCCGGCATGATAATGAAGTTGAGTGGTACTACTCTTGGAGCTAGATATTAATTAGGTGACTTGTTAGTAACTCATTTAATTAGTGGACATTCGATATCTTAAACACAGGGAGATTAATGCACTCATAATAAGAAAGGGCCCATAATGTAATTTGGGATTGATGCGGTAATTTAATAATAACTCTTTAGTGGTATGAGTTATTATTGATGAACTTGAATTGGATGTTCGGGGCGAACACAGGAAACTCAAGCTCATCGGGAGACCAAAATCAATTTCTCCTCTCGGTCCCTGTTGTAGCCTCTATAAAGTCTTGTATCCACAAAGTCCACTTTTTACCCAAGTAATGGGTCGGACGCATCCTTGCTTGGAGCAAGGGGGGCCAGCCAAGCATTAATTTAGAGCCAAGTAGTGGCCGACCAAGCTTGGTGTCCAAGCTAGGGCCGACCACATAAGAATAAAAGGGGATTTTAATTTTGTGTTAAAAACTTTCCTTTTATAGCCATCCTTATGATTTTAAAAGAGGGTTTTTAAAATTTTAAAATCTTTCCTTTTATAGCTATCTACAAAGGATTAAAGAGAGATTTTAATTTTGTTAAAATCTTTCCTTATTTGTAGTTTAAAAAAGATATTTTAATTTTTGATAAAACTTTCCTTTTTTGTAATCATGATTTAAAAAGAGAAGTTTTAATTAATCTTTCCTTTTTTAGTTGTCTACATGTTTTAAAAGAGAGAGATTAATTTTAAAACTTTCCTTTATTGCCATGTACAATAGGAAATTTAGAAAAGAGAGATTTTAATTGTTGTTAAAATTTCCTTTTTAATGGGATGCTACAAATAAGGAAGTTTTAATTATGTTTAAAACTTTCCTTTTTTGCCATGACCAAGGATTATAAAAGAGAAAGAGAGGGTGCCTCATGAGATACACAACCTAAGCCTTGTCTCCTCTTCTATTGTGGCCGAAATCCTCTTCTTCTAATCCTTGGTGGCTGGCCCTTGCTTCTCTTCTTTCTCCTTGTTTTCTTTCTTTTAAGGTCGGCGACACATCAAAGAAGTTCCATCTCCTTGGTGGACGGTTATTTGGAGGAGAAGAAGAAGAGAAGGTAGTTTCCTATTTTGGCATCTCTTGGTGGCTCGAGAGTCTTGGAGGAGAAGAAGTGGTTCGGGTGGATTCCATCTTGGTAGATCGTTGCCCACACAATGTCCAAGAAGAGGAGAGGAATACAACAGAAGATCAAGAAGTCTTTATCTACAAAGAAAGATATAACTAATTAATGGGTTCCGTTTCGAATTAATTATTTAGTTTTCTTTGCATGGATTCTGAAACACCAACACAAGATGCTAGCAATTTTATGTTTCGATTTTGTGCTATCGATTTTGTATTTTGATTTTGCATCTCGATCTTGTGTTTCTATTTTGGTCTCTGTAGTTAAACCTAGGGTTACTGTAAGAAGTTAAATATCCAATTTTTTTGAAAGGTTTTGTCTAGGAAGTAGTGAATATCTCATAACCAAGAAGGCCTAGTGCCTCGCTATGTTTAACCTGGAAGCTAATCTTTGAAATAGATATTTAATCAACTTCTGTAATATGGTTTAACTTAGGAAGATCACATCGGTTAAACTTGGAGTAAAAATGTTAAGTATTGTTTCCAATCCAAGTTTAACTTCTGAAGAGCAACTTGGATTAATAATGTTAAGCATCGTTTACAATCTAAGTTTAACTTCAGTAGAGCACATGGGTAGCTAGGTAAAGTTCTGTGCTTGTACAATTTTTTGTATAGGGGAAATAGAACGGAATCCAGGTGTAGCAACCAACAATTGGTATCAGAGCTAGGTTTATGCCTCTGTGTGTTTAGTTTTCAGTTAATTATGCACTTTTCATACATAAGTTTAGGCAGGATAATAGTAGGATGTACAAATAGATTAACTCTGTGGTTGTAGTCTCCAACTATTATGGTCTATTGTGATTGTGTGTGATTGGACCCTCGGACATGTCAAGGGCATTTTATATGTGTGCATGATTGTAATTATTAAATACAACAAGAGCTGTATTAGTTATTAGAATTTTACATTCTGATCGATCTAGATTACATGTACATTCCTTCGTGGAATATAGGGTCGATAAATGTAAAATTTTATTTTTTTGTCGTGGATCTAATCCTTGTGAGGCGTGGTGCTATTTGAGGACCAGAGGCGCAGTGGAAAAAGGAAGAAAGATAGACGCGATGACATGACCCATTGGTGGCGGCTAGGGTTTGTGGCACACGGAGGACAGCTATGGATGAGGCCATAATAGTTGAAAAATTAGTTTTCATATTTATTGCCTTTTATGCTATGATGTGCTGTGTTTGTGTGCTTGTGTACATGTTAAAATTCCTCGTTTCTAAATAACTAAGTGGGAGAGGAATTAATTAAATTCCACGATCTCCATTACTGGTTTGTAAGTGATGCATTCAAACTTGTGTGTTGGCTCTGAGTGCCTTCCTCCACATCGGATGAGTTTGTTTGTGCATCACTAGATCAAACTTCCTTAATGGATGATTATAGGAAATTATTTAGGAGCGTGTGATCTTCTCTATCTGAAGGGGCACAATCCTATTTAATGGACTCAGTATCAAGTAATGGTATACACTTAGGCGTATTTAATAGTATTTTCCCTATCAGAGTCACTGCTATTATTTGTGTGACCAAAGAAAAACCAACTATTAATTTATCATAAAGTTAGGTTGACAAGATAATAAAATTAATGGGTAAAACCCCCTCTTACAAATGTTTGAATTTGTATACGTCCACACTAACGTGACATACAAAATTCACGGTGTTTGAGGTAATTTTATTTGTCATAAAGTTAGGTTGACAAGATAATTAATGAGTAAATCCCCCTCTTACAAATGTTTGAATTTGTATACGTCCACACTAACGTAGCATACAAAATTCACGGTGTTTGAGGTGTTGGTGAATTTAAATGATATTATTTGAGGAATCAATATTATTTTAAATTCCTAAGTCTTGACCAAATATTTTGTGATTCTTAGGATGACCTTCAATCCCCTTACTGTTATATTAAAAGAGAACAAACTTACTAGTCCAAATTACATTGATTGGAAATGAAACCTGGACATTGTCTTAACCGCTGAAGGGTATAAGTTCGTACTTTTTGAGATCTGTCCAAGCTTGCCTAATAGTGATTCTAGTGAAGAGGATATTGAGTCTCACAAGAAATGGGTCAGGGCAGATGAGATGACGCGGTGTTACATTTTGGCTTATATGTAAAATGTGCTGCAACATCAGCATCAGGCTATGCCTACTGCTTATGACATGATGCGCAATCTCAAGGAACTCTTCGGACACCAGAATAGGGCTGCTAGGCAGGAGGCTATGAGAAACTTGATGACGACCACCATGACTGAGGGGACACTCATGAGGGATTATATCCTCAAGATGATGGCTCATTTAAATGAGATAGAAATTCTTGGAGCTGAAATCAATGGGGAAACCCAGGTCGATATCATTCTCCAAACACTGTCTAAAAGTTTTGAACAATTCCGCCTGAACTACAATATAAACAAAAGGGCATATTCGTTGGCGAAACTTCTGACAGAACTTCAAGCAGCAGAAAGGTTATTTCGTCAAAGTTCTCAAATTCACATTGCTGAGAACATTTCTCCTTCTAAACCGAAAGGCATGAAGAAGAAGAAACAAGCAAAGAAAGTGAATCGATCTCTAGGGACTAGACCAAAAGCATGTGTGAAGAAGCCAAAGGGCAAGTGCTTCACATGCAAGCAATCTGGACATTGGAAGGTGGATTGTCCTCTTAGAAAGGAGAACAATAAAGGTATATCTTATTCTCTAATAGTTAAAACATGTTTAGTGGTGTTATCTACCTGTACCTGGTGTGTAGATACGGGAGCCACTGATCATGTCTACAATTCATTGCAGGGGTTCCAGGAAACTCGACGACTACATGAAGAGGAGATCACCATCTACATGGGCAATGCTACGAAATGGCGGCTATTGCAGTGGGAGATGTTTATCTATCTTTAGATAGGAATAAAATATTGATTTTGAGAAATTATCTTTATGTACCAAGTTTTATAAAGAATTTGATTTCAGTTTCTAAAATTATGGATGGATATTCTGTTCTTTTGGTAAAGAAAATAGAGTATTTATCTGTTTTGGTACGTTGACTGAAAATTTGTATACTCTAAATCCAATAACTCCCACGATATAACAAAATTTATTTTAGGGATATGCTCTGGAAACGACAGTGTACATTCTGAACTTGGTACCTTCTAAGTCAGTATCCTTTACTCCCACAGAATTGTGGAATGGGCGTAAGCCTAGTCGAAAACATATTCGGATATGGGGTAGTCCAGCACATGTACTGAAGGGAGACACTGATAAGCTGGAATCACGTACAGAAGTTCGTCTGTTTGTGGGTTATCCTAAAGGAACGAAAGAAGGATTATTTTATAGTCCTAAAAAAATCAAAAGGTCATTGTTAGCACCAATGCCCGATTTTTGGAAGAGAAGTATGTAATAAACCACAAGCCCATGAGTAAAATTGTTCTTGAGGAAATTAGAGAAGACACGTCTAATTTAGTACCAACTGTACAAGATGAGATACCACAAGAAACTGCAACACATGTCTCAAATGATGCACAATTACAAGTAATGCCTCATCGTAGTGGGAGGGTTGTTTTGGGAGAGTCTTTGGACTTGATCCCTGGTGAACATGAATCTGATCCCTGAATATATGATGAAGCAAGAGATTTTGGAACATTCGGTTTAATAAAGTGATCCAGTCTTATGGATTTATTCAGTGATCGGATGAGTCTTGTGTATACAAGAGGAGTGATGAAAACGTGATGGTATTTCTTATACTATACGAGATGACATTTTGCTCATTGGCAACAATGTCAAAGTGTTGTCAGACGTAAGGATATGGTTGTCCAAGTGTTTTGATATGGACTTGGGAGAATGTGGATATATTCTTGGGATCAAAGTAATAATGGATCGCAAGAAAAGGATATTGTCTTTATCCCAAGCTTCATACATTAATACTATCCTTGCTCCTTTTAGCGTGCAAAACTCCAAGAAAGGTTTCTTACCTTTTCGGTATGGAGTACCCTTATCTAAAGAGATGTCTCCTCAGACATCAAAAGAGATAGAGGACATGAAAGCAATTCCTTATGCCTTGGCTGTAGGAAGCCTAATGCATGTGATGCTATGTACGAGACCGGATATTTATTTTGTCGTGGGCATGGTTAGCAGATATCAAAGTAACCCAGGACTGGGAAATTGGACTGTCGTAAAAGCATATAAGAACTAAAGATTATATGCTAGTTTATAAGATAGATAATTTGCTCCCTGTGGGTTACACGAATTCGGACTGAATGAGATAATAGTAAGTTGACCTCAGGGTTTTGTGTTTACTTTAGGAGGTGGAGCCATAACAATGGAGGAGTGTTAAGCAGAAATGTGTTTCAGACTCCACCATGGAAGCTGAGTATGTGACAACCTCTGAGGCAGCCATAGAAGCTGTATGGCTCAGAAACTTCATGATGGACTTAGATGTGATTCCTCATTTACCCAAAATTATTACAGTTTATTGTGATAATAGTGGTGTAGTAGCAAACTTGAAGGAACCACGAGCCCATAAGGCAAGTAAACATATAGAGCACAAGAACCACCTAATACGAGGAGAAGTTGTTGTCGCCAAGATTGCATCAGAAGATATCTTGGTAGATCCTTTCGCTAAGCCCCTTCCGGTGAAAGATTTTGATGGGCATGTTGAGAGGATGAGAATCAGATGTATGACAACATATATGGCAGCATAGTCTTTTAGTATAAGTGGGAGATTGTTGGGATGTATACTAAAAGCTTAGCTTTTCGTATAAGATATTTATTTTGAAATGAGAATCACATTGGTCATGTCTGCATTTAGTTAAATGCAGTTGCCCATTTAATTTATATTGTAGATAACATGGTGTTTGGCGTGACACAGAAGATCATGTTATCTGTTCCTTATAAATTATAAATAGTACCTCACAACCAAGATGGAATGGGATAAACCATTGGAGTGGTTGTAGTGTAATTTGGTATTAGTTTATCTTAACTATAAAATTACACTAGTACACTATGTGTGTATTGAGCAGGATCATTTGGAGTTGTTTCTTTTTATACTGACTACATAAAAGAATAAAACTTCTGTGCGTATTCTTAATCCTAATATAATAACAATCACATAGACTTAGTATTTATTTCTTTAATTTATCAATGAGTGAGATTTAGTTCGTTAAATCAATAGGCCTAATAAGTTGAGAAATGATATTATTGATATGGTGTGAAACTGTGTCAGAGTAATCTAGGTTGATGATGTCCCCTTGAGCAGCTCATAAGGATTATCATGTAAACCCTGCAGGTGGACTTAGTCCGACATGATAATGAAGTTGAGTAGTACTACTCTTGGAGCTAGATATTAATTAAGTGACTTGTTAGTAACTCATTTAATTAGTGGACATTCAATAACTTAAACACAGGGAGATTAATGCACTTATAATAAGAAGGAGCCCATAATATAATTTGGGATTGGTGCGGTAGTTTAATAATAACTCTTTAATGGTATGAGTTATTATTGATGAACTTGAATTGGATGTTCGGGGCGAACACAGGAAGCTCAAGCTCATCGGGAGACCAAAATCAATTTCTCCTCTCTGTCCCTGTTGTAGCCTCTATAAAGTCTTGTATCCACAATGTCCACTTCTTACCCAAGTAATGTTGGGATTTTCGGGCCGTGAAAACCATTTTTTCGCGTCGTGGAAACCCCCCGAAACCCCCCGCCACCGGATCCGTGCGAAGAAAAATAAACACAAAATACGAGTACGAGTTTCTAAAGTCTAGATCTACACTAGATAAGAGCGTTACCCTCGATGCGATGCCCTTCGCTATCCCGCTAGTCCAACGGTTTGCCGGATCTCAAGATTGTCAAAGTAGACAACCCTCTAGAAGTATCCACACGAACAAAATTAGGTGGAGGGGATCAAACAAAGGTGTGCTAGCACCTATGGTGTTCGGCCAAGAGAGGAGAGGGAGAGCAAGAAGAGAGAGCTCTAGGAGGAAGAAGATGAGAGTTACTACACAAATGAAAACTCATTTCATCCATTAAAGTGGCCGACCACACTTATGTGGTTTGTAACCTCCATGAGATACCAAAAGTCACAACTCTTGGTAACTCCCATGAGGTGGCATCCAACTTAAGCAACCATGATGATGTGGAGCATCATCATTGGCCCACTCAATGTCAACTCACCAATGAGGTGGCATAAAGTCAAGTCAAACTTGACTCTTCATCTTCCTCTCAAGTCAAGTCAAACTTGACTTAATCTCTCTCATGGTTGATCTAATCCAACCATTTAATTCAAGTCAATTTAATATAATGAATCTAATTCATTTAATTAAATTGATTCAATGAGTCATAATCTAAATTAGACTCATTGAACACATGAATCAACTTGAGTCCAACTCAATTAGCCTAATTAGGATTACTCTTAATCCAATTTGATTAATCACATGAATCTAATCCTCTTGGTTCATCATATGAACCTAATCTCCATCTAATTGTCCTTAGTGTGTGACTCTATAGGTTCTTATAACGTTGGCAATGCCCCTAAACCCATTTAGGAGCATAAGTAATGAGCGGTATCTAGCAACACATCATTACTACCCAAGTTACAAGAATGTTGAGATCCAACATCACCTTGTGACTACTAATTGTGACTCCTCACAATATATGACAAGTGTTCTTCTATCCTAGACATCTAGATTGATCAATGTGAGGCATAGACCGTGTCATCCTTTGACCAATCTAAATCTTGAACTCCAAGTAGACTCACTAAATCAAATGAGCTCAATATCTCATATTGACTCATTTGGGCATGACCATGCATTTCGTGGTCTCACTCTATCAAGAATATCGATGTTTCTCCCATCATATAGGAGGGATAGATCCCATCTACATCACTCACATCCCTCTGCATAATTCGTTACATACCCATTAATCGCCTTTATAGTCCACCCAGTTACGAGTGACGTTTGACGAAACCAAAGTACATAACTCCTTATGTAGGGAACCATGGTGACTTCAGGTCTAAGGACTAGTAGTCATACTAATAGCCACATGAGAAAGTATATGACACTCATATAACGATCCATGATACTTTCTCATGGCGGGTCATTCAGTATACATTCTCCAAAGCATACCCATGTGTCAACTTGATATCTCTATATCCATGACTTGTGAGATCAAGTCATCGAGTTGACCTACATGCTAGTCTTATTGCATTAACATTGTCCCTGAATGTTAATACTCGACTAGGAATGATTAAAAGTAGTGTTCCCTATATCATCTCACTATCGGTTCAACTAACCGATTGATATAGGTGAGAACCTTCTATTCAAGGACGCTATTATACTTAGTTTATTTGGCACCAATACAAGTAAGTATAATAACCAAAACAAATGCCTTTTATTTATATAAGAATATGATATAATAAGTCCATAATACAATCATCAAATGATTGGCTCTAGGACTCTAACTAACAATCTCCCACTAGCACTAGTGCCAATTAGTGTAGGCTCTAAGCCCCAATGACCTAATGTGACCATCATGCTTCCTCTGTGCCAAAGCCTTGGTCAAGGGATCTGCGATGTTAGCCTCTATAGGTACTCTGCAAATCTTCACATCTCCTCTCTCGATGATCTCTCGAATGAGATGGAAGCGCCGTAGTATGTGTTTGGTCCGCTGGTGTGAGCGAGGTTCCTTCGCTTGTGCTATAGCTCCATTGTTTTCACAATAGAGCTCAATGGGGTCAGCAATGCTAGGAACCACCCCAAGTTCAGTGATGAACTTGCAGATCCAAACTGCCTCCTTTGCTGCCTCTGATGCAGCAATATACTCGGCCTCTGTTGTAGAATCAGCTACTGTGTCCTGCTTCGAACTCTTCCAGCTCACAACACCACCATTAATGCAAAATACGAACCCCGACTGCGATCTATAGTCATCTTGGTCGGTCTGGAAGCTAGCATCACTGTAACCCTTTACAGCTAGCTGATCATCGCCTCCATATATCAAGAAATATTCTTTAGTCCTTCTTAAGTACTTAAGAATATTCTTGACCGCTATCCAGTGACTTTCACGTGGATCTGACTGGTATCTGCTCGTCATGCTCAAAGCATACGAGACATCAGGTCGAGTACATAGCATGGCGTACATGATAGATCCTATGGCTGAGGCATAAGGGATCTGATCCATGCGGTCTCTCTCCTTTCTAGAAGAGGGACCTTGAGTCTTCGAAAGACTCACACCATGTGACATCGACAGAAATCCCTTCTTGGAGTTCTGCATGGCAAACCGAAGGAGTACCTTGTCAATATATGTACTCTGACTTAGGCCAAGCAATCTCTTAGATCTATCTCTATAGATATGTATCCCTAGAATGCGGGATGCCTCACCTAAGTCCTTCATTGAGAAACATGTCCCTAGCCAAGTCTTGACAGACTGTAGCAAAGGGATGTCTTTCCCAATGAGTAGTATATCATCCACATACAATATGAGGAAGATAACTATATCCCCTACAACCTTCTTGTAGACACAAGGTTCATCTTCATTCTTGATGAAATCAAACTATTTGATTACATCATCGAATCGAAGATTCCAGCTCCGAGAAGCTTGCTTTAGTCCATAAATGGACCTATGCAGCTTGCATACTCTGCTAGTATGCTGTGGATCTACAAAACCCTCAGGTTGTATCATGTACACATCCTCGAGCAGGTTTCCATTCAGAAACACGGTTTTGACATCCATCTGCCATATCTCATAGTCATGGTATACTGCAATAGCAAGCATGATCCGAATGGACTTAAACATCACTACTGGAGAAAAAGTTTCATCATAGTCAATACCATGAATTTGCTTGAAACCTTTAGCTACCAAGCGACCCTTATAGATAAGTCCATCCATGTCAGTCTTTCTCTTAAAGACCCACTTACACCCAATGGGTTTTACCCCTTCAGGTGGATCAACCAAAGTCCATACTTGGTTGGTGTACATGGATTCCATCTCGGATCTCATGGCCTCTAGCCATTTCTTGGAATCTGGTCTCATCACAGCTTCCTGATAGGTGGTAGGCTCATCATCTATGAGCACAACGTCATCATGGTCAGATAAGAGAAATGAGTATCTCTCAGGCTGACGACGTACCCTATCAGACCTGCGAAGAGGTATGTCTACTTGAACTGGTTGCTGTTCCTCAACTCTTTGTAGAACAACATCATCCACAACACTTTGTGGTTCCAGTTCAACTTCCATCGAGGCTTTAGTGCTATGGTCCGCATCTTGAACTTTTTAAAGATCGAACGTACTACCACTAGTCTTTCTAGAAACAAAGTCCCTTTCTAGAAAGACCCCAGTCTTTGCCACAACTATCTTGTGCTGACTGAGAATGTAGAAGTAATATCCCTTAGTTTCCTTGGGATATCCAATAAAGTAGCACTTGTCAGATTTGGGTCCTAACTTGTCTGAGACTTGACGTCAAACGTAAGCCTCACAACCCCAAATCCTCATGAAAGACACCTGGGCATCTCTCCCAGTCCATATCCTATATGGTGTCTTTATCACGGCCTTGGATAGAACTCGGTTGAGTATAAAAGCTGTCGTGTCTAGAGCATAGCCCCAAAGGAATGTAGGAAGATCTGTGTGACTCATCATAGACCGTACCATATCTAATAGAGTATGGTTCCTCCTTTAGGATACACCATTCCACTGTGGTGTTCCAGGAGGAGTGAGTTGGGATAGAATCCCACACTCAGCTAGGTAGTCACGAAACTCATGGCTAAGGTATTCTCCACCTCGATCTGATCGAAGTATCTTAATACTCTTGCCAAGCTGGTTCTGTACTTCATTCTTGAATTCTTTGAACTTTTCAAAGGATTCTAACTTATGTGTCATCAAGTACACATAACCATATCTACTGAAGTCATCAGTAAATGTGAGGAAGTACCTATAACCGCCTCTAGCAGCGACATTGAAAGGGCCACATACATCACTATGTATGAGTCCTAACAAATCAGTCGCTCTTTCGCTGTGCCCACTAAAGAGAGTCTTGGTCATCTTGCCTAGTAGGCATGACTCGCACGTCTCATAAGATTCAAAATCAAATGAGCAAACCATCCTTATGGAGCTGGGATAAGCGCTTGTCATTTTTATAACCTAAGCGACAGTGCTAGAGATATGTTTGGTTCAGGTCATTTGACTTGAACCTCTTGGTATTTATGTTATAGATAGGGCTTTGTAGAGTCCGTTCATCAGAGGTGTACTACAATAGAACATATCTTTTAAATAAACAGAACAACATTTGTTCTTTATAATAAAAGATAAACCTTTCTTGTCCAAACAAGAAACTGAAATTATGTTCTTAGTTAATGCAGGCACATAATAACAATCATCCAACTCTAATACAAGCCCAGAGGGCAGAGATAGAAAATAAGTCCCTACAGCAACAGCAGCAACCCGTGCTTCATTGCCTACGCGTAGGTCCATCTCGCCCTTCGCCAATGCCCTGTTATTTCTCAGCGCCTGCACATTAGTACAAATGTGAGATGCACATCCGGTATCTAATACCCATGATGAAGAAATATATAGATTAACTTCTATAACATATATACCTGAAGTGGAAGTCTCACTTCTCTTCTTCTTAAGATCTTCCAGGTACACATTGCAGTTCCTCTTCCAGTGCCCGGTCTGACCACAGTGGAAGCAGGTAGCATCCTTGGCGACCCCTCCTTTAGGCTTCATTGCCTTGTCTTTGCCCTTGGCTTGGGACTTTCCCTTGCCTTTGGGCTTGCCCTTGCCCTTGTGTTTCTGAACCATCAGAACAGAGTGGGGCTTAGCCTTCTTAAGGTTCAGCTCAGCAGTTCTTAACATGCTAAGCAGCTCGGGCAGTGGTTTGTCAATTTCGTTCATATTGTAGTTTAGAACGAACTGACTATACCTATCCGGAAAGGATTGTAAGATCAGGTCAGTGGACAACTCTTGGCCAAGCGGGAATCCCAACCTCTGTAGGTTTTCAATGTACCCAATCATTTTGAGTACATATGGGCCTACGGGAGCCCCATCTGACATCTTACACTGAAATAGTACCCTTGAGATCTCAAATCTCTCATGCCTCGCTTGTCCTTGATTCAGTTGATGAAGATGTTCAACCATATCGTAAGCGCCCATCAACTCATGTTGCTTCTGAAGCTCAGAGTTCATGGTCGCGAGCATTAAACAGGACACATCTAATGCGTCATCTTGATGCTTCTTATAAGCATCTTTGTCAGCTCGCGTGGCATTGGCAGGAGGAACCTCCGGAATGGGCTACTCCAGAACGTACAACTTACGTTCCTGGGTGAGAACTATTCTCAAGTTCCTGTACCAGTCCAGGAAATTTGCTCCGTTGAGCTTGTCCTTCTCAAGGATAGAACATAGAGAGAAGGTGTTCGTATTCGACGTCATGGTTATCTACAATAGAAAAATGCAGAAAATAAATATCATATTCTTTTTAAATCATTTAATTAGGCCTTTAACTAAATGATGCTCCCACTGAATTCTATAATTCATGTGGGACAAGATCCACATCATACTAACCCTTGAGTTAGCTTTGGCTAATACGCCCAAGATTTAGTATGATCGGTAGGTAACGATTTACCAATTACATCTCTATGCAACTTTTGTTTATAGAATCATTATCCGCAGTTATATTAAAACTTGAGTTAGCTTTGGCTAATACGCCCAAGAATTAATATAAATGTGATTTATGTCCTATCTTTCCAACCATTAGAAGAATGCCTATAGTTGTACTCGATCCAACCGAGTTAACTAGGAATACTCAATCTAATTGAGTTTCTATTCGCCCATGCGTTGATAAGCGGGACCAAGATTGTCCCTCCGTACCCTACCAAGATAATATGTGTTGCTCTGCTTTGGCAGATTCAACAACACATGTGATCGAGGTAATGATAGGTATCACGGCACGGTAGGCATTAGAGTTGACGCAATTTAGATCTAATCTAATCGTCGATGTGTATCAAATACGCGATAGATCTAATCTAATCGAAAGAGTGCATCTTGTACACGATTTAGATCTAATCTAATCGTTAGGCACTAATTAATTACTAATCATGCATCACATACACACAAGCAATTCATTAAATTTATTTGTGATTAGTCATGGCCCTACTACGATCTTCTCAACCCAATGAGAAGATCGGATGATCAACCTAAGGTCAACAACTTCTCAAGCTCCTCCCTTTGACCACCTTGTGTTGCTCGCGCCCTCCTCGTAACTCCGTCTCGAGTGGACCTTCCACCGCTCCAATTTTGTACATTAAAATTTTGAAACTCGAGTTACATTCGAGTCTAAACTAATTTACAACAAGAATATATAATAGAGAAAGGCACGACGCGCAGGTCACGAATTAAAAATACAGCACACACAATCACATGACGGCACGCAGACCGTATTATGAATTACAACACAAAATATATCAATCCAATTGGGTCTTTTTGGGCCATGACTATCACAAATTATACATAATTCTAAATTATGTATTTTCTATAATTTTCTGTAATTTTAATACCAATTTTTACAATTTTTACGAGAAAAAATTCCCGATGGTCCCGTTTAGCGATTTTCGGGCCCAATCGCGGAACGAATCCCCTTGCGGGGCCAGGGGCAGCGCCCCTACCCGCGATCTAACCATCACGAGTGTCCCTAAGCGATCCTACAGCGCCTTAGTCCGCTGTTCCGAAAAGTTTTGGGGCGAAACCTTGCCGTTTCGGAAAAATCTTCTCGGTAGTCGAAGCCTACAAGCGTATAAACACTTGTGCTTCGCTTCTACGAGAAAATTACTCATAAAAAACCATAAAAACTTAAATTTACAGAAAATCACAGAAGCTATATTTTTCATAAAAATCAAATTAAACTCGTACAAGTCTTCGCACGTGGCTCTGATACCACTGTTGGGATTTTCGGGTCGTGAAAATCGCTTTTTCGCGTCGCGGAAACCCTGAAACCCCCCGCCACCGAATCCGTACGAAGAAAAATAAACATAAAATACGAGTACGAGTTTCTAAAGTCTAGATCTACACTAGATAAGAGTGTTACCCTCGATGTGATGCCCTTCGCTATCCCGCTAGTCCAACGGTTTGCCGGATCTCAAGATTGTCAAAGTAGACAACCCTCTAGAAGTATCCACACGAACAAAATTAGGT
This sequence comes from Zingiber officinale, assembly GCF_018446385.1. Lineage (NCBI taxonomy): Eukaryota > Viridiplantae > Streptophyta > Magnoliopsida > Zingiberales > Zingiberaceae > Zingiber > Zingiber officinale. The sequence goes on along the minus strand of NC_056000.1, from coordinate 101,127,707 downwards.
GGAGGGGACCAAACAAAGGTGTGCTAGCACCTATGGTGTTTGGCCAAGAGAGGAGAGGGAGAGCAAGAAGAGAGAGCTCTAGGAGGAAGAAGATGAGAGTTACTACACAAATGAAAACTCATTTCATCCATTAAAGTGGCCGTCCACACTTATGTGGTTTGTAACCTCCATGGGATACCAAGAGTCACAACTCTTGGTAACTCCCATGAGGTGGCATCCCACTTAAGCAACCATGATGATGTGGAGCATCATCATTGGCCCACTCAATGCCAACTCACCAATGAGGTGGCATAAAGTCAAGTCAAACTTGACTCTTCATCTTCCTCTCAAGTCAAGTCAAACTTGACTTAATCTCTCTCATGGTTGATTTAATCCAACCATTTAATTCAAGCCAATTTAATATAATAAATCTAATTCATTTAATTAAATTGATTCAATGAGTCATAATCTAAATTAGACTCATTGAACACATGAATCAACTTGAGTCCAACTTAATTAGCCCAATTAGGATTACTCTTAATCCAATTTGATTAATCACATGAATCTAATCCTCTTGGTTCATCATATGAACCTAATCTCCATTTAATTGTCCTTAGTGTGTGACCCTATAGGTTCTTGTAACGTTGGCAATGCCCCTAAACCCATTTAGGAGCATAAGTAATGAGCGGTATCTAGCAACACATCATTACTACCCAAGTTACAAGAATGTTGAGATCCAACATCACCTTGTGACTACTAATTGTGGCTTCTCACAATATATGACAAGTGTCCTTATATCCTAGACATCTAGATTGATCAATGTGAGGCATAGACCGTGTCATCCTCTGACCAATCTAAATCTTGAACTCCAAGTAGGCTCACTAAATCAAATGAGCTCAATATCTCATATTGACTCATTTGGGCATGGCCATGCACTTCGTGGTCTCACTCTATCAAGAATATCGATGTCGCTCCCGTCATATAGGAGGGATAGATCTCATCTACATCACTCACATCCCTCTGCATAATTCGTTACATACCCAGTAATAGCCTTTATAGTCCACCCAATTACGGATGACGTTTGACGAAACCAAAGTACATAACTCCTTATGTAGGGAACCATGGTGACTTCAGGTCTAAGGACTCGTAGTCATACTAATAGCCGCATGAGAAAGTATATGACACTCATATAACTATCCATGATACTTTCTCACGGTTGGTCATTCAGTATACATTCTCCAATGCATACCCATGTGTCAACTTGATATCTCTATATCCATGACTTGTGAGATCAAGTCATCGAGTTGACCTACATGCTAGTCTTATTGCATTAACATTGTCCCTGAATGTGAATACTCGACTAGGAATGATTAAGAGTAGTGTTCCCTATATCATCTCACTGTCGGTTCAACTAACCGATTGATATAGGTGAGAACCTTCTACTCAATGACGCTATTATACTTAGTTTATTTGGCACAAATACAAGTAAGTATAATAACCAAAACAAATGCCTTTTATTTATATAATAATATGATACAATAAGTCCATAATATTATCATCAAATGATTGGCTCTAGGGCTCTAACTAACAAGTAATGGGTCGGACACATCCTTGCTTAGAGCAAGGGGGGCCGGACGCATCCTTGCTTAGAGCAAGGGGGGCCGGCCAAGCATTAATTTGGAGCCAAGTAATGGCCGGCCAAGCTTAGTGTCCAAGCTAGGGGCCGACCACATAAGAATAAAAGGGGGTTTTAATTTTATGTTAAAAACTTTCCTTTTATAACCATCCTCATGATTTTAGAAGAGGGTTTTTAAATTTTTAAAATCTTTCCTTTTATAGCTATCTACAAAGGATTAAAGAGAGATTTTAATTTTGTTAAAATCTTTCCTTATTTGTAGTTTAAAAAAGAGATTTTAATTTTTGATAAAACTTTCCTTTTGTGTAATCATGATTTAAAAAGAAAAGTTTTAATTAATCTTTCCTTTTTGTAGTTGTCTACATGTTTTAAAATAGAGAGATTAATTTTAAAACTTTCCTTTATTTCCATGTACAATAGGAAATTTAGAAAAGAGAGATTTTAATTGTTGTTAAAATTTCTTTTTTAATGGGAGGTCACAAATAAGGAAGTTTTAATTATGTTTAAAACTTTCCTTTTTTGCCATGACCGAGGATTATAAAAGAGAAGGAAACGGTGCCTCATGAGATATACAACCTAAGTCTTGCCTCTTCTTCTATTGTGGTCGAAACCCTCTTCTTCTAATCCTTGGTGGTCGACCTTTGCTTCCCTTCTTTCTCCTTGTTTTCTTTCTTTCAAGGTCGGCGACACATCAAAGAAGTTCTATCTCCTTGGCGGCTGGTTATTTGGAGGAGAAGAAGAAGAGAAGGTAGTTTCCTATTTTGGCATTCTTGGTGGCTCGAGAGTCTTGGAGGAGAAGAAGTGGTTCGGGTGGATTCCATCTTGGTAGATCGCTGCCCACACAACGTCCAAGAGGACGAGAGGAATACAACAGAAGATCAAGAGGTATTTAGCTACAAAGAAAGGTATAACTAATTAATGGTTTCCACTTCGAATTAATTATTTAGTTTTCTTTGCATGAATTCTGAAACACCAACACAAGAGGCTAATGATTTTATCTTTCGATTTTGTGCTATCAATTTTGTATTTCGATTTTGCGTCTCAATCTTGTGTTTCTATTGTGGTCTCTGTAGTTAAACCTAGGATTACAATAAGAAGTTAAATATCCAATTTCTTTGAAAGGTTTTGTCTAAGAAGTGGTGGATGATCTCATAACCAAGAAAGCCTAGTGTCTCGCCATGTTTAACCTGAAAGCCAATCTTTGAAATAGATAGTTAATCAACTTCTGTAATATGGTTTAACTTAGGAAGATCATATCGGTTAAACTTGGAGTAAAATTGTTAAGTATCGTTTCCAATCCAAGTTTAACTTCTGAAGAGAAACTTGGATTAATAATGTTAAGCATCGTTTGCAATCCAAATTTAACTTCAGTAGAGCATATGGGTAGCTAGGTAAAGTTCTATACTTGTACAAATTTTTGTACAGAGGAAACAGAACGGAATCGAGGTGTAGCAACCAACACGTACCACATATAAAATGTATATGATTTCAAGGGCTACAACTTTGCTTCATGGTCCAACCTGATAAAATTAGATCTAATGGTTGAAAAATCTGATTTGGTGGAGCCCTGTAATTTTGGCAGATCTGCCCTGCTTGACTCAAACTGCAGACTAACTTTGAAGGACTATAACTTTCAACTCGATTGGAGCGAAGAGTCAAACCAACTATCAAAATGTAGATATTTTCAATATCTACAATTTAATTTAGGGCCAAACCCAATAAAACTATATCTAAGGGTCAAAAATCATATTTTAATGGAGCCTTGTAAACCTACATATCTGGATCACTTGAGAGGAGGTATACAAGGGTCAAACTAACCCTTGCTTTACCATTCTTGGACTAGGGGACTTCGTCCCCATCCTGGGAGTGGGTTTTCCTCTCTTGGGAAAATCCTAAAGGCATCATCTTCATTAATTTCGACAATCCGTCCACCTCTGGTGCAAGGGAACCACTCCAAAGACATTGGAAATCTTCTCCGTAAGCATTTCTCTATCTCTATTCTTTGTTTTGATATGTATGAATGCTTTTATTAGTATCTTTGGTTTATAATTCCTTTGTTATGGAATACTTTTCTTGATTCTTGGGTGTAGGAAGTAGCTCTTTTGATATGTGAACATCTTTTTAGTTAATCTATATGTTTGCATATTTTTTATTTGATGGATTGTATGTTTATGATCCGGATCTACCATATTAACACAAAATCTATGCCAAAATCTCAAGATTCATATTCCATAAGAGTTTGGGGATGAACTAAAAGGAGAACCCTGTAGGATCGTTGTATTAGAGAGGGGTGAATAACACTCGTGACTTTTCATGTTTTTCGAAAAATACAGATTACACAGCGGAAATAAAGAAGTAAAGAAAACAAAGAGATGACATAAGTTGGTTTTACTTGGTTTGGAGCATGTGACAACTCTATTCTAAAGCCCACACTCAATGAGTGCTTTCGATGGACAATTTACTAGTAGTTCATATAAAATTACAAAAATTGAGTATTAGAACTACAATGATTGAAAAACTGTAAATAAAATTATACCAACAACTTTAAATATTTGAAGTTGTGATCTTTCGATCATCGGGGCAGTGTTTAGGCATCATACAATCATTTTCAGAGCAGTGCACAAGAGAGAAAGTCATTCGAAATGTTATCCTCAAGGTGTTGGTCGAACCTTCCTTTTATAGCCTACTCCGAGCACCTGGAACCTCCTCCAGGCACCCTTATAGGGCTGACATGACACACTCTCGTCGAAACTTAATAAAAAAAAACCCATCCATCTCCAAGCGCCAGGACCACCTCCGGGTTCCTGGACAGTGACGTAGGCTACCCAGTCGACGCGCTTTAACTTAGCTTCTGGATGAACTTCGCTGGTTTGGGTGATTGGAGTAACTCCGGCTGCCTGGACTGTCCGGGTGCCTACCCAGTGCTCCCTCGAAGGCCCTGACCCGGGTGCCTAGAGCACCTCCAAGCACCTGTACGACCCTTTTCCAGCATCTTATTTCCTGCATGAGTGTTAGCATAAAAGGAAATATAGAAATGAAAATAGTAACTTATTTGACAGTTTTCGGACTATCTAGTCTTGACATTGAGTTTTGTTGAAACTTTAGGTCAGACAAACGCCTACTATTCTCTCTTTGGAGAATACATCCTTACCTACTTCTCTCAGGAGAATTTACCTTTGGCCAGATTGATTCTCCAGACCGTCTGGACTTTTGCACAACATCCGAGACCTCAGAACTTTCTACTGGATGTCCAAATCCCAACCCATCCAATCTTTCGCCTGGTGTCTGAAACCCCTAGGACTTTCACCTAGTGTCCTCAACCCTAGGATTTCACTCGATGTCCTCAGTCAGCCAAGTCTTTGCCCAATCCCATGGACCAAAACTTCGTTTCTTAACTACAATTAAGACTTTCCACCTGCCTAGTATACACTAGAACTTCTTTGTCTAACCTTAACTAAGACTTTCACCTTACCTAAGATCACTTAGGACTTTCCTACACACTTAGTTAGACTTGTTAGAACAACAACATAGCTTAACATTGAACTTTTACCAATATCAAAATACAAGTTTGATTAGCTAGTGCTTCCGGCACCAACAAACCCGACCCTATGACTAGTAGAAAATTAAGACACGGAGAATCGGATATGAAAGTGCAACCTAATTTACCATGAGGAAGCCTAGACCGTCATAGAGCCTAATGGATCAAACCTAATTCGTTGTCACAGAAAAGAAGTTAATTAGAGATCGTAAGGTCTAATGACAGGGTCCCCTCTAGGTTATGATCACTAGTTGTGATCTTTCTAAAAGTAGACAATGATTAAGGGTGATACACTATTGTAGAAGTAAAAGTTCACACCGGATACTATAGAATGGTCTACCTATATAAATATTCATTGAGGATATGTAGCCAAACATAGATTAGGTGTTTACAATTATTTGGGTGAAACCGAAGTCCTAGAATCACCTTCACCCACTACCTCTTACCGTGATCATCTCTACCTTTTGATTGAGATCCTACTGCCTCTATCTATGATCTCACTACCACTTTTATGATCTCTCTCCCTCCCCCTCACATTCTCGCTATCTCTCTCTCCCTTGCTCTCTCAACTCTAGCTTTCTCTCTTGTTCTAGTGACATACACATAAACCCTTAATTATCTAGAGAACCTATTCTACAATTCTGACTATTACTTAATTCATAGTCCTCATGGGATTGATATATTTTATTACTTGATGATATCTCTGTACACTTGTAGATTTACCACACATTAATGGACGTGCCTTTTGGCATGGCCATGTCTCTCCTTGGAGGTAGTCGTGTGCTCAACAAAAGGCAAACCCGAGGGAGGGCGGGTGTGAATCCACACGACCATGCCTCCCACCTGGAAACAAGATCGTGCCTAGCCGAAGCCAATAGGGGGGCGACAGTGTGAATCCACACAGTCATTCCTTTCGTGATTGGAAGAACCAAGATCCGATCATGCCCAAGAGGCACGACCGTGACATGGGCTGTGCTAGGGTTGTGCCCCCTCCTATAAAAGGGATTTTCTCCCTTTTCACATATCTTTAGTTTGGGTCTTCACCCCCATTCCTTGGGAAAGGGTTCTCCCCTTTGGGAGAACCCTAGAAGCTTCATCTTCACCGATCCACATCATCCGTTCACCTCCGGAGCAAGGGTTGCAAGCAAGAAGATAGGCGATGCATATATAAGCATTCATCTCTTCTCTATCTTGTATTTTGGATTGTAGGATGCTTAATTTCTTATTTCATATTTATAAATCCTTTGTAATGGAGTAAATCTTCAAATTTAGGATATAAGAAATAGTTGTGATGCAATGATGATATATGAAGTATGTATTTACTTGTTTTCTTATTCAATGAAGTATTTATGCCATGTTCTATGTGTCTTATGCCTTGTAAGTGTTTGATAAAATGTATGAATGATGTAAACATATTGATGTGAGGGATTAGTTACCATGTAGAGGAGGTACTTTTGAATATATGACCCAGGGGGCATAGTGATAGAGGGTAAGCCTTTAATCGAACTTTCTGGAGTATTACCTTGAATTGGGAGTTAATCCTCCACAAGGGATTAACTAATTAGAGCTTAATGATTTTTCACTAATTTCATACTAGGAAGTAATTTGTATAATCTAGATTGTATGACCAGGGAACCCTCGGTGACAAACGGTAACCTTTTAACTGGACCTTCTACATTACCTTTTTTACTTAGTAGCACTAAATGCTAATGGGGAGAACACTCTGGTGAGACCGTTGTGGGGTTACACTGACAACTTTATTAGAATCCTTGAAAGAGTTTAAGCATGGAGGTAAGAAGATGAATAATGTATGGGGACATTAACTACCAATATAGTAAAATCGAACTCCTAGAATCATTCATTCACCATTCAACTCCTTCATCTCTTTATTCACTTGCGCTCACACTCTTTCCTCGTCTTTCTCTTTTCTCTATTTCTCTCAACCATTAGTGACAGAACCATCCTTCGATTGTCTAGATAATTTACTGTATGAATTCAATTAGTACTTAATCAACAGTTCCTGTGGGATAGATATTTTTATTACTGACGACGTAGTCATACACTTGCATTTATTTGTTAGGTTACTAGGGAAATAAATGTTATATTTTTCTTGATTCTGAGTAATCTTTTAAGACCTTGGACCTTGTGTAACTTGAGAGATATAAACCATGTGTGTGATAGGTAAGTGTCGATCGCTGGAAGCATAAGAAATACGGTCCTATCATGACTTGACTAGGCATAGGGATTGAAACTTGAAAATTTTAGTCCACTTATTACATTAAGCACAGAGAACTATTTCTTAGGCCATATTCAAACTATTTTTTGCATCTTGCTCACTAATGAAATCATTTGATAGGATTATACTAATTTGCTACAGATTACAATGCACTATTTAATCATATGAGTTTAAATATAGTTTTACTTGAGAACAAGCAAAAGTTTAAGTTTGGGGGTGTGATATGCATATGTTATGTATGTTTCTAGGCATTGTTGGACACACAACTATTTGTATTTCATGAGTATAATATATGTTTATTATACTCTATTTTATTATTTTATCATATTTCTATTCTATTTATTCAGAGATATATCCTTTACTTATTTTGATTCATAGAACGTAATTTGGAATGAAAATGGAGCAAAGACACACATTGGAGTAAATATATAGAAAATCAACATCCTGGCCATGTCCTAGAGGCACGCCCATATGCCAGCCGGAGGGCAAGCCGTATGCTAGCCCAAGGTATGCCTTGTCCCATAGGCACGACCGTGCCTCCCCACCCAAGAGCAGCCAAGGCATGGTCATGCCTTTTGGCATGGTTATGTCCCTCCTTGGAGGTAGTAGTGTACTCAAAAGAAGCCAAATAGGGGGCAGTCGTGTGAATCCACACGACCGAGCCTCCCACCTGGACATAGGGTTGTACCTAGCCAAAGCCAACAAGGGGGCGTCTGTGTGAATCCACATGGTCGTGCCTCCCTTGATTGGAAGAAATGAGATTAGACCGTGCCCAGGAGGCACGGCCGTGACACGACCCATGCCTAGGGCCGTGCCCCCACCTATAAAAGGGATTTTCTCCCCCTTTTCACATATCTTTGGTTTGGGCTTCCGCCCCTATTACTTGGGGAAGGGTTCTCCTCTTTGGGGAAATCTTAGAAGCTTCATCTTTACCGATTTGCATTATTTGTCCATCTCCGGAGCAAGGGTGACAAGCAAGAAGACCGGCTATGCATAGATAAATATTCTTCTTTTCTCTATCTCGTGTTTTGGATTATAGGATGCTTAATTTCTTGTCTCTTATTTGTAAATCTTTCACAATGTAGTAGATCTTAAGATCTAGGATATAGAAAGTAGTTGTGAAGCGATATTGATGTATAAACTATGTATTTACTTGTTTTCTTATTTAATGAAGTATTTTATATCATGTTCTATGTGTCTTATTCCTTATAAGTGTTTAATGAAATGTGTGAATGGTGTAAATATATTGATGTGTGGGACTAGTTACCATGTAGAGGAGGTACTTTGGATTGTATGACCGGGAGCCCAGTGATAGAGGGTAACCCTTTAACCGGACTTTCTAGAGTATCACATTGAATTGAGAGCTAATCCTCCACAAGTGATTAGCTAATTAGAACTTAATGAGTTTTTATTAATTCCATGCAAGAAAGTAATTTATGTAATCTAGATAGTATGATCGGGGGGCCTTCGATGACAAAGGGTAACCTTTTACTTCGGTCTTTTACATTACCTTTTCTACTTAGTAGCATTAAATGTCAATGGGGAGAATATTCTGGTGAGACCATCATGGGGTTGCACTGAAAACTTTATTAGAATTCCTATAAGAGTGTAAGTATGGAGGTAAGAAGATGAACAATGTATAGAGACATTAAGTAACAACATAGTAAAATCGAACTCCTAGAATCATTCATCCACCATCCAACTCCTTCTTCTCTTTGTTCACTTGCGCTCACACTCTTTCCCCCTCTCTTCTCTTCACTTTTCTCCTCTCTCTATCTTTTCTTGATTTCTCTCAAGCGTTAGTGACAAAACAACCCTTCAATTGTTTAGATAATTCACAATGTGAATTCAACTAATACTTAATCAACAATTCCTATGAAATCGATATTTTTATTATAGATGATGTAGTAGTCCACTTGTGACTTCATAACATGAGTGAAGTTAGGTGGTGGAAGTCCTAGTGAGTGAAGTCAGGCAATGGAAGTCTTAGTGAGTGAAGCTAGGCAATCCTAGGGAGAGGTAACCCTAGGTAATGAGAAGTCTTGGAGGAAACTCTAAGCATGTGTGACTGACTAGTTTTTGGTTAACTGCGTGCGGTCATCCGAACCAGCGAATTCTTGATATTGCTAATACTATTTTACTTTACTATTTTATATCTATTATACTAATTCAGTATTACAGGTAAGTTTCAATAGATCATATTGATCAAACACTAAGTAGGATCAGAGAAAATTCAAACAGATCTAGAGGACTAGATATTTGGCAGGTAAGTGGGGGTAAGTACTAGAAGAGAGAGATCCAATGAGAACGTGTTCCCAGTTAAGATAATAGTAGGTGTTGGTCTGACTTAGGATTTTATTGAAATATGGAGTTAGGACCAGACAGTCCTCAGACTATTAAAATATTTATTTGTTCATATTAGGGGTTGGCAGGTAAGTGGGGGTAAGTACTAGAAGAGAGAAATCTAATGAGAACGTATTCTCAGTTAAGGTAATAGTAGGTGTCGATCCGACTTAGAGTTTCATTGAAATATAGAGTTAGGACCAGATAGTCCTTAGACTATCAAAATATTTATTTGTTCATATTATGCTTGTAGTGATAACTCTGTAGTGTTGGAAAGTGAAAGCTGGAAAAATGGCTGTTGGTGCCCGGGTAGGGTCTAGGCACCTGGAGGTCCGGGTGCTTAGACTGGGTCCAATCGCCTAGATTGGCCTAAATCTAGCAACTCACATAGATGAGTTGACACACTCTGATTAGCTAGCACATGTCAGCATCCAAGTGCTCGGGGCTAGTTTAGGTGCTTGGGAGTGGATAGAGCTTCACCAAGGTACACTCACGTTAGTGTTCCAAGCATCGGAGGTAGTCCAGGTGCTCAAAGATGGATAATTCAACAATGAAGTAGGATCAAATAGGTCTCGATCCATGTGCCCAGTGTGGTCTAAGTGCTCAAAAATACCTATAAAAGGAGTTTCAACTAGCATCTTTAAAAATCAACTTGTACGCTTATTCATGATCATTCTACTACTCCAACTTTATTCTGTTGCTATCCTACAATGTTGCTTCACTCGACTACTACAGAAGAATCAACTCCAACACTTGAGCTCACAACTTCTTCATCCTTGTGTTCGTAAAGTTTATTTTGTGTCATTTACTTTATTGCTCAAAGGAAGTGTAGGGTGTTACACTTTTCTTTTTCTTATTTGTACTCGATTACTCTACCAGAAATTTTTTGGTAGAGAATTTTAGTGAATTACCCATTGATAGGTCCAAGCGGCTTGAGTCTTAGAGTATGAATCTCCGAATGCTCCGAACCAAGTAAAAATCGGCCGTATTTTGTTTTTCACTTTTATACTTAGGAGCTACTTGTTTTAAGGGTTTGATAAATGGGGAATCAGAAAGGAATAAAATATAGGTGGTTAGTTTTAGGGTTTCATATGTTCACATTAGTTTCATTACTTATTTGCTGGCAATATCCATTCCCCACTAAAATCACTATATTAAAACCCATTCTTGAAAAAAAAACTCGCAGAACCCATCCTTTTCCCATTCTTTTTTTTTCTTATTGAATCTCTCTCTTCTTAGCTCATTCCTGTTCCCAGATAGGATATAACCAAGCAACATCTTTTATAATGATACTCATTCTCCTTACTAAACTAAGCATCCCCATTAAATTAATGATACCCATTATCATTCCCCACTAATATCATTCCCATTCCCATCCATATTCCCCTTATTGAACCAAGTAGCCCCTTAGTTTTATTCTGTTGTGTACTCACACTTGTTTTAAAAGTTAAACAAGAATAGGTTTTCAAAATCACGTAATTCACCTCCCCTCTCATGTGCCAACGATCCTGCAAGTGGTATTAGAGTAAGGTTTGTTCTGAATTGATACAACCTCCAATTGAGCAAGGGGTTTCTATTTGTTATTTTTGCTTTATTTTAGGTTTTGAGCATTTTTGAATTAATTTGAATTGGTGCATTCACCTCTTCGAATAAGTTTTTCATTTTGATTTATCAAATTACTTGAAATTGGTGCAATACCTTTCGAGTTTTCTTTCTGTTATTTTTCTCTCCTCCCACACTACTTACCCCTAGTCACAGTCTTAAAAAGCCTCTTAAGCCCTTTCTATGTCATAATTAAATGACCAAAAGTGAAGGCTATAACACTACTTGCCCTCCACTCTTCAACGAAGATAATTTCTCCTACTAGAAGAGAAGAATGGAAGTGTACCTAAAGAGAGATATTAATTAGTGGTTCACCATCTGACAAGGATATAAGGCACTAATAGACAAAGTAACAAAAGCATCTTGCAATCTAGAGAAACGGAATCTAGAAGATAAGAAGAAGACCCAAGTTGATTCAAGGGTGCTGAATATTCTTCAATGTGGACTGACCAAGGAAGAACTCAACTAGGTCAAACCTTTTGAGAACGTAAAGGAGCTCTGGGATAAGCTGATCGAACTACACGAAGGGACAAGCAATGCTAAGGCAACAAAACGTGACTTATTGTTAAATATTTTATTTAATATTAAAATGTAGGACAGAACAACTTAGCTACATGTGAGGATTAAAGACATCCTGAATGGACTTCATCTGATCGATCATCAAATGGAAAATAGGGATGTCATAAGGTATCCCTTAAATTCATTTCCTTGAAATACATAGTGGGCATCTATAGTAGATGCCTATAAAGTTTCGAAGAATTTAAATAAATTAAAATTAGATGAGTTATTTTATGAATTTGAACTTCATGAATAGACTAACTCAAAATAGGTTAAGATAGGTGTGGGTACAATCAACCTAGATATGATCAGGTACGATCATAGTTTTGATGTGTGTGTCAAAGAGTTTAAGTTAGATTTCATATATGTTTGATATGTATGTTTGAGTCATGCAGGACTAGGTGAGACACATGTGAGGAGCTTGGTGCGGCTAAACTTGGAAAAGCTCTTCCTATGGCTTGAGTCCTTGAGATCGGTGAAGGATGGTGCATCCGAGGGATCGCTGGATTAGGAGCAACAGAGTGTAGCTAAGGGAAGCGGACTTCAAGGCTAAGCCAATGATACATGGAGAGGAGTCGCGGGCTTGAGTGCATCTGAGGGATGAAGGTCGAGGAAGAGGGCTTCAAGGGTGACTTCGGAGAGGATGAGTGTGAGTGCGTAACCAGGACCAGTTGATTGATGAAAGTGGCAGTCGGCTGGTCCAGTCGACTGGGAGTGAATAGAGGCATTCTGTTCACTCAACTAGCAGTGACCAGTTGACTGGTATATTTACGAGTCAACTAGTAAATGACTGTTAGTGACCTTTGGTGGAATCCCTGATTCTACAAAGTAGCCGTTGGCTACATCCAATGGTAGCACCAGTCGATTGATGGATTTGCTAGTTGACTGGTGCACAGGAAATGAGTTGATTGAGATTGACTCTTTCCACTCTATTTAAAGGGGCTTTGAGGGATAAAGGAGGTTATTGATTCTTACTAGAATTCTCCTAAGTCATTCCCTCAAGCATCCAAGCTAATCCTCTTCCTCCCAATCTAAGTTTTCATCTTGTAAAGAGGAAGAGAGCTTTGTGAGAGATTTGCTCCATCGAGAAAGAGAAAGTATTAGCCGAAGATTGCCAGGTACTAATTCACTGACGGATTGAGGGATCGTCCACCTCAAGGAAAAGTCGTGGAGTAAGAGCAACCAATCTCCGAACCACGTTATATAATCTTGTTAGTGTTTTCTTTCTCTCTTACTTAGTTTCTATTGTTATTATTCTGCTAGGCACTAACATTGTAGGAAGGAAAATGATTTGGGGTTACCAAGCTATTCAACCCCCTTCTAGATGGCCACCGATAACCAACAAGTGATATTAGAGTGAGGACTCCCTTCAATGGACTAATTGTCAAGAAGAGCACTTTCAACAAAATGGCCATCTCACACATTCAACCACCCAAATTCGAAGGAGACTTCTCTTGGTGGAAGAAAAAAAGGAGGTATTCTTTGAAACCGACTTTGATATAATGCTAATAATAGAAAATGATTTTGAGATGCCTAGGGATCAAAATAATGAGTTAATCGAGAAAATAAGATGGAGCAAGAAGCAAAGGGAAGAGCATGTAGTAAACTCAAGAGCAATGCATCATCTCCTAAGTATTCTTCCCCAACAAGAAGTAACTCAATTGGAAACTACACAAGTGCCAAGGATTTGTAGAAAAAGCTAGTAGAGCTTCATGAAGGCACATCGGAAGTGAAATTAGCAAGAAGAGACCTTCTCTAAACTCAACTCAACAACATCAAACTTGAAAAAAGAGAAAAGATATCTTCACTTCATGCCAAAAGTAAAGAAATATTGAGTGGACTAACAAGTGTAGGCGAGAAACTCTCCAACTGTGACATTATGATGAAAGCCATCAATGCTTTCCCAAGAACCACAACTTTGAGCTCAATTGTAGATTCATTCTACATTTCAAAAGACTTAGAGAAATCTTCTCTAGATAAATTCTTCTCAACAATGGAGCTTCACGAAACTAGAGTTGAAGGGTTAGAAGGAGAAGCTCATAGATCAAGGGGAGTAGCTTTCATAGCAAACCAAGAAAAGGGTAAGAAGAAGAAGTCTCCATCTCCACCATCTTCTGACTCTGAAGGATCAAGAACGTCAATGGATAGTGATCAAGAGGCATATATGGTAAGAAAAATGAGAAAAGCATTTAAAAAATTTTCAAACAACAAATCTCATGCTAGGAAAAGTTTAAGAAGCAAGAGTAGAAATAGGAGGCTTATTTGCTACAATTGCCAAGAAGAAGAACACATAAAGGATCAATGTCCTCTCTTGAAGAACAAGAAGAGAAGAGAAGGAAGAAAGGAAGAAGACAAAAGAAAAGGGGAAGAAGGTAAAAAAATTTAAAGGCAACATGGGACGATCCATCATCATCGGAAGAAGAAGAATACCATGTTTCTCATTTTTTTCTTAATAGGAGTTGATGATTTAGCCTCCACTTCATCCGAAAGAGAAGAGGAAAGGAGCTCAAGTGAAGAAGAAGGGAGCTCAAGTGAAGGGGGAGAACAAACATCAGATTCAGACTTCTCGGTAAGTGAGGTATACAATCTACCCACTCATACTTTAGTTAAAATTATCTCAAGTACAAATGAAGATTTGTTTAAGGCTAAAAAGGAAAACAAATTCTCAAAAACTGAGACTAGCATGCTTGAAGAAAAATTAGAATCCATGACTCTTAAGGATAATAATAATATATCATGTTTAGAAAAAGAAAATAATGATTAAAGGGGGGAAAAATAGAATACCATAGTAAAGCCCTTGAAAAATTCACAATTGGCTCCAACACTTTAAGCATGATTATAGGAAGCCAAAGGGCAAGTTTCAACAAAAGGAGATTAGGATACAATGAATCTAACAATGAAAAGACCTATTATTGTCTAATTGCTAGGGGCAATTAAAAATTATATTATAGATAGAAAATAAATCCATAAGAAATATTTGGTTACCCAATTAGAAAGAACTTTTATTGGGTGCCAAAGTCAATTCTTAAGGGTTAGAGGATTTTTAGGTCAATCAACCATTAAAGTCATATTTATTTTTTTTTGAAAAATAGTTGACTTAAGACCTTAAGGGGGAACACTTAGCCTTGATAGAAATTTATGATAAGAAGGGGATATCAAATTCCCACTAATTAAATGAGTTACTGACAACTTACTTAATTAATATCTAACTCCAAGAGTATTACCACTCAACCTTATTGTCATGTCGGACTAAGTCCACCTGCAGGATTTACATGACAATCCTTATGAACTCCTCTTGGGGACATCATCAACCTAGATTCCTAGGACACAGTTTCCTTCTATAATCAACAACACACACTATAAATAATATTATTTCCTAACTTATCGGGCCTATTGATTTATCGAACTAAATCACACCCTTTGATAAATTAAAGAAATAAATATTAAGTATACGCGCTTGTTATTATATTAGGATTAAGAGCACACACTTCCATAATAACAGAGGTCTTGTTCTTTTATTTAGTCAGTATAAAAAGAAACTACCTCATATGGTCCTGCTCAATACACTCAAGGTGTACTAGTGTAATTTTATAGTCACGATAAACTAATACCAAATTACACTACGACTATTTCAATGGTTTGTTCCTATCCATCTTAGTCGTGAGCTACTATTTATAATTTATAAAGAACCGATAACATGATTTTCTGTGTGTGACACCACACAACATGTTATCTACAATATAAATTAATTGAACAATTACACTTTACATATAAATGTAGACATTTGACCAATGTGATTCTTATTTTTAAATAAATTTTTATACAAAAAGCTAGGCTTTTAGTATACACTCTAACACTCCTTTGGGGGCGTGACATGGGAGGAGTCTCAGATGAGTGAAGATAATAAAAATGAGCTCGAGGAATATCAAATTGAGACTTTGACAAAGGATTGTGATAAGTGTGAAGTATATAGGGTTTTCATTGAGTTTTCATGCTACATTCGACCTACTTTTGCATATATAATTCATGATATCTTGATTCTATGCTTCATTTTTATATTTTATTACTCCTAGATACTGCTCTCATATATTTTGGATGACAAAAATGAAGATTAGAGAGAAATGGGGAGCAAAGAGAACAAGAGGAAGAAGCCCTGTTAGGACACGGGTGCTCGTGCCCAGTGGCATGGGTCGAGCTTGGCTCTGCCAAATCACCACGATCTCCCATGCCAATGATTCATCCATCTCTAGCACAGAGAATTTTCCCCTATAGGGGAAACCCTAGAGCCATCATCTTCATCCACTTTGACGATTCGTTCATCTTCGACTTAAGGAATCACTCCAAAGACACTAGGAATCTTCTCCCTTAGCATTTCTTATCTCTATTCTCTATTTTGGATTGTATGAATGCTTTTTTTAATGTCTTTGGTTTATAATTTTCTTGTAATGAAGTAGTCCTCTGGATTGTAGGATGTAGGGAGTAGTCTTTTTAATATGTGAACATCTTTTCATTCAATCTACTGAGTTTGCATGTTTCTTATTCGATGAAATATGTATTTATGGTCCGGATCCCTGACCTCGATGCCAAAATCATGAGATTTATATCCCACGAGGGTTTGGGGATAGACTGAAAGGAGAATCCGACCCTCCAACCCATAGAAAATTGAGATGCGAAGAGTTAGATATGAAAGTGTAACCTAGTATGTGATAGGCATGCGTCTGTCACTTGCTCAGATCAAATTAATAATTTCTAATCAACCAAAGCCCTTAACATACACTAAGGTAGTATAGTAAAGGACCGGATCATCTCTCTCATAGAACCAATGGTAGGACATTTGTTTTCAGACCAAATTGAACCAGGGATTTGTTTTTGGGGGTTTCTACACCTAATGTAACAAAGGAAATTCTAACTAACAAGTAACGATGAAGCCATAGCGCAGTGTCACTCTACCCTATGAATAATACCATAAACATACATAAATGAAATTAACTATCAAACCTAGCTAACTATCGAAGACTACCCTTAAATTATATTGTCACACTATGACACAAGAATCGTCATCAATAGTCATAACATGAAACAAACACAGTTAACACAAACATGCATAAGGAAAGCAACAATGAAACAAAAGTAATTGACTAAACAAGATTAACAATGATTAAACAAAACCTAACTATGTATAATTACCAGATTGTCACCCTATGATACAAGTTTAGCAATCATGCATAAATAAAACCAAACAAAGTTAACAAAACCTAACAAAGTGCAAGACTAAACAATCTAAAATTTATCATAACATAACTACAAAATCAAATGTGAAAATAAGCTAACAAATAAACATGAAACAATCAAACATAAAAGTAAACTAAACTATCCAACCACAATCAATGATTAAACACAAGAAGCATTTTACCTGTCACAAACATAACCATTGAGGAGAACTCCGTTGTCACTAGGAAATCCCCTGAATTTAGTGGATGATGATGCTGTTGGTCGGAGAAACAATCAAAGATGGTGGAAGCACAACTTCCTAGAAGCAAACCACTTTGCGAGAAATCTGCTGGTGTGAAAGAAATCTACCAAGAATAGTAAACCTAAATCTGCCCTCTTCACTGCATTGGGCAGAACTGGTCCTGTGGTGCCAAAAATGGGTAGATGTCCGGTTAAAAATTCTCTGACAAAGGGGAAATGGGTGCTGCCAGAAATCTTTGAGTTCCTACTGTTGGGATGTATACTATAAGCCTAGCTTTTGTATGAACATCTGTTTTTGAGATATTTTGAAATGAGAATCACTTTGATCAAATGTCTGCATTTTATATTTATATATGTCGATGCAGTTGTCCATTTAATTTATATTGTAGATAACATAGTGTGTGGTGCCACACAGAAGATCATGTTATCGGTTCCTTATAAATTATAAATAGTAGCTCACATCCAAGATGGATAGGGGCACACTATTAGAGCGGTTGTAGTGTAATTTGGTATTAGTTTGTCTTGACTATATAATTACACTAGTACACTATGAGTGTATTAAGCAGGACCATTTGAGATTTCTCAATTTATATTGACTATATAAAAGAACAGAACTTCTGTTATTATGGATGCGCGCCTTCTTAATCCCTATATAATAATAAACATGTATACTTAGTATTTATTTCTTTAACTTATCAATGGGTGAGATTTATTTGTTAAATCAATAGGACCGATGAGTTGGGAGATAGTATTATTTATATGGTGTGTTGTTGATTATAGAAGGAATCTATGTCCTAATTATTTAGGCTGATGATGTCCTCTTGAGGAGATCATAAGGATTATCATGTAATTAAACCCTGCAGGTGGACTTAGTTTGGCTTGATAATAAAGTTGAGTGGTACTACTCTTGAAATCAGATGTTAATTAATTGCGTTGCCAGTAACTCAATTAATTAACGGACATACGATATCTTAAACACAGGGAGATTAATACACTCATGATAAGTAGGAGCACATATTGTAATATGGGATTGATGCGGTAGTTCAATAATAACTTTTTAGTGGTATGAGTTATTATTAATGAACTTGGGTTGGGTGTTCGGGCTGAACACAGGAAGTCCAAGTGTAGCGTCCAAAATCACTTATTTAATTAAGGGAATTTATTGAATTAAATTATAATTTAATTAGAATCTAAATTTATTTAATTAAGGGAATTTATTGAATTAAATTATAATTTAATTAGAATATGGAGTTATTTAATTATGAGATTTATTGGATTAATTATAATTAGTCCAATAAAGTGGATTAGGATTGCACCTTGGTGATATGGATAGTACCATCTAACCTTTTAAGTCATACTTAACCAGAATCTCAGAACCGGGGTATTACAATCACCCTCACTTAAAGACACAACACCCTTGTTGTGTAATCACGAATCACACCACATACAAATCCTAGAATCTCCCTCGCTAGGTGGTGCCCTAGGTACTCCTGCCACAGGTGCACTCATGTTCGCAAGGTTGCTCTGATACCATCTGTAACGGCCCGGCCTGGGCAGGCTCCACCCGAACTTAACCGGGAACGCCACCAGAATTGCCCATCGGGTTGACGACTAGCTCCCCAGACCACCGGAGGTCCTTTCAGCATGCTTTGTCCTCACTCGCACGCATCCTAGAAAACTTCCCAGGAGGTCACCCATCCTCAAATTTCTCCAAGCCAAGCACGCTTAACTTTGGAGTTCTTAAATTTGGGCTTCCGAAAAGGAAGGTACATCTTGGTGATATGGATAGTACCATCTAACCTTTTAAGTCATACTTAACTAGAACCTCAGAACCGCGACGATGAGTCCAGATGCATTGCATAAGCTAGCATGCTCATGGTCATCGTGAAACAGAGGCAACGAAAGCAATTTAATTTGGGCGTAATAATGAACTTAGTTTTTAATAATTTTAATTAACTCCTAGTTATAATTGGGATAATTTAAATATGCTTAATTAAAGTCTAATAAAATTATTTATATATATATATAGATAGATTAAATTTAGTTAATATATTTTATATTTAAAAAATATTGAAACTATGCTAGCACGATATGATATGATATGGTACCAAAATCGTATTGTTCTGGTGTTAGATCAAAACTTCGGCATGACTCGAGATTTTAAATCGGTAATAATATAGGAGAAGGAACACCAAAAGTTCAGCTATGTAGACTCATTTGATTTGACTTCATCTATATGACTTCATCTAATCCAACGATAGATTGGTAGAGCGCTTTTAAGGTCAAAAGTTTGTTACTTTATCACAAACATCTACGTTGGGGAATAGATCTCGATAGAGGCTTCTCAAATATCTCAGCCCTAAACACATCCAAAATCCATAGACAAAGAGAAAGATAAACTCTTACACCCTCTACCAAAGAAAAAGAGAAAATTTCCAAACCTATTTGACAAAAAAAACTAACAAGGTAAAGGGCAATTTATTGATTAGTAAGATCAAAATGAGTATAGGAAGTTTTAAAAAAAATGATAGTAACATTAATAACAATGCAACTATTGATAAAAGCAATGATAGTGAAGATGTAGTAGATGATGGTGAAAGTTATGTTTCCTCAGTTCCTACACATGAGCCGTGGACATGTGATAAGGTTACACACATATGATAATCAGGGTGCTAGACATTATGAGTTAGTATCAACAAATTTGATAGGGGTAACAAATTAAATAATTTGATTATTATCAAGATATACAGAAAAGTTTAGTTAGATTAATTCTGATTGAGACTTATCATATGAAACTTTGATGCATCATGCGGTGATCCATTATACCAAACCTATGGGAGGCATATGTATCCTTATCATATGGTTGTACAATTCTAATTGTAGTGGTGATTATTCAATTTGGTTCGTAAAAAACTGAGGTTGATCTCATATGGATATTGCAAGGGTTGATGATCTCACTTATGCATGAAATGCCTTTTCAAATTTTAAGGTGGTCAAGATTCTCATAATAATTTGTAATCTACTGTTCTCAAATATTAATGGAAATCTATACACTTATATTTGAAAGTAAATTACTATAAAAATAATAGCAATCGACACAATGCCGTACAAAAATTTCATCATTCTAATCAGATATTAAAATACCAACACGTCTTGCGATTTTATTAAGCCTTGCACTAAACTCTATTTAAACATTCTAGTGAGTTGGTGGATTCATCATTCTCTTATTTTTGCTACCTTTTAGAAACTAGTAACCTCTGCCGTTATGCTTTTCTCTTTTCTTTTCTTTGCTATTTGTTTTGTAATGTTTCAAACCTCCTATGACCTTTGGCTAATATATCAAATAAACTCTTGTCCTCCCTTTTAGGTATCTTTATGTTTTCCTAGTGAGTACCTGAGTACATATTTGTTTTTTGAGTGGATAGTAATCAAGTGCTCATTTGCTGTTGCGATCATCGCTTGCACACTTGTGCTTATCCCTGTTAATTGTTTCCATTTTTAGGTTTAGATTTAAAGATTGTTGTGTTCAATTTAAAGTGTAGTGTTTTAGACAAACACTAGCATCTAGTAATTGTTTATATTAAAATCACAAGAACTCAAGAGATAGCTACCACTTGGTGGATTGACCACAAGTGGGGTGTGACAGTTTGGTATTCAAGCTCAAGGTTTATAGAGATAAAGAAGCAATAGTAGGTAGTAACAGTATTAAATTCAAAACGTTATTAAAGTTTGCACATAGATGGTCTAATATTTTCGGTATGTTGAGTGAAGTGGTTGTTGATTCAATCTAGAATTATCTTGTTTTGTTCAGTGGTTATTGATCCAATAAGATGGTTGTTGACATGGTTGGTGTTGATTTGATTTGATTTGATTTGATAAGGTATTATATTATTGACATTTGTTACTGCTGTTAGCAACCTTTTGAGGTGTAGACTATATGCTTTGGGAACAAGTCATCCAACCTTAACTCTGCAACTGTTAGCACAAATATACACATAACAATGACATTTTCAAGGTGTCAGCTATCTAGAATGCTGGCACTGACTTAGTGAACAGGTAGGCAGTCCTACAGGCAGCTGATGAGTCAAGGAGAAAGTTGAGACTAGTGTAAAAGAAGTTGTTTTGTGCTACTGTTGTTGGACTGATGCAGAATCCTGTTGAATATGTGGTTTTTGTATGTGGTTTTGACATTCACAGATCTTATAAATAGTTGACATGTTGATTAACTTCCTGATACATCTAGTTGTTCATCATTTGCATTCGGCTTATAATGTTGAATGATCAATTTGAGATAAGTGATTGATCAATGCTTTGGATTTGTTTATATGCAAATCAAGTGGTCATTTTGAAAACAGTTATTGATCAGATACCTTGTAGATTTGCAATCAGCAAGGGCAGAGCTGATCTATACAATTAACTCCACTACCAAGAACGAGTTATGGATTCTAATTTGTAAGTTTGGTGGTTGGTTGGAGGTGTTATATCATGAGAAGTCTAAAGACCATATTGTAGATTTTGGTGAATTTCAGACTCATTATACTCTAAATTTTGTTAAGAGACAAGTTTACTGTATTAAAGGATTGATCTTATTACTTAGGTTTAGTTGTGAGTGGATTGAGTTGGAGTACAGTGAAAGCATAATAGGGAGTGCTATACTTAGTCAGGGAGAGCACCAGTGGTAGGGGTGACCTTCTAATTGTGATGTCATTTTGAAGGTCAAATTTTCATTCTAGTTTTAAGAATTTAGAGGGGTCAGGTGAATTTTTTTATAGCCAAACTAAACCAGTATGGTTCAGTGTTGAGCTGTATGGAGCAGAATTTAGAACTTTTTTTCCTTTTCATCCTGAATGAGGAACCCTTGTCCCTTCATGTTTCCATGCATCTCTCCTCCAAACTCCCAATTGAAATGTCAACCTATTCTCTCCTTAGGAGGCCTCATTTCATTGTCAGTGGCATTATAGTCTTCAGTCCTTCCCCTCTTGCACACAATTACCTTGTGGCTTCACTCTTCCTGTTCATTGTGGCTTTGCTCTTCCTGTTTGCGCATCACCAGCCACCATTGAAGCCAACTCTTCTTTTACTCATAGTGCTGCCTCAGTCTACTTTTCCCTCAAAGTCCAGCAAATTCTTCCTTCTTCATTGACGCCTACCTATGCCAACTCCTCTCCCCTTTTACTCATAGCGCTCTTCCTTTGATCGAGGAGCCTTAAATACCATGCCTTTCAATGGGCTCCTTTAATTGCAAAACAAACCTTCGATCATCCTCATTAAAAAGCCCTTCCAGTCATCCACCCCATGTCTCTTTGGGATTGTATAAGTCGAGCCTTCCTCGAATTCTTCGCTACCACGAAGGTGAAAAGTTCTCCACCAGGAGGACTTAGCTGGACTGTCCTGTGCTGAAAGTTGATTACTGCCTTATTCATTGACAATCAGCCCATCCCCAGAATGATATCGAACTCTGGTATCAGGAATACTATCAAGTCGGCATGCATAGTATGACCTTGCAGCACCATCTCGAGATTCCGGACGATGCTAGTCGTACTTAACTCCTCTCCAGAAGGAATCATCACTAGTAGACTTTCTGTCAAACCCTCCTGAGCAATCCCGACGCACAAACACATGCGAAATAAAAGAGTGAGTAACCCCTGAATCAAATAGGGCTTCGATGGCTACTCCCAAAACCAATACTCTGCCTGCACTCAAGTAATAGACATACACATAGGATGATAGTTGCACAAAGCATGAAAGGAGCTAAGGTTCAATTGATAAGGCAGCATAGATTACTATCTCAAATATTCGGAAGCCTAAAATAAAGCGCGTAAGATTACCTGTAATCAAGGTAGTGTTTGGGTCAGCCTCCTCGGTCTTCATCGCATAAACCCTCCCAATCTCAGGCCCCCTCAGCTGTGGGCAATCGAAGAACAGGTGGCCCGACTGCTTACACTTGTAACATACTTCGGCTCCTAGCAAACACTTCCCTGCATGCTGGCGTCCACAAGTTTGACAAGTAGGTTTTGTTAGAGTGTATACTAAAAGTCTAGCCTTTTGTAAACATTTTATTTTAAAATAAAGAATCACATTGGTCAAATGTCTACATTTATATGCTAAGTGTAGTTGTTCAATTAATTTATATTGTAGATAACATGGTGTGTGGTGTCATACACAGAAGATCATGTTATCAATTCATTATAAATTATAAACAGTAGCTCACGACTAAGATGGAAAAGAACAAACCATTGGAATAGTCATAGTGTAATTTGATATTAGTTTATCTTAACTATAAAATTACACTAGTACACTCTGAGTGTATTGAGCTGGACCATTTAAGGTAAGTTCTTTTTATACTGACTTAATAAAAGAACAAGACCTTTGTTATTATGGAAGTGTGTGCTCTTAATCCCGATATAGTAACAAACACGTGTATTTAGTATTTATTTCTTTGACTTATCAAAGGATGAGATTTACCTCGATAAATCAAGAGGCCCGATAAGTTGGGAAATGATATTACTTATAGTGTGTGTTGCTGATTATAGAAGGAAACTGTGTCCTAGTAATCTAGGTTGATGATGTCCCCAAGAGGAGCTCATAAGGATTATCATGTAAACCCTGCAGGTGGACTTAGTCCGACATGATAATGAAGTTGAGTGGTACTGCTCTTGGAGCTAGATATTAATTAAGTGAGTTGTCAGTAACTCATTTAATTAGTGGGCATTCTATATCTTAAACATAGGGAGACTAACACACTCATAATAAAAAAGAGCCCAAAATGTAATTTGGGATTGGTGCAGTAGTTCAATAATAATTCTTTAGTGGTATGAATTATTATTGATGAAATTAAGTTGGGTGTTCGGGGCGAACACGGGAAGCTTAATTTCATCGGGAGACCAAAACCAATTCCTCCTCTCGGTCCCTATCATAGCCTCTTATATATAGAGAATTATATCAACCAAATACCCACTTCCTACCCACCCTTAGGTGGCCGGCCAAGCAAGCTTGGAACCCAAGCTTGGGTCGGCCAAGCCAAAGGCTTGAGCCAAGTAGGGTGGCCGGCCATAGTTTGGAGTCCAAGCATGGTGTGGCCGACCATATTAAAATAAAAGGATTTTATTTTTAAAATCTTTTCTTATGTGGATATCATGGTTTTAAAAGAGAGTTTAAAATTTAAATCTTTCCTTTTATAGCTTTCTACAAAAGATTAAGTGAAAGGTTTGATATCTTTCCTTATTTTAGTTAAAAGGAAGATTTTAATTTTTGATAAAACTTTTCTTTTTTGTAACCATCTTAATAATTTAAAAGAGAGTTTTAAAATTAAAATTTTCCTATTATAGTTTCTACAAAAGATTAAGAAAAGATTTGATATCTTTCTTTATTTGTAAATTGAGAGGAAGATTTTAATTTTAAAGATAACTTCCCTTTTTGGAAATCATCCACATGTTTTAATAGAGATTTTAATTTATAAAATTTCCTTTTATAACCAACCATGAAGGAAAAATTAATAGAGAAATTTTTATTTTAAAAATTTCCGGAAACAAATAAGAAAGTTTTAATTTTGTGTTTAAAACTTGTCTTATTTGGAGCAATTGAAGGGGTCGGCCATTAGAGGTTTAATAAGGAGATTTTAATTAAATTTTCCTTCTTAAACAATGGCAATGAATATAAGGAAGTTTTTATTTATAAAACTTTCCTTATTTACCAAGACCAAGAAATATAAAAGAGAGGGTAGAGGTGCCTCACCTTACAACATATCATCTATTCCTCTCTCTTTTCTTCCTTGGTGTGGCCGGCCCTATTCCTCTTCTCCTTTCTTCTTCTTGTGGCCGAACCACATCATCTCTTGGAGCTCTTGTGGTGGCCGGATTTTGCTTGGAGAAGGAGAGAAATGAGGCTTTGTTTCTAGCATCCCTTGGAGCTTGGTGGCAGTGCTCGAACCTCATCATTTCTTGGAGTTATTGTGGTGGTCGAATCTTGCTTGGAGAAGAAGGTAGCTTGGGTGGATTCTCATCTTGGTAGATCGTTGTCCTCACAACGTCCGAGATAAGAAGAGGAATATGATAGAAGATCAAGAGGTTGTTGCTTATAAAGAAAGGTATAACTAGTAATTCTATTCCGTATCATACTAGTTTTCTTTGTATAGTTTTTGAAATACCAAACACAAGAGGCATATGATTCTAGGTTTCGAATTTGTGATTCGAGTTTGTGTTTTTTTTGTTTTTCGAATTTGTGATTCGATTGTTCCTTTTGATTAAACCTAGGGTTACTATAAGGAAATTAAATATTAAATTTCTTTAAAAGGCTTTGTCTAGGCAGTGGTGGATGATCTCATACCCAAGAAGGCCTAGTACCTCGCCATGCAGTCCTGGAAGCCAATTTTAGAAATTAATATTTAATTGAATTTGTAACATGGGTGGATTTGGATAAATAATGTTAAGCATCGTTTGCGATCCAAGTCTAAACCACTAAGAACAAATAAGTTAAATTTGGAATCAATAATGTTAAGTTCCGTTTGCGATTCCTAATTTAACTTCTAAAGAACACAATAGGTTGTTAGTAAATGTTCAGGACTTGTACAAAATTTTTGTACAGGGGAACCGGTATGATATTCCGCATAGCAACCAACAATTGGTATCAGAGCTAGGGTTTTCCTCTGTGTGTTTGGTTTTCAGTTTAATTATTCACATGTCATACATAATTTAGGCAGGATAATAGTAGGATGTGCTAACTTTGTGGTTGCAGGCTCCAACTATTATGGTTTATAGATATTGTGTGTGATTGGACCCTTGGACATGTCAAGGGCATTTTATTGTGTGTGCATGATTGTAATATTAAATACAGCAGGAACTGTATTAGTTATTAGGATTTTACATTTTTGTTTTGATTTAGATTACATGTACATTCCTTTGTGGAATATAGGATCGATATATGTAAAATTCTATTTTTGTCTCGCGGATCGTATCCTTGAGAGGCGTGGTACTATTTGTGGACCAGAGGCGCAGCGAAAAAAAAAGCAAATAGATGCGACGACTAGACCCGTTGCGGTGGCTAAAGATAGCAGCAGCTAGGGTTGGCAGCACACGGAGGACAGTGATGGAAAAGACCATAATAGTTGGAAAATTAATTTCCATATTTATTGCTTTTATTTACTGTGATGTGTGTGTGCTTGCATAGTTTAAAATTCCTCACCTTAAATAACTAAGTGGGAGAGGGATTAATAAATAAATTCCACGGTCTCCATTACTGGTTTGTAAGTGATGCGACAAACTTACTTGTTGGCTCTAAGTACCTCCCTCCCCATCGGATGAGCTTGTTTGTAGATCACTAGATCAAATTTCCTTTATGGATGGTTATAGGAAATTATTTAGGAGCGTGTGATCTTCTCCATCTGAAGGGGCACAATCCTATTTAATGGACTAAGTATCAAGTAATGGTATACACTTAGGCATAATTAATAGTATCATCCTCATCAGAGTCACTGCTATTCTTTGTGCAACCGAAGGAAAAACCAACTATTAATTTTATTTGTTATAAAGTTAGGTTGACAAGAATAAAATTAATGGATAAAACCTCCTCTTACAAATGTTTAATTTTGTATACGCACACACTATCGTGGCATGCAAAATTCACGATGTTTGAGGTGTTGGTAAATTTAAATAATATTGTTTGAGGAATCAATATTATTCTAAATTTAGAGTCTTGACCAAAGTTTATTTTGTGATTCTTAGGATGACTTTCAACCCACTGGCCATTATACTAAAAGAGAACAAACTTACATGTCCAAACTACATAAATTGGAAAAGAAACCTGGACATTACCCTAATTGCTAAAGGCTATAAGTTTGTACTGACAGAGGTTTGCCCTAATGCACCTAATAATGATTCTAGTGAAGAGGAGATTGAGTATCATAAGAAATGGGTAAAGGCAGATGAGATGGCGTGGTGTTACATTTTGGCTTCGATGTCAAATGTACTGCAACATCAGCATCAGGACTTACCAACAGCTTATGATATAATAAACAATCTTAAAGAACTCTTCGGACACCAATGATGACAACCACCATGACAGAGGGTACACTCGTTAGGGATCATATCCTAAAGATGATGGTCTACTTAAATGAAATACAAATCCTTGGAGCTGAAATCGATGGGCAAACCTAGGTCGATATTATTCTCCAGACGCTACCTAGAAGTTTTGAGTAGTTTCACTTGAACTATAATATGAATAAGAGGATGTATTCATTGGCAGAACTACTAACAGAACTTCAGGTAGCAGAAGGATTATTTCGTCATAATTCTCAAATTCACTTTGCTGAAAATGTTTCAACTTCTAAGTCGAAAGGCAAGAAGAAGAAGAAACATGCTGGCTCAGCAAAGAAGGTGAAAAGATCTCTAGGTACTGGACCTAAAGCTGGAGTGAAGAAGCCGAAAGGCAAGTGCTTCATCTGTAAGCAGGCAGGACATTGGAAGGCGGGCTGTCCTCATAGGAGAGAGAACAATAAAGATATATCTTATTCTCTAGTAGTTGAAACATATTTAGCGGTGTTATCTACCAATACCTGGTGTGTAGATATAGGAGCCATTGATCATGTCTGTAATACATTGCAGGGGTTCCAGGAAACCCGTCAACTATATGAAGGAGAGATAACCGTCTACATGGGCAATGCTACAAAGGTGACGGCTATTGCAGTGGGAGATGTCTACTTATCATTCGATAGGAATAGAAATTTGATTTTGAGAAATTGTCTTTATGTACCAACTTTTAGAAAGAAATTCGATAGGAATATTTTATCTCTTTCATAGATGACTATTCGAGATATGAGTACATTTACTTGATGCACCTCAAGTCTGAATGCTTTGATAAGTTCAAAGAGTATAAGGATGATGTGGAGAAACGTCATGGTAAAAGTATCAAGACACTACGGTCTGATTGTGGTGGCGAATACCTCTTTGGAGAGTTTAGGAATTACTTATCAGAGGTGGGGATTCAATCCCAATTGTCTGCACCTAGTACACCCCAACAGAACGGTGTGGCAGAATGAAGGAATATAACTCTTATGGAAATGGTTAGATCGATGATGAGTTATTTAGAATTACCAAATTCGTTTTGGGGATATGCCTTGGAAACAACAGCGCACATTCTAAACTTGGTACCTTCTAAATCAGTACCTTCTACTCCCACAAAATTGTGGAATAGGCGTAAGCCTAGTCTAAGACACATTCAGATTTGGGGTTGTCCAGCACATGTGCTGAAGGGAGACATTGACAAGTTGGAATCACGAACAGAAGTTTGTCTGTTTGTAGGATATCCCAAAGGAACGAAAGGTGGTTTGTTTTAAAATCCTAAAAATCAAAAGATCATTGTTAGCACCAATGCTTAATTTTTAGAGGAAGATTATATAATGGACCACAAGCCCATAAGTAAAATTGTTCTAAAAGAAATAAGAGAGAACACGCCTAACTTAGTACCAACAGTACAAGATGAAATATCACAAGATACTGCAACACATATCACAAATGATACACAAACATAGACAGTGCCTCGTCGTAGTGGGAGGGTTATAAGGCAACCCCCTTGAATAAACCTATTTCACCCTCAAGA
This sequence comes from Zingiber officinale, assembly GCF_018446385.1. Lineage (NCBI taxonomy): Eukaryota > Viridiplantae > Streptophyta > Magnoliopsida > Zingiberales > Zingiberaceae > Zingiber > Zingiber officinale. The sequence continues at coordinate 101,098,751 of NC_056000.1, read as the reverse complement.
TCATCCCTCAAACGTCCTTACACGGGTTTGTCTATTATGAACGTCCCTCAGAAAATCGAATGAGAGATTATCTCTACAAGATTCACAAGGTATTCAAACATTCAATCAAGAATGGGAATCAGGTCCAAATCACAACAAGCCACACAAGATTGAATAGGTACAAACAAGACAAAATCATATAAATAGGAAATTGACAAATCCACAAGAGTTTTACATCAATTCATCTTACAAATACTCCCTCCATCCTAGAACATAGAGATCTAATCCATAGAATGAGGAAAGAAATCCGAAAAGATAAAGATTACAAGCATTCTTGATCCCTAAATCCAAGAAATGAGAGAAAGAAAGCTTATCTACGATGAAGAACGGTGTTCGGATCCAATCCTTGATTCCGGAGTCGATACGTTGAAGATCTGCCCTCGAATCACTAGAAAATCCCTCCAAGAAGGTGGAGGAACGCACAAATCTTGATTTCCCCCAAAGGGGAGAAGATCCCCTTTCAAATTATGAAGAAGTCCTTATATAGAAGGGGGGTTTGGGTCCCACACGACCCTAGGACATGACCGTGTGAAGGTTACACGGCCTGTGCTACTCCCTTCTCTGCTTGTCTCACACGGGTGTGTATGAGAGACGGCCGTGGCTTGCTCTGCCACTGCTCCCCTTGCACGGCCGTGTAGATCAACACGGCTTGTACTGCCTCTGGCTCTGGATCTCCTGCACGGTCGTGTAGTGCACACGGCCAGGGCGTTCTTGGCCTCTGGAAATGTTGCACGGCCATGTAGATCTACACGACCATGCACTGCTTCATCTCTGGAGGGCTTGCAAGGTCGTGTGGTGTACACGGCCTGGCTCTGTAAGCTTCACAACTTGGCATGGCCGTGTGAAGCTCACACGGCCATGGCCACTTTCTTTCTTGCTGTAGCCACATGGGTGGTGATCCTCACACGGCCTGGGCAACCTCCCATGGTAGGGTCGTGTGGCACACAAAGATGGTGCCTTCCTCCTTTGGTTTGCTTGTAGATCTGGCCACGATCATAAATCCTTCACCAAATACGACTCCTGTGTATAAAAAATACACAAAAGTAGATCTCCGAACAAAAGAGTAAATATGCTAAAAGCAAAATTGGAAGTACGAAAATTCATAGATAAAGCATGTACAAAGTATGTGAATGTGCGTCAAAACATGCTAAATAAGAGCGCCTTAAGTCGCTGTCCCAAAAAAAAATAATTTTGTTTGGGCGAAACCTTGTCGTTTTGGAAGGTTTTTCTTGGTATTTGAAGCCTACAAGTGTCCAAACACTTGTTGCTTCGCCTCTACAAGAAAAATACTCACAAAATCTATATAAGTAGAAAAATTATAGAAACTTACAAATCTGAAACCTTTTCGTAATAACAAATACAAATATGTACAAGCTTCGCACGTGGCTCTGATACCACTATTAGACTTTCGAGCCGCAAAAATCGCTTTTTGCGTTGCGGAAATCTCGAAGCTAGCCACGGATCCGTGCAAAGATAAATAAAAATATTCATGTACATGTTTGTCTACACTAGAACTACCATAGATCTACATGAAAAAGAAGTATTACCCTTGTAGTGATGCCCTTCGCTTATCCCGCTCGTCCAAATGATTGCCGGATCTCGTAGAGTGTCAAGTGTACACACATCTACACGTATCCACACGGACAAAAGGTGGAGAAAACCACTTAGAGTGTGCTAGCACTCTTGAGAGGTCTCGGCAATGGAGGAGAAGGAGATAAGAAGAAGAGAGGAAGAAGAAGAAGCCTTGAATTGCCTTGATTCAATGTGGCCGACCACTTATTAGAGCTCTTATATCTCCATTTAATACCAAGAGTCATAGCTCTTGGTCTTCCTCATGAGGTGGCACACAATGATGTAGCCTTGATGATGTGGAACATCATCATTGGCTGGCCCATGCCAAGTCACAATGAGGTGGCATTTGGTCAAGTCAAACTTGACCCTTCATCATCCCTCTCAAGTCAAGTCAAACTTGACCTCTTATCTCCCATAGTTGATCAAATCTAACCTTTGATTCAAATCAATTTAATTTAATGAATCTCTATTCATTGGTTTAAATTGATTCAATGAATCATAGTCTAAATTAGACTCATTCGACACATGAATCAAATTGAGTCCAACTCAATTAGTCTAATCTGGATTACTTTTAATCCAATTTGGTTTATCACATGAATCTAACCCTCTCGGTCCATCATATGAACCTAATCTTCATCTAACTGCCCTTTGTATGTGACCCTATAGGTTCTTGAAACGTTGGCAATGCTCCTAAACCCATTTAGAAACATAAGTAATGAGCGGTATCTAGCAACACATCATTACTACCCAAGTTACAAGAATGTTGAGATCCAACATCACCATTGTGACTAATAATTGTGATTCTCACAGTATGTGACAATGTCCTTCTATCCTTGACATCTAAATTGATCAATTGAGGCATAGATTATGTCATCCTCTAATCAATTTATATCTTGAACTCCAAGTAGACTCACTCTAATCAAATGAGCTCAATATCTCATATTGACCTATTTGGGCATGACCATGCACTTAGTGGTCTCACTCTATCAGGAATCATGATGTCACTCCTGTCATATAGGAGGGATAGATCCCATCTACATCACTCACATCCCTCCATATAATTTGTTACATACCCAGTAGTCGCCTTTATAATCCCCCCATTTACGGGTGGCGTTTGACGAAGCCAAAGTATGCAACTCCTTATGTAGGGAACCATGGTGACTTCAGGTCCAAGGACTGATAGTTATACTAATAGTCACATGAGAAAGTATATGACACTCATATAACGATCTATGATACTTTCTCAAGGCAGGTCATTCAGTATACATTCTCCAATTCATACCCATGTGTCAACTTGATATCTAATATCCATGACTTATGAGATCAAGTCATCGAGTTGACCTACATGCTAGTCTCATCGCATTAACATTGTCCCTGAATGTTAATACTTGACTAGGAATGATTAAGAGTAGTGTTCTCTATATAATCTCATTATCAATTCAACCAATCGATTGATATAGATAAGAACCTTCTACTCAATTACGTTATTATACTCAATTATTTGGTACCAATACAAGTAAGTATAATAACCATAAAGAAATGACTTTATAAATATATATAGGAATATGATACATCGAGTCCATACAACAATCATCACATGATTGGCTCTAGGGCTCTCACTAACATTATCATCTATAATAGCTCCAGCTGTGGCAAGGAATTGTCTTCCTAATATGACAGAAATTTTTGGATCCTCCTCCATGTCTAATATAACAAAATCTATGGGAATTATGCTCCCACCTACCTCTACTGGCACGTCTTCAATAATACCCATAGGGTACCTTCAGGAATGATCAGCTAGTTGCAGTGTCATAGTAGTAAATTTAAAGTTTTTGTGACCTAATTTATTACAAATAGAATAAGGAATAAGACTAACACTTTCCCCCAAATCACAAAAAGCTTTCTCAATGAATTCAGCTCCTATGTTTCAATGAATATAAAAGCTTCCTGGATCCTTCAACTTTGGAGAGATGTTCTTCTCAAAAAGAGCACTACATTCCTCCGTAAGTGCTATGGTCTCTATGTCTCCTCTTCTCCTTTTGCTAGACATGATGTCGTTCAAGAATTTGGCAAACTTGGGCATTTGTAATATTGCATCAATAAGAGGTACTTCAATACATATTTCTTTGACTTTCTCCAAGAATTTGCCAAACACTTTGTAACGACCGCCTTTCTCTTACCCTAACTTAGGGCACGAACGTTACCTTTATCTTTGTTTTTTTTTTTACCTTGTTATTTGCACTTCGCTCGATTCATAAATCTAGTCTGAACTTGCATGGCACACGACCATGTAACCTTTCTAGAAGCTAAACCTTACATGGCCGTGTGTGGCACAAGGCCATGTGACTTTTGTAGAGACTAAACCTTACATGGCCGTGTGTGGCACATGACCATGGGACTTTTGCATAGACTAAACCTTACATGGCTGTGTGTGGCACATGGCCATGTGACTTTTGTAGAGACTAAACCTTACATGGCCGTGTGTGGCACACGGCCGCGTAACGTTTCCAGAGGCTAAGCCTCGCATGGCCGTGTATGGCACACGACCGTGTAACTTTTCCAAAGGCTAAGCCTTGCATGGCCGTGTGTGACACACGACCGTGTAACTTTTCCCGAAGCTAAGACTCGCAAGGCAGTGTGTGGCACACGACCGTGTAACTTTTCTAGAGGCTAAGCCTCGCATGGCCGTGTGTGGCACACGGCCGTGTAACTTTTCCCGAAGCTAAGCCTCGCATGGCCGTGTGTGGCACACGGCCATGTAACTTTTCCCGAAGCTAAGCCTCGCATGGCCGTGTGTGGCACACGGCAGTGTAACTTTTCCAGAGGCTAAGCCTCGCATGGCCGTGTGTGGCACACGACTGTGTAACTTTTCCAGAGGCTAAGCCTCGCATGGTCGTGTGTAGCACACGACCGTGTAACTTTGGCCGAGAGGGAGAGAGTTGGGGCCGTGTGACTCCACACGACCATGTCACAGGTCGTGTGGGGGTCACCCCCTGCACCCCAAAAGGAAGTGATTCTCCCCTTGTACTCCTTTCTTGGCTTATCAATCTATCCCATTACTTTATGAGGAGACTTTGACAACTAATTACTAACAACTGAACATTCTTCATACACAATAGTCCAATAGTATGTTTATGCTAAGCGGAAATGAGAAACTAGATCCATCAGTACCAAAATCTAGCATTTTCAAGTACTAGCAAGTTCCAAGATCACTTTCCACTGTTCCGTCACACACACCAGCAAACATTGCTCTTGCTACCCCCTCCTTACTTGAGCTTCCCTTTACCTTTATTTGCAGTATAAGGAAATACAAATCTATAAGCAAATGCTTAGTAAGTACCATCTACTCACAAAACTATGTATTTAAGAGAACATGCTTTTAAAACTGCTTGGGAAGAAAACAACCAAACATGCACTTGAGTATAGTTCACGCTAAAACTCATGCTTTGTAAATATGCACATGATATGTATTTTTAAAACAGGTTTATAGTGCAAATCATCAACTTCAACCATGCTAGTAAGGTAATGAAAACAGAAATCTTGTCATATCATAGAGTTTATCAGCGCTACACTTTATAACTCAAGTTCTCCACTTAATGATGGTTTTACTTTAACAAACCAATGAACTTGGAAACTTTATAATACATACTAGTGAAAATAATAATCAACTTCTTTGGGCCCTACAATGTACCACTTTGCGCGCATGCCTAGGGCAATCTAGGAGCCCATCCCATGGATCTTGGTCCAGTACATGCCACTTCAAAGTAAAATACTTTGTTTTAATACTTCTTTCTTATTCTTTCTCTAATTTATTATTTACTAATACACCTGGTGTGCACTTTAACCCCGTACTTGTAGGGAAGCACTTTAGAGCCCTTGAATTTATGCTTCCTAGTCCCAAACTAGATGGGAAGCCATTCAAGACCCTATACATATGCTCTTAGTCCCAAAACTTAGAGGGGCATCTTACATATCATAGCATGTGCATAACATATCATAGCATATAATTCCTTTAACATGCATAATCTACATTAACTACCACAAAAGGGTCTTTTCACATGCATAACATAACAACTCATACTGCATGTGAGAGATACTTACTTCCTTTTGCTATTTCTTACTCTTACACCCTTAAGGTTTAGGGAGAACAACCTCTCTTGGGCGCCTCACCCTCCAACTGGACCTTCACACGCATACCACTTCCTTGAGAAAACCCTTCTCTTAGATTTTTTCCCCCGTGAAAATCTTTAAAACGTGGAACCCTAGGGTTCTTGACCGAACTTGCAAAGAAGAAGGGAAGAATTTGGCTAGGTATGGGGAGAATAGAAAATGAAGAGATTTAGGTTTTAATCTCATCCCTCACCTTTTATACTTAGTGGAAGTTGAAGCATCTCTTCCCCCAAGAATCTGCTTATAAGGAATTGTTTCCTATTACCAATGTGATGCTTTACCACCACCCTATTGGCAACTTAAACTAATCTCATTTAAGAGGTCTTGGGTTTAATCCTAGCTTGGGCCATTTATACATATATTTTTAGTTCTTTTCTCTTCTTCTATTTATTTTTGCTCTTTTGAATTAGAGAAAATTTATGGGTGTTACAATCCCCCATACCTTATAAAAAGTTCATCCTCGAATTTAGAACAATTGTGGATACTTCTGTCTCATCTCGTCCTCGCGTTTCCATGTTGCTTCTTCATACCATTGACTTTGCCACAGTACTTTTACTAAAGGTATCTCTTTGTTCCTCAGCTTCTTAACTTCTCGATCTATTATCTGAATAGCTCAACTTTCATAGCTGAGATTCTCTTGAACTTGTACCGTCTGTGGTTCAATCGCTTGGTTGGCATCGGGAACATGCTTCTTCAACATTAAGACATGAAATACATTATGAATAGCTGACAAATTGCTGAGGTTGTCCTAACTCATAAGCTACCTTGCCAACTCTTCTAATGATCGGGTATGACCCCACATATCGTGGAATCAACTTTCCTTTCTTCCCAAACCGCATCACTCCTTTCATAGGAGCTACTTTGAGGAACACTAAATCTCCAACCTTAAATTCTAGCGGTCTACGACGCACATCCGCATAGCTCTTCTGCCGGCTCTGAGCAGTTTCAATTCTCTGGCGAATGTTCTGAATAGCTTTGGTGGTGTCCTCAATAAGGTCTGTTTAGAGTCCCATTTCCTTCTTTTCACCACCTTCATACCAACAGATAGGAGATCTACATCTCCTCCCATATAGAGCATCATAAGGTGACATTCCGATAGTAGCTTGATAGCTATTATTGTACGCAAATTCTGCTAAGCATAGGTATCGACACTAGCTCCCTATGAAATCTAAGGCACAAGCCCGTAGCATATCCTCTAGCACTTGATTCACTCGTTCTGTTTGCCCGTCTGTTTGAGGATGAAATGCAGTACTAAACCATAGCTTAGTGCCAAGAGCTTTCTGAACACACTCCCAGAAGTGTGAAGTAAAGCTGCCATCTCTATCAGAAATTATAGCCTTAGGTACTCCATGTAATCTAATGACCTCTTTTACATAGAATTGTGCTAACTGCTCAATAGAGTAGGATGTTCTGATTGCTAGGAAATGAGCAGACTTAGTCAATCTGTCCACTATTACCCAGATAGCATCATAACCGTTCATAGTTCTGGGTAATCCTACTATAAAATCCATAGATATATCCTCCCATTTCCACTCTAGGATCTGTATAGGCTGCAGAACTCCGCCTGGTCTTTGGTGTTCTGCTTTAACCCTTTGACACGTCAGACAGGTACTGACATATCTTGCAACATCTCTTTTCATTCCAGACCACCAAAAGCGTTCTTTTATATCTTGGTACATCTTGGTGGAACCAGGATGCATTGCATAGGGTGTGCCATGAACTTCATCTAGAATTTTCTTTCGCAATTCCTCTTGATTAGGTACACTGAGACGATTCCCATGGTATAAAATCTCACGGTCTGATACTCGGAACTCTCCATTTCTCCTTTCTATATCCCCTGCTTGATCTTCTGAATCTCATGATCTTCATCCTGTCCTTTCTGTATATCATCAAACAGAGTTGACACTAGTGTCAAGGTGGAGAGCTGCCCAGTAATAATTTCTAGTCCAAAGTTTACTACTTCCTTCTGTAGGGGTTGGGACATAGCAGCTAAGGATAATAAAGCGGCACAAGATTTCCTACTTAGTGCATCTGCCACTTTATTCACCTTCCCTGGATGGTAAAGTATTTCACAATCATAGTCTTTGACTAGTTCAAGCCATCTCCGTTGTCTCATGTTCAAGTCTTTATGAGTGAAGAAGTACTTTAGACTCTAGTGATCTGTGTAAATCTTGCACTGAGCTCCATATAAGTAATGCCTCCATACTTTAAGAGCAAAGACTACTGCTGCTAACTCAAGATCATGAGTGGGATAGTTCTTCTCATAATATTTGAGTTTTCTCGAGGCATAAGCAATGACCTTTCCATTTTGCATTAGTACAGCTCCGAGTCCCAATTTGGAAGCATCGCTGTATATATAGAAACTCTTGCCATTTTTCGGAAGAGTCAGGATTAGAGCACTGGTCAGTCTCCTTTTTAGTTCAATGAAACTCTTCTCACAATCCTCTGACCACTCAAATTTTCTATTCTTTCTGGTAAGTGCTATCAATGGAGAGGTGATCCTTGAGAAGTTCTCTACAAATTTCCTGTAGTAGCCCGCTAGTCCAAGAAAGCTTCTGATTTCACTGACATTCTTGGGTCTATTCTAGTTACTCACAACTTCTATTTTTGTCGGGTCTACCATGACCCCATATTTGGAAATAATGTGTCCTAGGAAGGACACTTGGTCGAGCCAAAACTCACACTTAGAGAACTTCGCGTACAACTGTCTCTACTGAAGATTTTGTAATACTGTTTTCAGATGTTCAGCATGTTCTTCCTGAGTTTCGGAGTATATAAGAATATCGTCTATAAAGACGATCACAAACTTATCCAAATACTCTTTGAATACTCTGTTCATCAAATCCATAAAGGTAGCAGGAGCGTTTGTCACTCCAAAAGGCATGACTACGAACTCGTAGTGTCCATACCTCGTCCGGAATGTCGTCTTTGGTACATCATCTGCCTTCACTTTCACTTGATGATATCCGAACCACAAGTCTATCTTGGAAAAGATGGTGGCTCCCTTCAACTGATCAAATAGATCATCAATTCTCGGCAAGGGATACCGGTTCTTGATCGTTACTTTGTTCAGCGCTCGGTAGTCCACACACATTCGCATGGACCCGTCCTTCTTCTTTACGAACAATATCAGAGCTCCCCATGGTGAGTGTAAAATACTGAAAATAGGTGAATATTAATAAGGGAATTTTCCAGAATTTTTAGAAATTTTTTCGGGAATTTTTCAAAGCTCGTATGGACGAGTTAACGGGGACAAAAATGAGGCCCGGAAAAGCCTGTTTAGGCTACCCATTTAAGTGAGGAAATGCTTATATTCTTAATTCTTTTTCTATTTCCTTTTCTTTAGTTTTTATTTCTTCTTTTCCTCGTTGAAATCTCGCGCCCGAGTTCTCCCCGCGTGCCCTAGACTCCCTCCTCGCACCCGAGCCATCCCGACGCCGCCCTTCCTTTCTCCTCCTTGCCCTAACCGCCGGCGGCGGTTACTCCTCCTCGAGCATACAACCCCTCCGCCGAGCCCTCCTCTTCATCTTCTCCTCTTATCTGTGAAGCCGAGCCCTCCCGCCTAGCGCCGATCGCCTCTGTGCCTAGCGTCACTGCCGACGCCGCCTCCAGATTTTCCCCTCCCTTCCTCTGGTCCAACGAGACACCGCCGGCCTTCCTTCTGCCGACGTCGCCGTCTTCGACCCTAGCGCCGACCGCCCCTTTCACTGGAGAGCCGAGCCCTAGCCTCAGCCGCGGCACCCATCTCTTCGGCGACATCCGAGCACAGCCGACCGTCGTCCCTCTCTGCCCTAGCGCCGATTCACTAGCATCCAACGGCGAGTCTTTCTTCCATCTCGCTATTGCCTCCACATCGTCTCCCTCACTGTGGTCACGCCTCCTGTGCCCTACCTCCGAACCTTGCCTCCTCTTCAGAGCAGAAGTGGTTCGGCAGTGTGACAGCAAGGTAAGATGATTAGGTTGTTGTTGCATTGTGATCTCCATTTTGATCTCATGTTTGATGTCCGACCAGTAAGGGAAAAACCTACAAGGAGTGGTTCTAAGGCCTTTTCTTGGGTCCGGTGGCCACCATCCAGGGACTACCTTTCTCCGGCAGCAACATCCCTGCTGAAAAGTAAGGTAAGGTGCTTAGGTTATTCTGGGAATTGGGGTATCTGTTGGAAATTAATTTCTTGAACCCCATTTTATGATTGGGACAATGAATTGCAGGGCTTTACTTGGGTTTCTAGCAGTTGCTGGCGACTGACCTGTCTGGCTGTGATTTAACTGGAGAGGTTTAGTGTTGAGGTGATGAATAGAGGACTTGTTTCAATTTTATTAGCGTACACAGGAATTTGATATGTTTTGTAGTTGGATGATCATGTGAATGTCGATTATGTTTATGTGTTTTTGAAATTAGGGTTTTGCCCTAATTTAGGGTTAAAGAATTTATTTAGCTATTTATAGGAATTTGGCTAAATAATCGCATATCTATTGGTATTACAGGACTTTGACGCGAGACAAGTATCTCGACATCGGACTTGGATGATTGGATCTTTCTTATTAGAGGCGGGTACTTTTGACTTATTGTCTTTGATATGCATAGTAGTGAAATTAACAAGTTGTATTAATTATGTTCCTCATTTGTTTCGATTAATCACTACCCGATTACCTGTTACCTGCTTGATTGATTGTTTGTTTTGCATTTCGTGTTGTTATGTACCTGATTACACATGCTCATAGGGGTAGTGATATAACCATACCTCACCATATTCAGGACCTAGGATTGATACCTTATCTGATCAGTGTACTTTGATGTGATTTATTTACTATGGTGCACATCATATGTGTATGTAGGTTTGTTCGGTATATTACCATGCTTAGTGTCATGCACCATTCGCATGATTGCATGCTGTGTGATAGATTGCTCCATTATTGTCGAGCACATGGCCAGTTTCATCACTGTTCGGTGCTCTGTTGTGACGCTTATGGATAGCGTGACGCAGCGTGGTAGCACGTCAGTTTGTTCTTCCGGTGCTCCGTTGGTCCGCTCATGGGTAGTGTGACATAGCGTGTAGCACGTTAGAGATCCCTCCCCGTCATCGTGTACCGGGAGATGAGAGCATTGCGCTCCCCCATTTATGATTTGGGGTAGGAGTATGTGTGTACTCCGACAGCATCCTGTCCTCTCGGTCACTCATCAGGAGTAGTGATGCAGAGTGCACGGTCGTCACAGCCCTACCCACTCGGTCCCACTTTTGTTGTGAGTTGGCTGACTGGCGTCAAGGGTGACCATGACATGGGCATCATATGCATGATGCATTTATTGCTTGTGTTTGTGTTTGCTGCATTTATATGCTGCATATTGTTTGGATACCTATGTTTGACATGCATACAGGTCTTCTATACCTTTCGGATTGTTTGTCCTTATACCCAGGTCCTGGTTAGTACAGTTTCTCTCCTGTTTACTTCGGTTTGCATTTACCTTTATTTTTATCAGGAGACTGTACGCATGAATAGTGCTAGGTGTTATTTCCTTACTTTGCATATCAGTTGTACCTGCTGAGTGTTGGACTCACCCCACCTCCATTGTTGTTATATTTTCAGGTTGAGGCTGTCCGGAGCAGTTCCAGTCGCTAGTCCCCATCTGCACGTAGTGCTAGTCCTCTGCTGCTCTTGAGTTGTTATTTTATCTTAGTTTCTCTATTAGACTTTGTTTTTAGTCTTGTATTGTTTTACTTATGTATATTGTATAGATTCTTATCGTTTGATGGATTTTTGGTATGATTTGGATTTATTCTACTACATGTCTGCCTGGACGGCAGAAGAGGTGAGTTCATCGGATTTGAGCTTTACGAGTGTAGTTGAGTAGGAATGATTTTGAGTCATGGTATTACTGCTTTGGTTTGCTTATATTTATATAAACTGCATGGTGATGGTTTATTTACATGTTATTATTCCAGCAGCATGTGGCTGAGGTATATGAGGATGTAGAAAAGTTTCATATTGTCCGTCGTACAAGGGAGATGCTGCCGAAATTTTCTCGGACAGGGACTTCTCCGGGGCGTGACAATTTAGTAGTATCAGAGCTTAAGTTTTACGATCGTTGTTTTCGTATTTTGGATATTTGGGATAACCTGATACCTATTGATATGGTATCAGAGCGCCAAAGTTTGGCGATACTTGTTTGGTTTCCGTGTGTTGGATTTTTCGAGATTTATCATATACCAATTTATTGGTATCAGAGCAGGGTGTGATACCTGTTTTTAGTATTCTGGATATATTGTACTAGCCCAAGTTTACGAGTCAAACTGGGTAGTTTTTTTTTTTTTTTGCACGGATTTTCCATTACGTATATGTTTTGGACTTTCGTTTCGGATTTTATTATGGATTTCCGGTGATTTTCTTGTACGGAATTCCGAGGTCAATTTGGGGACTGGACAGCGACGGAACATCTCCAGACAGCAATTAGGTATGATGTTATTTTTGTAATTGGTTATACTGGTAGTAATATCTGTAATATAATTTAACAGATATGCGGCGATCTACGCGTATTGCTGCGAGACGTGGCGTTGGACGACCAGGTACGGGGACCGCGGGATCTCTGGATATGCCAGAGATGCCTTCTGTTGATGAGCCTGTCAGCCAGGGACAGACTCAGCATGCTGCGGGTGCGTTGGGCTCTCAGACCCCGATGGCTCCCTTAGAGGTACCTACCTCAGCTGCACCGACAGTATCCACTCCTACTGTATTTCCGGTACCACCAGGGGTACCATTGGCATTCCCGACACCAGCTCCAGCCCAGACTATGGCGTATTCGGCACCACCGCCACCTGGGCCTACAGTTTACCCGACACCAGCGGCACCTGTGCTCCCAGTACATACAGTGTACCCAGCAGCACCTGTATTAGGGATACCGGCTGCTCCACATCCGGTACCATTGCCTACCGTACATCCAGCCGCGACCACTTTAGTTCACCCGACAGTGCCACCGACGACATATGCTCCAGTTTACCCAGTAGCACCGGGAGTACCTCCTCCGGTTTATGTAGCAGTACCACCTGTAGCACCAGCTCCAGTGGTTCCGCCAGTCCCGACAGCCGTTCCGACACACCTTACTGACATTGTTGCGTCACGAGCCAGGATTCCAACATTGGCAGAGTCGATGAAGAGTCAATTTACACTCTTCCGAGGAGACCGAGATCCGAGTGTGGCCCTGTCTTGGATTGAGACTATGGAGCGGACCTTCTTCTATATGGCTTGCTCCGAGTGGGAGAAAGCAGAGCTGGCTACTTTTCATTTACGGGACGTGGCCGACACCTGGTGGATTACTCAGCGTTCCATCATCGGTGAGCAGAACATCACTTGGGCCAGATTCAGAGAGGCTTTTGAGAGCTGTTTCTTTCCCCGAGCTTATCAGATGGCTCGCCGGCAGGATTTTCTAAGTTTGCGACAGAACAATCGATCGGTGACAGAGTATAGTGCAAAGTTTGACAGATTGGCCAAATTTTGTCCAGAGCTAGTTGCTGAGGACAGTTCTCGTATGCAGCAGTTCATTCAGGGGCTAGATGGACATTTGCAACTAAGACTTGTCGGTCTTAGTATCACATATTATGCGGAGATGTTGGACAGAGCCCTCATTATTGAGTCAGCTCAGCAGAGAGTTTTTCCGGATAGGAAAAGGAAGTAGTCGAGTCAGACATCTGGATAAATCTAGCAGTCACAGGCTACACCACAGCAGAGCAGGCGCAGTCGGTCAGATCAAGGTACTTCTGGGGTATCTCGTAGGCCTCAGAAATCAGGGCAGTCTTCTTCAGGATGGTTCCGGTCTCCACAGCAGAACCGGAAACAACCCGCCAGCGACATTCGGTGTTTCAGATGTGGGTCCAGAGATCACATCACCACAGCCTGTACTATGGAGCAGCCAGTTTACTTTTATTGCAAACTACCTGGGCACCAGAGTCGAGAGTGCCAGCTGAAGGCTCAGCATACTGCTCCCAGAGTTACTGCTCAGGGAGGACAGTACAGTTAGTCAGTGTCTCGACGAGGAGGGCGGAGATTCCAGACCTCACATCATCAGCAGGGGACAGCTTCACCTGTAGCAACATTTGGCATGCATGGACAGGAGTACTCCAGTGCTTCCATAGCACCCCAGAGTTATGTTCCGGGACCTTATTATCCGATGCAGGGGCAGTATCAGATGCAGCCTCAGCCTCTAGGCCAGTACCAAACTCAGTCCCAGCTATCGGCATAGTATCAGTCGCCCCATTCTCAGTCTTCTCTGGCACATTATCCAGCAGCGCCTCAGTGGCAGGCTTCTGCCCAGCCGCAGCAGCCGCTCGCAGCGTTACCACCTCCTCCTCCACCAGAGACTAGACGTGCTCATGCGATTACCAGGGAGGATGCACAGCGGGCCGACGGATCCGTTTTCTGGGGTATGATTTCCATTTATGCATTTTCCGCTGATATATTGATTGATACTGGTAGCTCGCATTCTTTTATATCCCGTACCTTTATGCGGGAGATTGGTAGATTACCTACTTTTAGACTGCAGCGATTGACCGTCTCCCTACCGTCCGGTGATACTTTAGACGTCACCCAGGAGGTCAGAGGTTGCCCGTTAGACTTTGACAACATGATACTTACGGTAGATCTTCTAGTATTGGAGATGGTCGAGTTTGATATCATACTTGGCATGGATTGGCTGTCAGTATATCATGCTACCATTGATTGCCAGACGAGGGTGGTCACCTTCCGGCCTCCGAACCAACCCTCGTGGGATTTCACTGGCATCAGAGATGACGGCATATCGATCATTTCGGCGATTCAGGCTCAGAAGCTGCTGTCACATGGCTGTCAGGGTTTCCTATTATCTCTGATTAGTACTGAGGACAGCAGTAGTTCGTAGCTCTCCGACGTTCCTGTAGTCCGGGAGTACCCAGATGTATTTCCAGAGGAGCTACCCGGTTTGCCTCCCAGAAGGCCAGTAGAGTTCGCTATTGAGTTGATTCCGGGAACCGCGTCGACATCGAAAGCTCCTTATCGTATGACACCAAAAGAGTTGAACGAGATGAAAGTACAACTCCAGGAGCTTTTAGACAGAGGATTTATTCACCCTAGTGTTTCTCCATGGGGTTCTCCGGTATTATTTGTCAAGAAAAAGGATGGCACCATGAGGTTATGTATTGACTACAGACAGCTGAATGCAGTGACTATCAGAAATAAATATCCTTTACCACGGATCGAGGATTTGTTTGATCAGCTCAGAGGTACATCAGTGTATTCTTAGATTGATCTGCGATCCGGATATCATCAGCTGAGAGTCAGAGATTCAGATATTCAGAAGACAGCTTTCCGTACCAGATACGGTCATTATGAGTTTTTAGTAATGCCATTTGGGCTTACCAATGCTCCAGCGGTGTTTATGGACTTGATGAACCGCATTTTTCTAGAGTATCTAGACCAGTTTGTTATCATTTTCATCGATGATATATTGGTCTACTCGCATTCCGAGGAGGAGCATGCACAGCATCTTCGTATAGTCTTGGAGACTCTTAGACGACATCAGCTGTACGCGAAGTTCAGCAAGTGTGCATTCTGGTTATCTTCAGTCGGTTTTTTGGGACACGTGGTTTCTAGCAGAGGTATTTCAGTAGATCCTCAGAAGATCGAGGCTGTCACCAGTTGGGAGCAACCGAAGTCAGTTCAGGAGATCTGCAGTTTTCTGGGATTGGCCGGATATTACCGACGTTTTGTCGAGGGTTTCTCGCATATTGCTATGCCGCTGACACGCCTTACCAGGAAAGACGTGAAGTTCACATGGTCCGAGGATTGCGAGACCAGCTTTCAGGAGCTGAAGCAGAGATTAGTGTCGGCTCCAGTTTTGGTTTTACCTTCTGGAGAGGACGGATTTATACTCTACACCGACGCTTCTCTACAGGGTTTGGGTGTTGTTCTGATGCAGCACGGCAGAGTAGTCTCTTATGCTTCTCGTCAGCTGAAGGAGCATGAGAAGAACTACCCAGTTCATGACTTGGAGTTAGCTGCCATCATCTATGCTCTGAAGCTTTGGCGGCATCATTTATACGGTATTACATTTGAGATTCTCACTGATCATAAGAGTCTCAAATATATTTTCACTCAGAAGAAGCTTAATCTCCGACAGAGGAGATGGATGGAGTTCCTGAAGGACTACGATTGTACCATTAGCTACCACCCGGGAAAAGCTAATGTGGTTGCCGATGCACTCAGCAGAAAGTCCAGAGGGACTTTGGCTTGCCACCGGACTTCAGTCACGGACTTGATTCAGGGTTTCTCTGAGTTAGATCTTGAGGAGCAGGGACCGACAGAGCAGGGTATTCTGGTTACCATGGTTGCTCAGTCGTCGATCAGGACGAGGATCCGAGAGGCCCAGGCCAGTGATCAGCATTTGCAGTTTATTGGCAGTCAGATAGCTTCCGGGCAGCAGACCGAGTTTACACGAGACGAGGAGGGTATTATATACTTCCGATGTAGATTATGCGTACCTCAGTCTCATCCGGTCTTACAGGAGCTACTTCAGGAGGCACACTTCTCTCGATTTGCGATCCATCCAGGCGGGACCCGTATGTATCGAGACTTGAGGCGTTCCTACTGGTGGAACGGTATGAAGAAAGACATCACGGATTTTGTAGCTAGATGTCTTGTCTGTCAGCAGGTGAAGGCTGAGCACCAGAGACCTGCAGGGTTACTTCAGCGGATTCCTATTCCTGAGTGGAAGTGGGATCACATTACCATGGACTTTGTGGTAGGGTTGCCGAGGACACGACGAGGCCATGACGCGATTTGGGTAATCATTGATCGATTAACCAAATCCGCGCACTTCTTAGCGATCCGGAGGACTGATCCTCTGGATCGATTGGCAGATCTGTATTGTCGGGAGATTATCAGACTACATGGCGTTCCGTTGAGTATCATTTCGGATAGAGATCCACGGTTTATGTCTCGTTTCTGGCAGAGTCTGCAGCAGGCCTTGGGCACATAGCTCCGTTTTAGTACAACCTTCCATCCACAGACAGATGGACAGTCAGAGCGGACTATTCAGACTTTAGAGGATCTGCTGAGGTCATGTGTTATGGATTTCGGAGGTAGTTGGGAGGACCATCTGCCGTTGGTAGGTTTGCCTATAACAACATCTTTCATTCGACTATCCAGATGGCACCGTTTGAGGCGTTGTATGGTAGACCTTGTCAGACACCCGTCCTCTGGGATGAGGTTGGAGAGGCCCAGTTGTTGGGACCTCATAGAGTTCAGCAGGATGCAGAGTTGGTCCGTACTATCAGACGGAGGATGTCAGAGGCGCAGGACCGCCAGAAGAGTTGTGCTGATCGAAGACGTAGACCACTAGAGTTCTCTATTGGCGACCATGTATTTCTGTGAGTTTCACCCACGAAAGGGGTGAAGAGATTTGACCTCAGAGGTAAGCTGGCTCCGCGGTATATTGGCCCTTTCGAGATCTTGGAGAGGATCGGAGCGGTAGCCTACCGGTTAGCACTACCACCGTCCTTGGCAGGCGTCCACGATGTATTCCACGTATCTATGTTGCAGAGATACGTGCCCGACCCGACGCATGTGCTGGCAGATATTCCAGTTCCAGTTCAGCCAGACATTACATATGAGGAGGTTCTGGTACGGATTCTCGACCGGAAAGAGCGTCAGTTGCGGAACAAGACTATCCGGCTGGTTAAAGTCGGATGGCAGCATCATTCGGACGAGGAGGCTACTTGGGAGCCCGAGGATACTATCTGAGCTCGATATCCCCATCTTTTTACTTGAGGTATGTGATTTAGTTTACCATTCAGCATTTATACTCTTTACCCGTTGTTAGAACTTGCTGATGGTAGCTAACGAAATTTGGGGACCAAATTTTTATTAGTGGGGGAGAATGTAAAATACTGAAAATAGGCGAATATTAATAAGGGAATTTTTCAGAATTTTTAGAAATTTTTTCGGGAATTTTTTGGAGCTCGTATGGACGAGTTAACGAGGACAAAAATGGGGCTCGGAAAAGACTGTTTAGGCTACCCATTTAAGCGAGGAAATGCTTATATTCTTAATTCTTTTTGTATTTCCTTTTCTTTAGTTTTTATTTCTTCTTTTCCTCGTTGAAATCTCGCGTCCGAGTTCTCCCCGCGTGCCCTAGCCTCCCTCCTCGCACCCGAGCCATCCCGACGCCGCCCTTCCTTTCTCCACCTTGCCCTAACCGCCGGCGGCGGTTACTCCTCCTCGAGCATACAACCCCTCCGCCGAGCCCTCCTCTTCATCTTCTCCTCTTATCTGTGAAGCTGAGCCCTCCCGCCTAGCGCCAATCGCCTCTGTGCCTAGCGTCACCGCCGACGCCGCCTCCGGATTTTCCCCTCCCTTCCTCTGGTCCGACGAGACACCACCGGCCTTCCTTCTGCCGACGCCGCCGTCTTCGACCCTAGCGCCGACCGCCCCTTTCACTGGAGAGCCGAGCCCTAGCCTCAGCTGCGACACCCATCTCTTCGGCGACATCCGAGCACAGCCGACCGCCGTCCCTCTCTGCCCTAGCGCCGGTTCACTAGCATCCAGCGGCGAGTCTTTCTTCCATCTCGCTACTGCCTCCACATCGTCTCCCTCACTGTGGTCACGCCTCCTGTGCCCTACCTCCGAACCTTGCCTCCTCCTCAAAGCAGAAGTGGTTCGGTAGTGTGACAGCAAGGTAAGATGATTAGGTTGTTGTTGCATTGTGATCTCCATTTTGATCTCATGTTTGATGTCCGACCAGTAAGGGAAAAACCTGCAAGGAGTTGTTCTAAGGCCTTTTCTTGGGTCCGGTGGCCACCATCCAGCGACTACCTTTCTCCGGCAGCAACATCCCTGCTGAAAAGTAAGGTAAGGTGCTTAGGTTATTCTGGGAATTGGGGTATCTATTGGAAATTAATTTCTTGAACCCCATTTTATGATCGAGACAATGAATTGCAGGGCTTTACTTGGGTTTCTAGCAGTTGCTAGCGACTGACCTGTCTGGCTGTGATTTAACCGGAGAGGTTTAGTGTTGAGGTGATGAATAGAGGACTTGTTTCAATTTTATTAGCGTACACGGGAATTTGATATGTTTTGTAGTTGGACGATCATGTGAATGTCGATTATGTTTATGTGTTTTTTAAATTAGGATTTTGCCCTAATTTAGGGTTAAAGAATTTATTTAGCTATTTATAGGAATTTAGCTAAATAATCGTATATCTATTGGTATTACAGGACTTTGACGCGAGACGAGTATCTCAACGTCGGACTTGGACGATTGGATCTTTCTTATTGGAGGCAGGTACTTTTGACTTATTGTCTTTAATATGCATAGTAGTGAAATTAACAAGTTGCATTAATTATGTTCCTCATTTGTTTCGGTTAATCACTACCCGATTACCTGTTACCTGCTTGATTGATTGTTTGTTTTGCATTTCGTGTTGTTATGTACCTGATTACACATGCTCACAGGGGTAGTGATATAACCATACCTCACCATGTTCAGGACCTAGGATTGATACCTTATCTGATCAGTGTACTTTGATGTGATTTATTTACTATGGTGCACATCATATGTGTATGTAGGTTTGTTCGGTATATTACCATGCTTAGTGTCATGCACCATTCACATGATTGCATGCTGTGTGATAGATTGCTCCATTATTATAGAGCACATCGCCAGTTTCATCACTGTTCGGTGCTCCGTTGTGACGCTTATGGATTGCGTGACGCAGCGTGGTAGCACGTCAGTTTGCTCTTCCGGTGCTCCGTTGGTCCGCTCATGGGTAGTGTGACACAGCGTGTAGCACGTTAGAGATCCCTCCCCGTCATCGTGTACCGGGAGATGAGAGCATTGCGCTCCCCCATTTATGATTTGGGGTAGGAGTATGTGTGTACTCCGACAGCATCCCGTCCTCTCGATCACTCATCAGGAGTAGTGATGCAGAGTGCACGGTCATCACAACCCTACCCACTCGGTCCCACTTTTGTTGTGAGTTGGCTGACTGGCGTCAGGGGTGACCATGACATGGGCATCATATGCATGATGCATTTATTGCTTGTGTTTGTGTTTGCTGCATTTATATGCTGCATATTGTTTGGATACCTATGTTTGACATGCATACAGGTCTTCTATACCTTTCGGACTATTTGTCCTTATACCCAGGTCCTGGTTAGTACAGTTTCTCTCCTGTTTACTTCGGTTTGCATTTACCTTTATTTTTATCAGGAGACTGTACGCATGATTAGTGCTAGGTGTTATTTCCTTACTTTGCATATCAGTTGTACCTGCTGAGTGTTGGACTCACCCCGCCTCCATTGTTGTTATATTTTCAGGTTGAGGCTGTCCAGAGCAGTTCCAGTCGCTAGTCCCCATCTGCACGTAGTGCTAGTCCTTTGCTGGTCTTGAGTTGTTATTTTATCTTAGTTTCTCTATTAGACTTTGTTTTTAGTCTTGTATTGTTTTACTTATGGATATTGTATGGATTCTTATCGTTTGATGGATTTTTGGTATGATTTGGATTTATTCTACTACATGCCTGCCTGGACGGCAGAAGAGGTAAGTTCATCGGATTTGAGCTTTACGAGTGTAGTTGAGTAGGATTGATTTTGAGTCATGGTATTACTGCTTTGGTTTGCTTATATTTATATAAACTGTGTGGTGATGGTTTATTTACATGTTATTATTCCAGCCGCATGTGGCTGAGGTATATGAGGATGTAGAAAAGTTTCAGATTGTCCGCCGTACAGGGGAGATGCTGCCGAAATTTTCTCGGACAGGGACTCCTCCGGGGCGTTACAGTGAGTGACTAGGACGAATGAAGCCCTTGTCGAGTAGCTCCTATAACTATCCTTGAAGTTCTTTCAATTCTGCCGGAGCCATGTGGTAGGGTGCCTTTGAGATTGGATGGGTACCAGGAATGAGTTCAATCTCAAATTCAATTTCCCTATCCGGAGCTAAGCCTGGCAGCTCATCCGGAAATACTTCCGGGTAGTCACATACAACCCTAACTTCCTCTAACTTTTGCTCGCTTTCTTGCTGGGTATTAACCACATGAGGTAGAAACCCAACACATCCATCGGCTAACATTTTCTGAGCTTTCATGGCCGATAAGAATTTCTGAGTTCTCTTCTTTGATTCTCCGATGAACTCAAACTTAGACTCTGCCTCGGGTTGAAATAAGACTCTTCGCTTACGGCACTCGATGGAAGCACCGTACTTAATCAGGAAGTCCATCCTGAAAATGACATCATAATCAGACATGTTTAGTATTACTAGATCACTGTACAGTTCTCTGGCTGAAATTTTGACTGGTACAGCACGTAGCAATGCATAGATGTCATTATCTCTCCCGAGGGTAGCATCGTCAAAAATTATCCGCTTCGGACCTCCGGAGGTATACCTATTCTTTCAGCAAATGCTATGGAGATAAACGAATGGGCTACCCCAGTATCAAGTAGCATAGTATCATACTGATTAAAAATGTGTATCTGACTTGTGACAACCGTAGAGGCGTTTGCTACCTCCTCTCTGGTAAGGGAGAAAACTCGAGCATTTGTAAAACTTGGTGGAGCCTCCAGTCTGCCTTGGCTAATATGAGGACCCTCCAACGCGGCCTGCATCTAGTGTAGCTGTGCCTGCTTACCTCCATATTGCACAGGTTGTGCGGGAGGTAGGTTGGTCTTGGTCGAACAATTCCTGGCCATATGCCCCTCTTGACCACATGCATAACAACTACTCGTGCCCTTGCGACAAATTCCAGAATGCATCCTTCCACACGTGGAACATGTAGCATACTTAGGTTGTTTGATTACGGATCCTCCCTTCTTATTATCCCACTGCTTCCTCTTAGAGCTCCCTTTCCAGGTTGGCCCATGACTATGGGGTTTCTGAGTGCCAGAACTCCCTTGACTTTTATTCTCGGTTAGTACTTCAGCCCATCCATATTCCTTCGTACTATCATTAATTAATACTTCAAGTATAAGTAGGCCTAATCTCATCAAGCATTTCTTACTAATCATGACAGAATAAAAGAAGATGCATAAAAGCTATGAGAAGGTACTTTCTTACTTGGAGCTACAGGATCAATGCTTGATGTGTGTGTGACGGAAGGGTGGAACTTGCTCTGATACCATACTGTAACGACCTCCTTTCTCTTACCCTAACTTAGGGCACGAACGTTACCTTTATCTTTGTTTTTTTTTTATCTTGTTATTTGCACTTCGCTCGATTCAAGCATCTAGTTTGAACTTGTGTGGCACACGACCATATAACCTTTCTAGAAGCTAAACCTTACATGGCCGTGTGTGGCACATGGCCATGTGACTTTTGTAGAGACTAAACCTAACATGGTCGTGTGTGGCACATGGCCATGGGACTTTTGCATAGACTAAACCGTACATGGTCGTGTGTGGCACATGACCATGTGTCTTTTGTAGATACTAAACCTTACATGGTCGTGTGTGGCACACGGCCGTGTAACTTTTCCAGAGGCTAAGCCTCGCATGGTCGTGTGTGGCACACGGTCGTGTAACTTTTCCAGAGGCTAAGCCTCGCATAGCCGTGTGTGGCACACGACAGTGTAACTTTTCCCGAAGCTAAGCCTCGCATGGCCGTGTGTGGAACACGACCGTGTAACTTTTCCCGAAGCTAAGCCTCGCATGGCCGTGTGTGGCACACGACCATGTAACTTTTCCAGAGGCTAAGCCTCGCATGGCCGTGTGTGGCACACGGCCGTGTAACTTTTCCAGAGGCTAAGCCTCGCATGGTCGTGTGTATCGCACGACCGTATAACTTTGGCCGAGAGGGAGAGAGTTGGGGCCGTGTGAATCCACACGGCCATGTCACAGGCCGTGTGGGGGTCACCCCCTGCACCCCAAAAGGAAGTGATTCTCCCCTTGTACTCATTTCTTGGCTTATCAATCTATCCCATTACTTTATGAGGAGACTTTGACAACTAATTACTAACAACTGAACATTCTTCATACACAATAGTCCAATAGTATGTTTATGCTAAGCGAAAATGAGAAATTAGATCCATCAGTACCAAAATCTAGCATTTTCAAGTACTAGCAAGTTCCAAGATCACTTTCCACTGTTCCGTCACACACACCAGCAAACATTGCTCCTGCTACCCCCTCCTTACTTGAGCTTCCCTTTACCTTTATTTGCAGTATAAGGGAATGCAAATCTATAAGCAAACGCTTAGTAAGTACCATCTACTCACAAAACCATGCATTTAAGAGAACATGCTTTTAAAACTACTTGGGAAGAAAACAACCAAACATGCACTTGAGTATAGTTCACGCTAAAACTCATGCTTTATAAATATGCACATGATATGTATTTTTAAAACAGGTTTATAGTGCAAATCATCAACTTCAACCATGCTAGTAAGGTAATGAAAACAGAAATCTTGGCATATCATAGAGTTTATCAGTGCTACACTTTATAACTCAAGTTCTCCACTTAATGATGGTTTTACTTTAACAAACCAATGAACTTGGAAACTTTATAATACATACTAGTGAAAATAATAATCAACTTCTTTGGGCCCTACAATGTACCACTTTGCGCGCATCCTTAATAAGATCCGAGGTAGCTAATCCCGAACCCATTAAGGTACTACTAGGTGAACTTATGCCTAGGGCAATCTAGGAGCTCATCCCATGGACCTTGGTCTAGTACATGCCACTTCAAAGTAAAATACTTTCTTATAATACTTCTTTCTTATTCTTGCACTAATTTGTTATTTAGTCAAACACCTGGTGTGCACTTTAACCCCGTACTTGTAGGGAAGCACTTTAGAGCCCTTGAATTTATGCTTCTTAGTCCCAAACTAGATGAGAAGTCATTCAAGACCATCTACATATGCTCTTAGTCCCAAAACTTAGAGGGGCATCTTACATATCATAGCATGTGCATAACATATCATAGCATATAATTCCTTTAACATGCATAATCTACATTAACTACCACAAAAGGGTCTTTTCACATGCATAACGTAACAACTCATACTGTAGGTGAGGGATACTTACTTCCTTTTACTATTTCTTACTCTTACACCCTTAAGGTTTAGGGAGAACAACCTCTCTTGGGCGCCTCACCCTCCAACTGGACCTTCACACGCGTACCACTTCCTTGGGAAAACCCTTCTCTTAGATTTTTCCCCCTTGAAAATCTTTAAAACGTGGAACCCTAGGGTTCTTGGCCGAACTTGCAAAGAAGAAGGGAAGAATTCAGCTAGGTATGGGGAGAAGAGAAAATGAAGACATTTAGGTTTTAATCTCATCCCTCACCTTTTATACTTAGTGGAAGTTAAAGCATCTCTTCCCTCAAGAATCTGCTTATAAGGAATTATTTACTATTACCAATGTGATGCTTTACCACCACCTTATTGGCAACTTAAACTAATCTCATTTAAGAGGTCTTGGGTTCAATCCTAGCTTGGGACATTTATACATATATTTTTAGTTCTTTTCTCTTCTTCTATTTATTTTTGCTCTTTTGAATTAGAGAAAATTTATGGGTGTTACACTCTTCATCCTTCTTGAGCATGAAAAGTCTTTGAGGAAAAGGGACTACTTGACTCTGTGAATTAAGTGGAAGATTCTCTTCAACCTTAATGGTACTCTCCCCATTTTCTTGAATCTGATTTGGTTCAAGCACTCGAGGAGAGAGCTCTTCTTCAGCTTTCATCCCAGAGCAGATAACTTGAGGATCTTGTAGGTCGTCGGGATCGAGTTGCGACTTTGTCGGAATGTTCTTTAAGTAGCACATGGAAGATGGATCGTGTCGGGAGTGCCCTCGTGCAGCTCGATTAGTTTCTCCCACAATTCTTTTGTGCTTGAGAATGGACCGACTTGGTTCAGCTCCTCCTTTGTAAGGCCGCATTGAAGGATACACATTGCTTTGCGTTGGCTTCTACCTTCTTTATTATGCTAGGGTCCGAGTCTTCGCATGATATGGGTTTTCCCGAGCCGTCGAGTGGATGTGCAATCCCAATCTTAATGTTCATCCACAATAAATATGATTATTTGACAGTCATCGACTATCCGATTCTGACTTCGGATTCCGTACCGAAACCCCTAGGTCGAGTCGATGCCTACTGTTCCCTCACCGGGGAACGCCTCCTTGCCTACTCCACTCAGGAGAGTTTACCTGTTGCTAGTTGATCCTCTAGACCAACTGGACTTTTGCTCAGCGCCCGAGGCTTCAGGACTTTCCGCTGGACGTCAGCTCCACGACCCGCCCAGTCTTTCACCTGGTTCGCGACACCAGGACTTTTCACCTAGAGTCCTCGACTCTAGGACTTTTGCCCGAAGCCCTCGACCCGCCAAAACTTCCCACCTAGGGTTACCACCCCCTAGGACCTAGGGTTACCTCTCCCTAGGGTTTTCCACCTGCCTAACTACAGCTAGGACTTTTGCCTAAGTACACTTAGGACTTTCCTACAAACTCATTCACACACATTAGATAACAAATAACCTTAATTTTGAACCCTTTGTCATTATCAAAACTTAGGTTCGATCGTCGGATGCTTTCTGCACCAACAATCTCCCCCTTTTTGATTATGGCAACACATTTAAAGTTGAGTAAAAAAGTATAAGCATAAATGCAAGAATAACTAGAACATGTTAAGTACTTGTAGCAAATTGAACAAATGTAAAAAATGTAAAATGTTCTCTTTTCACTAAAAAGTAAAAAGTTCTAGTTTTTCACTAAAATTTATTTTTACTTTCACTTTCCTCTCCCCCTTTGTCATATATCAAAGATATATATAAAGTATAGAAAGAGATGAAAAAATGAATAATCTGCTCCCCTTGAAAGATAGCTTGGAGAAATATTCATTTGTTTGAATTTTTGAAAAAGATTTAGCAAATAATTTCTAGCCAAATAATAGGGGTTTAAACTAAATTAAAGTATTAAAACCAAGCTAATTTTCATAAAACTTTGAAACTTGAATGCAGTTAAAAACTTTGAAGAAAAAAATACTAGGTTTTAACTTTAGTTCAAAATAATTTAATCCAGGATAATAAGTCAAAAATCTTTTATATTTCAAGGTCAAGTTTAAAATTAATTTTATTTCTGTGTCAAAAAATAATTTTGTTTTAAAAACAAGTAAAAATAATTAAAATAATTTTCCAAGTCATAAAATAATTTTGTTTTAAAAACAAGTAAAAATTATTTAAAATTAAAAAATAAGAAATAACTTGGTAAAAAAAAATTCTTTCACTCCTCCTTGATTCTTGCTAGCCAATTAAAAATTTAAAGTCTCATAATCCAAGCATGAGTAACCAAATTATTTACTAGCAACCAACTGTCTAACCTTTAGTTACTAGCTGTTTACCAAGAGGTAGTAGATTTCACTTGATTAGTCAAGTTAAGTAAGTGTTCCAGTTAGTTTTGACTAAGCATGAATCACTTAACTTGATTAATATGATTTTGGTATTTAATGCTCAGATTTATGTCGATGCACAAATATAGGCATTCTTATGTCTATATAATACCCTATGCATCTCACACCATTCTAAGTGCTTTTCATACACAAGCAAGGTAATCCTAGTGTGCTTGTGAGATGCTCTGGCTGAAAATAGGGGTACATGCTTTCTAGGGGGTAAATTCCTAGGCTAAATCCAATATTTTGAAAAACTAATAAAATTGGGATTATGAAAAATATTTTCCCTAGAATTTTTAAAATTAAGTAACAGATTGAAATATCGATTTTATAAAGTAGAATAAATCCAAGTCTATAAAGGATGTTTATCAAACAAACTAGAACAAACTGTCGATGGATAGGATGTCAAATATATACAAAGCATAGAGAAAGAATTAATCAAGACGGAGCATCATCAGTAGGTGGTGGTAATGGTTGCTCGGGGCCCGAAGAGTCTGAAGAATATGGTCAAGTCTGGAAGTCACGTCATCCTGGAGAGTAGTCATCTCTCCCCAGAGTGTGTTGAAGCCATCCGAGACTGACTACTGTAAATGCGCGGAAGACTCCTCGAGATGAGTGAGATGATCCTCGACGGACAGTGAAGTCGAGGGTCGGGTCGAAGTTGAGGGTCAGGTCGAAGTCAAGGGTCGGGTTGAAGGAGGATCTTCAAACAGATCTGCCTCTGTAAACTCTAACCACTCCTCTCCCTCGGCAAGGGCATAAAAGTCATCTCCTGCTAGAACAACTGGCGGTGGCCCACCTCTCCAAGCTAGGATCCCCTGAGCGGTGATATCTACATGCACTAGAGCTAACTGAGGCTGTCCATACTCATTGTAAGGACCAAGAGAAGTAACCCTCCCCTGGGTCATGTCTATCTCTAGGGTCGAAAATATATATGTCAAGATATGACAATAGGGCATATGGATCTTGAGCGTAGTGACGAGACCGGCAGCCCGTATGATGTTATGGAATATATGTAAAGCTGTATCTATGTCCAACTGTTGACAAATGGCATATAAAAAGAAAGAATGAGAAGGGTGCATCTTCGGAACGTTCTGAGATGCGATCGACAAAATGCAAGAAGTTAGGACTTGGTACATAATATAGTCATGGACCCTAAGAGAGAGTGACCTAAAGTTAGTCATGTACAGGTGGTCTCTCCTCCCCAAAAAGATACATATAAATAATATCTAGGGTGATATGGGAGTAGAGCTCACCAAATGGCATGTCCCTACTAGGGTAGCATAAAAATGAACATGTGGATGGCCTAAGCCCTAGACTAGTGCATAAAAGGGTGGGAGGAAAGTGAATGTTTCTTCCACCAACTCTGGCGGAGTAGGTCAAATCATCTACCCTATCTAGATTATTATAAAACTATGCACATAAGTCATGATTAATTGCATGACTGCAATAAACCAGCTTATCTAGCTGGTAGTGCTTAAACATCTGGATGATAGATGGACAATACCTAGTAAAAAAGGATCTACTTAAGTAATGACATTTTAATGCAGTAAATCTATGCCTAAGAAATTCTATCCTATGCCGCTCAGAGGGAAACCTAGAATCCCTGGATGGTGTGCTACTAGAAGCAGCATCTACATTCCTTCTCTTCTTATTTTTACACAAAACATATAACAAAAAGTACAAAGGAAATACATATTGAGGTAGTAAACGAAGTAGGGTATACCTAGGAGGCATTTTGGGGTCGCAAGGGAGGAAATCTGGTGTTGGAGGGTGCCTCGGTGTGAGTTGTGTCATGGTTGGGGCGTGAAAAATACGAACAGAAATGCTTCTGTTCGTTGGAAAAAATAGCGTTGAGGGTGCCCTCAACCGCCTTGAGGGAACCCTCAATGGGTTATGGGGGGCGCCTCCCATTGGTGGGAGGCACCCTCCAGGGGTTCGGTGGGAATTTTTCCTGTCGCTCACGAGACCGCCTCCTTTTGTTTTGGAGGTGCCTCCGTGAGGCGCCCTAAGCAGGTTAAATATTTTTTTTATTTATTCATTTATTATTACTTTGATTTATTAATTAAGTTTTAATTTAAGTTAAATATTTTGTTGGTTGCTACTGGGAATATCGTACCGGTTCCCCTGTATAAAAATTTTGTATAAGTCCTGAACCATTCCTAACAACCTATTGTGTCCTTTAGAAATTAAATTTGGAATCACAAATGAAACTTAACATTGTTGATTCCAAATTCAACTTATCTGTTCTTAGAGGTTTGACTTGGATCACAAACGATACTTAACATTATTGATCCAAATCCACCTATGTTACAAATTCAATTAAATATTAATTTCAGAAATCGGCTTCCAGGTTAAACATGGCGAGGCACTAGGCCTTCTTGGGTATGAGAGTATCCACCACTTCCTAGATAAAGCCTCTCAATGAAATTTAACATTTAATTTCCTTATAGTAACCCTAGGTTTAACCAAAAAGAACAATTGAATCACAAGTTTAAAAAATAAAAAAAAAACACAAACTCGAATCACAAATTCGAAACGTAGAATCATATGCCTCTTGTGTTTGGTATTTCTAAAAAACTATACAAAGAAAACTAGTATGATGCATAATAGAATTACTAGTTATACTTTTCTTTGTAAGCAGCAATCTCTTGATCTTCTATCATATTCCTCTTCTTATCTCGGACGTTGTGTGGGCAACGATCTACCGAGACGAGAGCGACCACCACCTTCCTCCTTGCAAGTTTCGACCACCAACCTTCAAGCTCCAAGGGATGCTAGAAACAAAGCCTCCTATCTCTCCTTCTTCCTCTAACAAGATCCGACCACCACCAAATTCCTTGAGATGAGATACTACTGGCCACCAAGGAAGAAGAATAGGAGAAGATGAAGGATGAGAGGGCCGACCACACCACCAAGGAATAGAAGAGAAGAATAGTAGAATATGTGTTATGAGGTGAGACACCTCTATCCTCTCTTTTATATTTCTTAGTCTTGGCAAATAAGAAAAGTTTAATAAATAAAATTTCCTTATATTTCTTGCCAATGTTTAAGAAAAAAAATTTAATTAAAATTTCATTATCAAACCTCTAATGGTCGGCCACCTTATTCCCTCCAAAAAAGGAAAGTTTTAATCACAAAATTAAAACTTCCTAATTTATTTCCGGAAATTTTAAAATAAAAATTTCTCTAAAAAATTCCCTTCATGGTTGATTATAAAAGGAAACTTTTATAAATTAAAATATCTCTATTAAAATATGTGGATGATTTATAAAAAGAAAAGTTTTCTCTAAAATTAAAATCTTCCTTTCAATCTACAAATAAGGAAAGATATCAAATCTTTTCATAATCTTTTGTAGAAACTATAAAAGGAAAGATTTAATTTTAAAACTCTCTTTTAAATCATGAGGATGGTTATAAAAAAGGAAAGTTTTATAAAAAATTTCAAATCTTCCTTTTAACTATAAATAAGGAAAGATATCAAACCTTTCACTTAATCTTTTGTAGAAAGCTATAAAAGGAGAGATTTAAATTTTAAACTCTCTTTTAAAATCATGGTATCCACATAATAAAAGATTTTTAAAAATAAAATCTTTTTATTTTAATGTGGTCGACCACACCAAGCTTGAGTTCAAGCTAGGGCCAGCCACCTCTCACCTTGGTTTGGTCGGCCCTAGCTTGGGCTCCAAGCTAGGCTTGGCCGGCCACCTTAAGGTGGGTAAATAGGTGGGTATGAGTGGGTATAACACTTTTATAAATAAGAGGCTACAATAGGAACTGAGAGGAGGAAGTGGTCTTGGTCTCCTGATGAAAATAAGCTTTCCGTGTTCGCCCCGAACACCCAACTTAATTTCATCAATAATAATTCACACCACTAATGAATTATTATTGAACTACCGCACCAATCCAAAATTACATTTTGGGCTCCTTTTATCATGAGTGTGTTAATCTTCCTGTGTTTAAGATATCGAATGTCCACTAATTAAATGAGTTACTGACAACTCACTTAATTAATATCTAGCTCCAAGAGTAATATCACTCAACCTTATCGTCATGTCGGACTAAGTCCACCTGCAGGGTTTACATGACAATCAT
This sequence comes from Zingiber officinale, assembly GCF_018446385.1. Classification (NCBI taxonomy): domain Eukaryota; kingdom Viridiplantae; phylum Streptophyta; class Magnoliopsida; order Zingiberales; family Zingiberaceae; genus Zingiber; species Zingiber officinale. Next base: position 101,068,473 of record NC_056000.1, on the reverse strand, counting down.
TATGAGCTCCTCTTGGGGACATTATCAACCTAGATTACTATGATATAATTTTCTTCTATAATCAATAACACACACTATAAATAATATCATTTCTAACTTATCGGGCCTCTTGATTTATCGAACTAGATATCACCCATTGATAAGTCAAAGAAATAAATACTAGATATATGTGTTTATTATTATATTAGGATTAAGAGCACACACTTTCATAATAACAAAGGTCTTGTTCTTTTATTTAGTCAGTATAAAAAGAACTTATCTTAAATGGTCCTGCTCAATACACTTAGAGCGTACTAGTGTAATTTTATAGTTAAGATAAACTAATACCAAATTACACTATGACTATTCCAATGGTATGTTCCTTTCCATCTTAGTCGTGAGACACTGTTTATAATTTATAAGAAATTGATAACATAATCTTCTGTGTGTGACACCACACACCATGTTATTTACAATATAAATTAATTGAACAACTACACTTAGCATATAAATGTAGACATTTAACCAATGTGATTCTTTTATTTCAAAATAAAATGTTTACAAAGGCTAGGCTTTTAGAATACACTAATAATCTCTCACTTATACTAAAAGACTATGTTGTCATAAATGCTGCCATACATCTGATTCCCATTCCTTCAACATGTCGATCGAAAGCTTTCGCTAGAAGGGCCTTAATGAAAGGATCTGCCAGGTTATCTACTGATGCAATCTTAGTGACAACAACTTCTCCTCGCTTTACGATGTCTCGTATCAGGTGGTACTTGCGCTCTATGTGTTTACTCACCTTATGGGCTCGTGGTTCCTTCGAGTTTGCTACTGCACTGCTATTATCATAATAAATTGTGATGATTTTAGAAAATCAGGAATCAGATCTAAGTCCATTAGAAAGTTCCTGAGCCACACAGCTTCTTTGGCTGCCTCAGAGGCTGTCACATACTCAGCTTCCATGGTTGAGTCAGAAACACATTTCTACTTAACACTCCTCCATGCAATGGCTCCACCTCCTAAAGTAAACACATAGCCTGATGTAGACTTACTATTGTTCCTATCTGATTGGAAGTCAGAATCCGTGTAACCCATAGGGAGCAAATCATCTGCTTGGTAAACCAGCATATAATCTCTAGTCCTTCTTAGGTACTTTAATATATATGCTTTACAGTAGTCCAATGTCCTTGTCCAGGGTTACTTTGATATCTGCTAACCATGTCCACGACAAAATAGATATCCGGTCTCATGCACAACATAGCATACATTAGGCTTCCAACAGCCGAAGCATAAGGAACTGCCTTCATGTCCTCTATCTCCTTTTGATGTATTCGGAGATATCTCTTCAGATAAAGCTACTCCATGCCTTAAAGGTAGAAAACCTTTCTTGGAATCTTGCATGCTAAAATGAGCAAGGATTGTATCGATATATGAAGCTTAGGACAACCACAACATCCTTTTCTTGCGATCCCTTATTACTTTGATCCCAAGAATATGTGTGCATTCTCCTAAGTCCTTCATATCAAATTGCTTGGACAACCATACCCTTACTTTCGATAACACTTAGATATTGTTTCCAACTAATAAAATGTCATCTACGTATAGTACAAGAAATACCACCACGTTTCCATCACACTTCTTGTATACACAAGACTCATCCGAACACTGAATAAATTCATATGACTGGATTACTTCATTAAACCGGATGTTCCAAGACCTTAAAGCTTGCTTCAATCCATAAATAGACCGTTTTAGCTTACACACTAGATGCTCTTTGTCTTTTTCAATGAACCCCTCTGGTTTCTTCATATAGATGTTCTCTTTAAGACTTCCATTAAGGAAATCTGTCTTGACATCCATTTACCAAACCTCATAATCCATATGAGCGGAAATAGATAAAAGAATCTGGATAGACTTAAGTATGGCTACCGGTGAAAAAGTTTCCTCATAATCGAATCCCTCTTTCTGAGTGTACTCTTTCGCAACAATCCTTGCTTTGAAGGTTTCCACCTTCCCATTTGTCCCTCTTTTCCTTTTGTAGATCCACTTACATCCAATAGCTTTTACACTATTTGATGGTTCTACTAGCTCCCAGACTTTGTTAGAATACATAGATTCTATTTCTGAATTCATTGCTCTTTGCCAAGATGTTGCATCTTTATCTTGGAGTGCTTCGTCATATGTACGGGGATCAGGTTCATGTTTACCTGGGATCAAGTCCGAAGACTCTCCCAAAAACATGAATCTTTCAGGTTACCTTACAACCCTCCCATTACGATGAGGCACTGTCTGTGGTTGTGTATCATTTGTGATACGTGTTGCAGTATCTTGTGATATTTCATCTTGTACTATTGGTAGTAGACTAGGCATGTCCTCTCTTATTTCTTCTAGAACAATTTCACTCATGAGCTTATGGTTCATTACATAATCTTCCTCTAAAAATCGAGCATTGGTGCTAACAATGATCTTCTGATTTTTAGGATTATAAAACAAAACACCTTTCGTTCCTTTAGGATATCCCACAAACAGACAAACTTTTGTGCATGATTCTAACTTGTCAGTATCTCCTTTCAGCACATGTGCTGGACTACCCCATATCCGGATATGACTCAGACTGGTCTTGTACCCATTCCATAATTCCATGGGATTAGAGGGTACTGATTTAGAAGGTACCATATTCAGAATGTACACTGTTGTTTCCAGGGCATATCCCCAAAATGAATTGGTAATTTTGAATAACTCATCATCGATCTAACCATTTCCATAAGAGTCCTATTCCTTCGTTCTGCCACACCATTCTGTTGGGGTGTACCAGGTGCAGACAACTAGGATTGAATCCCGCCCTCTGATAAGTAATTCCTAAACTCTCCAAAGAGGTATTCACCACCACGATCAGACCGTAGTGTCTTGATACTTTTACCATGACGTTTCTCCACATCAGCCTTATACTTTTTGAACTTATTAAAGCATTCAGACTTGCGGCGCATCAAGTATATGTACCCATATCTCGAATAGTCATCTATAAAAGAGACAAAATATTCGAAACCACCTCTTACCTGGATAGACATAGGACCACACAAATCAGAATGAACCAGTTCTAACACATCTTTGGCTCTATACCCCTTAGCCTTAAAAGGTATCTTGGTCATTTTACCTTCCAAGCATGATTCACAAGTTGAAAGTTTTCCAACACTAATGAACCCAAGAGTCCATCGGCTATAATCCTTTGAATCCTACTCAAGTTAATATGACCATGCCTTAGATGCCAAAGATATGTTTGGTTCATTTCCCAAGGTTCATTTCTCTTATTAGAATTAGAATATGTGTTATTAATTTACATTTGTTGCTTTGTGGGAGAAATTGGATTTAGAGTATACAAATTGCCGACTAATGTACCAGAACAGATAATGACCCTATTCTTCTTGATAACCACTTTGTCATCAAAAGAAACAGAATATCCATCCACAAATAATTTAGAAACTGAAATTAAATTCTTTCTAAAAGTTGGTACATAAAGACAATTTCTCAAAATTAAATTTCTATTCCTATCGAATGATAAGTAGATATCTCCCACTGCAACAGCCGCCACCTTTGTAGCATTTCCCATGTAGACGGTTATCTCTCCTTCATATAGTCGATGAGTATCCTAGAACCCCTGCAATGTATTGCAGACATAATCAGTGGCTCCTGTATCTACACACCAGGTGCTGGTAGATAACACCGCTAAACATGTTTCAACTACTAGAGAATAAGATATACCTTTATTGTTCTCTCTCCTACGAGGACAGCCCGCCTTCCAATGTCCTGCCTGCTTGCAGATGAAGCACTTTCCTTTCGGCTTCTTCACACCATCTTTAGGTCCAGTACCTAGAGATCTCTTCACCTTCTTTGTTGAGCCAGCCTGTTTCTTCTTCTTCTTGCCTTTCGGCTTAGAAGTTGAAACATTTTTAGCAAAGTGAATCTGAGAACTATGATGAAATATTCCTTCTGCTGCTTGTAGTTCTGTCAGAAGTTTCGCCAACGTATAAGCCCTTTTGTTCATATTATAGTTCAGGTGGAACTACTCAAAACTTCTGGGTAGTGTTTGGAGAATAATATCGATCTGGGTTTCCCTATCAATTTCAGCTCCAAGGATCTGTATTTCATTCAAATAAGTCATCATCTTGAGGATATGATCCCTTACGGGTGCCCCCTCTGACATGGTGATTGTCATTAACTTTCTCATTATCTCTTGCCTAGCAGCCTGATTCTGGTGTCCGAAGAGTTCCTTGAGATTGTTCATCATGTCATAAGTAGTTGGTAAGTCCTGATGCTGATGTTGCAGCACATTTGACATTGAAGCCAAAATGTAACACCGCGCCATCTCATATGCTTTTATCCATTTCTTATGAGACTCAATCTCCTCTTCACTAGAATCACTATTAGGCACATTAGGACAGATCTCTAACAGTACAAACTTATAGCCTTCAGCAGTTAGGACAATGTCCAGATTTCTTTTCCAATCTATGTAATTGAGACTAGTAAGTTTGTTCTCTTTCAGTATAATAGCCAGTGGGTTGAAAGTCATCCTAAGAATCACAAAATAAACTTTGGTCAAGATTCTAAATTTAAAACAATATTGATTCCTCAAACAATACTATTTAAATTTACCAACACCTCAAAATACCGTGAATTTTGCATGCCACATTAGTGTGGACGTATACAAAATCAAACATTTGTAAGAGGAGGTTTTACCCATTAATTTTATTATCTTGTCATCCTAACTTTATGACAAATAAAATTAATAGTTGGTATCCCTTTGGTCACATAAATAATAGCAGTGACTCTGTTGGGGAGGATACTATTAAATGTGTCTAAGTGTATACCATTACTTGATACTTAGTCCATTAAATAAGATTGTGCACCTTCAGTTGGAGAATATCACACGCTCTTAAATAATTTCCTATAACCATCCATAAAGGAAGTGTGATCTAGTGATCCGCAAACAAACTCATCCGTTGTGGAGGGAGACACTCAGAGCCAACACGCAAGTTTGTTGCATTACTTACAAACCAATAATGGAGACCATGGAATTTATTTAAAAATCCCTCTCCCACTTAGTTATTTAAGGTGAAGAATTTTAACTATGCAAGCACACATCACATGTAAACACACATCACAGTAAATAAAAACAATAAATATGGAAATTAATTTTCCAACTATTATGGGGTTTTCCATCACTGCCCTCCATGTGCTGCCAAACCTAGCTGCTGCCATCTTTAGTCACCGCAATCGGGTCCAGTCACCGCATCCATCTTGCTTCCTTTTTCGTTGCATCTCTGGTCCTCCAATAGTACCACGCCTCGCAAGGATATGATCCGCGACAAAAATAGAATTTTACATTTATTGATCCTATATTCCACAAGGGAATGTATATGTAATCTAGATCGAAACAAAAAAAGTAAAATCCTAATAACTAATACAGCTCCTGCTATATTTAATACATAAAATCATGCACACACATAAAATTTCCTTGACATGTCCAAGGGTCCAATCACACACAATCACATTAAGCCATAATAGTTGGAGCCTGCAACCATAGAGTTAGCATATCCTACTATTATCCTGCCTAAAATATGTATGACATGTGCATAATTAAACTAAAAACCAAACATACAGAGGCAAATCCTAGATCTGATACCAATTGTTGGTTGCTTCTGGGAATATCGTACCGATTCTCCTGTACAAAATTTTTTTACAAGTCCTGAACCATTCCTAAAAACCTATTGTATTCTTTAGAAATTAAATTTGGAATCGCAAACAAAACTTAACATTGTTGATTTCAAATTCAACTTATATGTTCTTAGAGGTTTAGACTTAGATCACAAACGATACTTAACATTATTGATCCAAATCCACCTATGTTACAAATTCAATCAAATATTAATTTCAGAAATTGGCTTCCAGGTTAAACATGGCGAGGCACTATGCCTTCTTGGGTATGGGAGCATCCACCACTTCCTAGACAAAGCCTCTCAATGAAATTTAACATTTAATTTCCTTATAGTAACCCTAGGTTTAACCAAAAAGAATAATCGAATCACAAGTTCAGAAAACCAGAAAAAATCACAAACTCGAATCACAAATTTGAAACCTAGAATCATATGCCTCTTGTGTTTGGTATTTCAAAAAAACTATACAAAGAAAACTAGTATTGTAACAACCCAAATTTCCTCATTTTAAGTCCTAATAGTACTTAAAAATATTTAGAAATGCTTTATAAAAATTCAAGAGATTTTTAAAAAAATTTATAGTATTTTTACGTAATTTTTGGAGTTCGTTTGGTATTTTTACCAAAAGAAACAAGTTGCAAAAAATAAAGAAAATTAGCCGAGATTCGAACCTGCAACCTCCAGTCGAACCAAGCCTTAAGCAAATCTAGCTGACCAAGTGGTCAAGCAGGCGGTTCTGTTTAGAAAAGGTAGCAAAATTTATTTAAGATAGTTAACAGAATATTGGATTATAAAAGGGATAAGTTGATGTTGGATTTGTCTGTTTAGAAAAGGTAGAGAATTTATTTAAGATAGTTAACAGAATATTGGATTATAAAAGGGATAAGTTGATGTTGGATTTGTCTATTTAGAAAAGGTAGTGAATTTATTTAAGGAGTTAACAGAAATATTAAGTTATAAAAAGGGATAAGTTGATGCTCTGTTTTCCCGTGACTTAAACTACTCTCTCCTTCTCTTCTGCATACAATGGCGGAGCTTGGGCAGAAAACGAAAGGGAGTTAGGGCATCGTCTTTGGCGACCGGCCAAGGTTCTAGAAGCCCTTTTTGTTCGGTTGTGAGTCCAAGAAGCAAGGTAAGTGCTTCTCACCTGCAGTAGGAGTAGTTTCGGACCTTTGTTCTTCTTGAATTCGAAGCATGAGAAGCGCTTATAGTGCAGATTTTTATGTAGGCTTATAGTACAGATTTTTAATTAAGTTTATAGTGCAGATTTTTATATAGGCTTATAGTGTAGATTTTAATTAAGCCTATAGTGCAGATTTTAATTAAGCTTATAGTACAGATTTTTATATAGGCTTATAGTGTAGATTTTAATTAAGCCTATAGTGCAGATTTTAATTAAGCTTATAGTGTAGATTTTTAATTAAGCTTATAGTGCAGATTTTTATTTAAGCTTATAGTGCAAATTTTAATTAAGCCTATAGTGTAGATTTCAATTAAGTTTATAGTGCAGATTTTAATTAAGCTTAGAGCTTAAAATGCAGATTTCTTTAGAGCTTGTAGTGCAGATTTCTTAAGAGCTTATGGTACAGATTTATTTAAAGTTTATAGTGCATATTTTTGGTGGAACTTGTAGTGCAGATTTTTTGTGGCATTTATAGTGCAGATTTTTGGTGAAACTTATAGTGCAGTTTTTAAAGAAAAAGATTATAGTGCAATTTGGTTAAGTATTATAGTGCAGAATTTATGTTTGCATAGTATGCAGAAATAGTGTAGCATAGAATGCAGAATCTTGATTAGTATAGTATGCAGAATTTTGATTAGCATAGTATGCAGATTTTTGTTTATGCATTTCAAAGTTAGAATTTGTCTAAACATTTCAGTTTTTAAAGAAGCATTATTTTATTAGAAGTATTAACAAGTGTAAGAAAGAGAAAGAAAAGAAAGAGAAAGGCCAAGGCCTTAAGTAGATCCCAAAGTCAAGACTTTAGGGATTTTGGCACACAAGGTGCTTAAAGAAAATGCCGAGGCATTATATATTAGAAGTAATAAAAGATAACAAGTATTTTACTTTATTTAAGAGGCTAGTACCCGACTTCCGAGGTTGTCGTTAAACAAATCCATGTGTCCAATTCCGAGGTCTTGGCCCTGGTAGACCGAGGTCTGCTCTTTTAGAATTGGTGGCTCGTTACCCCAACCTATTAGGGAACACGCATAAGATGGTACTACGCCTGGGCCCAAGAAGAAAGTTGATTATTATTTTGAAGTATTAAAGTATAAGTTTTTAAACAAGTGAAATAAGATTCAGTAAGTGTTTAAAATTCAGCAAGATTATGCTAGCATGATTGTATAGATTTATTTTACACGTTTAGCATCTCAGTATGTTTGTTTCTTTTACTTGTAGATGAGCATGAGTAGTTTTCCTTTTGAGCATTCAGCTTTTAGATTTTAGTATATTCACATGCATATTCGAGTTTTGTGAGTTAGATAGCGCTTACTAAGCAATTTTGCTTATAGATGCATTTTCCTCTTACTGCAGATAAAGGAAAGGAAAAGTTATAGCAAAGGAAGGCGACAAGGAGGTGCGGATGGATGTGTGATGCCTGGACTATAGAAGCCTTGGGACCTAGCATAAGAATTTATTAAGATTGTCATTTATTAAGAATGTATTAGATGAGTCATTTAGTCTTCCGCTGCTAGTTAATTGTATGTTTTGAGTTCTCCGAGAGTTTTAGGAATTTCTATAAACATGTGAACAAGGATAGTTAAGTAAAGTTAGTAGTCCAGTAGCGCTCCACTCCCTCACAGACTAGTAGTGAGGAGGGTGGGGTGTTACAAGTATGATGCGGAATAGAATTACTAGTTATACCTTTCTTTGTAAGCAACAACCTCTTGATCTTCTATAATATTCTACTTCTTATCTTGGACGTTGTATGGGCAACGATCTACCGAGACGAGAACCACCACCACCTTCCTCCTTGCAAGTTTCGGCCACCAACCTTCAAGCTCCAAGGGATGCTAGAAACAAAGCCTCCTATCTCTCCTTCTTCCTCTAACAAGATTTGGCCACCACCAAGCTTCTTGAGATGAGATCCCGCTGGCCACCAATGAAGAAGAATAGGAGAAGATGAAGGATGAGAGGGCCAGCCACACCACCAAGGAATAGAAGAGAGGAATACTAGAATATGTGTTATGAGGTGAGGTACATCTACCCTCTCTTTTATATTCCTTGGTCTTGGCAAATAAAGAAAGTTTAATAAATAAAATTTCTTATATTCCTTGCCAATGTTTAAGAAGGAAAATTTAATTAAAATTTCATTATCAAACCTCTAATGGATGACCACCTTATTCCCTCCAAACAAGGAAAGTTTTAATCACAAAATTAAAACTTCCTAATTTGTTTCCGGAAATTTTAAAATAAAAATTTCTCTAATAATTCCCTTCATGGTTGTTCATAAAAGGAAACTTTTATAAATTAAAATCTCTCTATTAAAACATGTGGATGATTTATAAAAAGGAAAGTTTTCTCTAAAATTAAAATCTTCCTTTTAATCTACAAATAAGGAAAGATATCAAATCTTTTCTTAATCTTTTGTAGAAAATATAAAAGGAAAGATTTAATTTTAAAACTCTCTTTTAAAGCATGAGGATGGTTACAAAAAATGAAAGTTTTATAAAAAAAATTCAAAATATTCCTTTTAACTATAAATAAGGAAAGATATCAAATCTTTCACTTAATCTTTTGTAGAAAGCTATAAAAGGAAAGATTTAAATTTTAAACTCTCTTTTAAAACCATGGTATCCACATAAGAAAATATTTTTAAAAATAAAATCTTTTTATTTTAATGTGGTCGGCCACACCAAGCTTGAGTTCAAGCTAGGGTCGGCCACCTCTCACCTTGGTTTGGGCGGCCCTAGCTTGGGTTCCAAGCTAGGCTTGGCTGGCCACCTTAAGGTGGGTAAATAGGTGGGTATGAGTGGGTATAATGTAACGACCCAATTTTCCTCATTAGGAGTTCTAAAAGTTCTTAAAAATATTTAGAAATACTTTAGAAATATTCTAGAGATTTTTAGAAATTTTTAGAGTATTTTTATGCAATTTTTGGAGATCATTTGGTATTTTTACTAAACGAAAGAAGTTTCGGCAAAAATAATGTCCAAGCCGAGATTCGAACCGGAGACCTCCGGTTAAGCAAAGCCTTAAGTAAATCCAGCTAACCAAGTGTGCTGTGGATATTTTGTGAACATATAGGAACTAAATTATACTTAAGCCATAATAGAAACAGAAATATCAAAATAAAGGGAGCCGAGCAGAGTTCGAACACGTGACCTTTAACTCGCGCTAAACCGCTGCTGACCAAGTATTCAGGCCGTCGGTTTTGTTTAGAATTGATAGCAAATTTATTTAAAGAAGTTAACCGAATATTGAAGTTATAAAAGAGGAGAACTTAGGGCTTGATTGATTACCCGTGACCTAAATTCCTTCCTCCCCTTTCTCTCACGCGCGGCGCGTCGACACTCCTCTTCTCGGGCAAAGACGCAGCGGGGAGTTGGGGTTTCTCCGGCAGCCGGCCAAAGAGGATTTCGGCGAGCTCTTCTCGGACCCGAGTCCCTCTCGTCAAGGAGAGCTTGTGGGTGCAAGGAAGAGATGGGATCTCGAGCTCACCGAAACCCTAGAAGTTATTCCGGTTATGAGTCAAAGAACAAGAGGTGAGTTGCTACTCACCTGCAATAGGATAGCTCCGAGGTTTATTTCTTGTTATTTTCCTTGTTCTCGAAGCTTTGTGTGAAACCTTAGAGCTTAAAGAATCTGCAATAGGGATTTAGTCTTCCTTTTGGTTTCGGATCATGCTGCACAGATTTGCGGTTTCTTTTTATTTCTATGGAACCAAGCTTAAAGAATCCTGTACAGAATTTGTTGCTTGTGAAGCTTGCTTCCGTGAGTCTTATAGAGAAAATAAAGGGATGTTTCGTGTACAGAATTAGGATAGTTAGAGGTTTAAGAGCAGCATGCATTCCTTGCTTTCTTTCTCTTATTTCAGTTGAGTTTTTCTTTCATTGGATCTGGACAGGGTCTTTCTGGATGTTGTCCATCAGATTTGTTTACACTTAGTTCTTCTCTTTATGTATATAGATATATCTTTTGGTTTGGGTGGTAATAGAATGAAATAAATGTGTTGATACGAATTTCGGAATCCATTCAAAAGATTTGGGCATGTATTGTTTTTGTACTCTACATATGCTATTTTGGTACTCATTAAAGGTTAGATAGGTGCATACTCTACTTAGAATTTTGATTATGCTTAAATTGAGTTTCCAGATGCTAATCATAACCATGTGCTTAGTTGAAAACTAGTATTCCAGAAAATACCCTAGATTATTCAGATGATATGTTCGTAATATGGAGATTTCTAGTTGAATAAGTGTGTAATGTGCATATGTAATTAACTTGTAAAGATAGAGTTTGGGTTGTTATATACACATAAAGTAGCAAGCTATAATCGGTCACAGTACTTAATTAGATTCAAGAATTAGTTTAGAGTGTTTACTGATATGTATAAGTTTAGGGATGTTCTCTTGGACCAACATTATGATGTTCTCTTGAACCAGCATTACAAGTTTCCTTTGCTGTGCAGTTTTCATTTTTGTTATTAGTTGGACATGAGCAGTTTCCCTTGCAGAAATTTATTAGTAGCATACAGAACTTTATTAATAGTATGCAGATTTTAGATAAGCTTAGTATGCAGATTTTAAATAAGCTTAATATGAAGATTTTTGTTAAGCTTTGCATGCAGATTTATGTTAAGCTTTGTATACAGATTTTTGTTTAAGCATTTCAGTGTTAGAATTTGTTTAAACATTTTAGTTTTGTAAGGGGCATTCTTTTATAAGAAAAGTATAAGAAAGATAAAGAAAAGAAAGAAAAAAGCCAAGGCCTTAAGTAGATCCCAAAGTCAAGACTTTAGGGATTTTGGCACACAAGGTGCTTCTTAAAATGCCAAGGCATTTAAAGAAGAAATAATTAAGATTATAAGTATTTTACTTTTAAGAAGAGGCTAGTACCCGACTTCCGAGGTTGTCGTTAAACAAATCCAGGTGTCCAATTCCGAGGTCTTGCCCCTGGTAGACTGAGGTCTGCTCTTTTAGGATTGGTGGCTCGCTACCCCAACCTATTAGGGAACACGCATAAGATGGTACTAAGCCTGGGCCCAAGAAGAAAGTTGATTATTATTTTGAAGTATTATAAGTATAAGTTTTATCTAAGTATAAAGTGTTAAAGAATAAGTTTTAAACAAGTGAAATAAAGAATAAGTTTAGAACAAATGAAATAAGTATCACTTTGTTTTAAAATCAGCAAGTTGAGTTTTCTTTTATGCTAGCATGTTATTTAGATTAGTTTACTATTCTTTGCTATTAAAAGAGCATGAGTAGCTTTACATGTTTAGCATTTCAGTATATTTGTTTCTTTTACTAGTAGATGAGCATGAGTAGTTTTCCTTTTGAGCATTCAGCTTTTAGATTTCAGTATATTCACATGCATATCGAGTTTTGTGAGTTAGATAGCGCTTACTAAGCATTTTGCTTATAAATTGCATTTCCTCTTACTGCAGATAAAGGAAGACGACGAGGAGGTGCGGATGATGTGTGATGCCAGGACTATGGAAGTCTTGGGACTAGAAAGAAGTTCCTTTAGTCTTCTTTCCTTATTCTTTTTTTTTAGCTTCCGTATTTTAGTTATTGTAAACATTTGAGACTGTACTTTACACTCCGTGTCATTCAAGATTATTCTTGTTCTAGGTTGCATGTAGGATGAGTTCAGTTTAGTAAGTAGATATTTGTGTGTTTGATACTTATTTAACTGCGTGGGTGTTAGATAAATGTTCCAGCCGCCTGTGGCTGATGTATACTATGTTTGTATCTCAGTTTATGGTCACCGGTACAGGGGAGACTCTGTCAAAATTTTTCGGTAGAGACTCTTCGTGGTTTCGATCATACCGGTTAAGTAGAGTTAGTAGTTAAGTAACGGTCACCTTAGAGAGTAGAATAGTACAGTAAGAAGGGTGGTCGTTACATATAACACTTTTATAAATAAAAGGCTATGATAGGGACTAAGAGGAGCAATTGGTTTTGGTCTCCCGATGAAAATAAGCTTCCCGTGTTTTCTCCGAACACCCAACTTAATTTCATCAATAATAATTCACACCACTAAAGAAATATTTTTGAACTACCGCACCAATCCCAAATTATATTTTGGGCTCCTTCTTATCATGAGTGGGTTAATCTCCTTGTGTTTAAGATATTGAATGTCCACTAATTAAATGAGTTACTAACAACTCATATAATTAATATCTAGCTCCAAGAGTAGTACCACTCAACCTTATCGTCATGTCAGACTAAGTCAACCTGCAAGGTTTACATGACAATCCTTATGAGCTCCTCTTAGGGACATTATCAACCTAGATTACTAGGACACAGTTTCCTTCTATAATCAACAACACACAGTATAAATAATATCATTTGCCAACTTATCGGACCTCTTGATTTATCGAACTAAATCTCACCCATTGATAAGTCAAAGAAATAAATACTAGATATATGTGTTTGTTATTATATTAGGATTAAGAGCACATACTTCCATAATAACAAAGGTCTTGTTCTTTTATTTAGTCAGTATAAAAAGAACTTACCTTAAATGGTCCTGCTCAATACACTTAGAGTGTACTAGTATAATTTTATAGTTAAGATAAACTAATACTAAATTACACTACGACTATTCCAATGGTTTGTTGCTTTCCATCTTAGTCGTGAGCTATTATTTATAATTTATAAGGAATTGATAACATGATATTCTGTGTGTGACACCACACACCATGTTATCTACAATATAAATTAATTGAACAATTACACTTATCATATAAATGTATACATTTGACCAATGTGATTCTTTTATTTCAAAATAAAATGTTTACAAAGGTTAGGCTTTTAGTATACACTCTAACACTCCAGGGGTTTGGTGGGAATTTTTCCCGCCGCTCACGAGGGCGCCTCCGTGAGGCACTCTAAGCGGGTTAAACATTTTTTTTATTTATTCATTTATTATTACTTTGATTTATTAATTAAGTTTTAATTAAATTTAAATTGATTGTTAAGTTAAGATTGATTAAAATTATTAATATTGATTAATTAATTAAGAAAAAAATTTTATTAATTAAGTTAAGATTATTTATTAGTTAAGTTAAGATTATTTATTAATTAAGTTAAGATTATTTATTAATTGAAATTTAATTAATTGTTTATATTTGAAATTGTTAATATTGATAAGTTGAAATTAATTAATTTATTTTAATTAATTCTAAATTATACCTAGGTCCATCTCACCCTTTTCTAAATTATCAATCAGGGAATCTTATGGATTTTGTGAGATGGTTAATTTTATCTTTGATTTAAGTTATGTCTAAGGATTAATTTACATTTGAGTTAGACTCAAATTTTTCGATTGTCAATTAAATACACATTTCAAAGATTAGCTTCCAGGCTTTGGCGAGGCACTAGGCCTTCTTGGGTATGGGATCATCCACCACTTCTAGACAAAGCCACTCAAAAAAATTGGATATTTAATTTTCCTTTTGAAATCCCTAGGTCTAACTAGTCAAGTGTAAATTACGCCTAGGTCCTTATTTAGCCTAATCTAAGCATGTATAATAAAAGTAATAAACGCAATCATCAAACAATTCTAAAAATGGTCTTCCTACTGGTTCCCCCTGGATCATAGTCTCGATATGGTCTATCAAGGTAATGAATTTAATCCTTGGGGACCCAATATTGTTCAAGTCCAACTTAATTAACCAAGTTCAAGTTCGACTTGGGGACCCATGCTTTGACTAATTTGTTATTATTTTTGTTAACCAGAGATAAATACGACTTGTATTTTCTTTTAGTCTTGAATCCATGTCCGAATCAGTTGTAAATGGCTCGTTGTTTTCCAAGAATTAGATCAAGATTGTTGGAATCCAGAGTAAACCATTCCAATGTGTCCTTTAGTTCCTTGACTTGATTTTTCAGGCTAGAATTCTCTTCCTCAAGCTTTTGGACTTGTGTTGAGGTTCCAGTCTGATCAAGATCAGTCAAGGAGCTTGGGTTGGTCCCTTCTTTAAGGAATGTTACTTCCTTTCGAAGTGACTTGACCCAAACATTTGATTTAGCTAGCTTATGTAACAAATAGCACTACAACAAAAACCCTCATAGACATCAGTGGAACAACAACAGTTTTAAGCAAAAACCGATGTATTTGAGTATTTTACACCGGTTTTTCCAAAAATCGGTGTCTATGAGCGTAGATTTTAGCTCATAGACATCGGTTTTTTAGACGATGTCTATGAGCGTCCTTTTTTTCGTTAATAGACACCGATTTTAACCGCGGTTTTTAAAATCTGGTGTTAAAGAACCAAAATAAAATATTTTAATATTCCCACAGCCAAAATTTGCAACACTGTGAAGTTCCCTCCAACCTAAATCTATATCGCGCCCCTTCCTCCGCGCGACCTCTCGCCTAAACCTAAACCTCCGACCATCTCTCTCAACCTCATCTCCCTCTTCCCCCTTCCTAGATCGACGCCTCTTCCTTTGGTTCTCCATCCAACTCCTCCCTTTGGTTGACACGACGCCCTTGCTTCTCCGTCCAACCACATTGCATCTCCTCCAACTCCTCCCTTTGGGTGAGAAGAGGAGCTCTTCTTCGTATTCCGGTAGTTTTTCCTTCATCCATCTCCGATCCAACATTCATTGCCACCGCTGGAGTCCTTCTTCGCATTCCGGTAATTTTTCCTTACTTTCTTCCATAAACCCTAGGTCCTCCTTCTTCGGCCTCCATTCCTCTGCTCGCCTCCAGGAGAAACGAATCGTCGACCTACGCCATGCTGCCCCTCGCCTCCAGCACTTCGCTTTTCAATTTATCTAGCTTGCTATGAATCGTTCTCCCTCCAACTAGCGGCGGCGAACGGCAACTCCAGTCGGCGTCAGGGAATAGTCTCTTTTTCGCGTGGATCTCCATCACCAGTGTGCTCTCATGCTGATGCTCTTTCAGCTTATGACCGCTGTTTGTCTATGATCTTCATGTGCCACTCGTCGAGGAGCACAGATGCAGGCAGCTGTGAGACGACTCGCCCTCTCTTCTTCCCAAGCCTCCTCTTTCTCCTCCTCGAAAAGGGGTATTGAAGTAGTCCTCTTCTTTCACCTGATTATCGGTAGCTTTGCTTTGGCAATTTTAAGGCATTCATTCCGTACTAGCAACCTGAACATTAAGAACAAGATATCTAGTTCTTATATCGGAAATTTTAAGCTTTTGAAGAAACAATGTGTAGTCTGTATCTCATTTAATCGACAAATCTTCTCTGTTTCTTACCTATCATCTTGGTATTGGTTCCCAATGTCTATATTAATGCTCTGTTATACTTAGAATTCTATGTTTCTGTTGCATGAAAAAGGAAGATAATTTAGATTTCAGGTTGAGTATGCAAGTAGGAATATTCTTTTAATCCAAATCATTTCTGCAATTTTATTTTACTTTCACATATAAAATAATGAAGCTTGTTGACTACTACTTCAATGTCTAAATAACTATAAATGCAGGCTGCTTCAAATCCCTTCTGTTGCAGCTTCTTCATTATTAATCTATTTGTGAGCAAAAAGGATTATATTTCATGAAAACATAAGGATTTTGTCTTTGTAAGCCAATCACCCATACTCTAATCATACGCTTATTTGGTGAATCCATGTTAATTGTTGTAAAATGTAATCATGCATTCATGTGATCCAGATGTATAAGGAATGGCAACTATGAGGAAGCCCTTGACCTTGAAGCTTCCGTCAGCAAGTTTTCAAAAATGCATGTCGAGTAAGTCTCTCTCTGATCCAAAACTTGCACCATTGTTATTGGGTAATGAAATAGTCTGCTGGTTTCATTCATGATAATACCTATGCATTGATATTTGGAATGAAGGTTACCTGTCACTCAGGCATTGGAAGCAGAAGTTAGAAAGACGATGCAATCTATGCTATCCCAGCTTCTTCAGAAACTTCGTTCAAACATTCAGGTTTTGTCTAAACATTTTAAGATCTCTCTAGTGTTTTATAGTGCATCATGCTGGTTCATTCCATTTTACTTGTCTCATATCTCCTATAAGACAATTCTTTTCATTGGAATCACATAACTAAGTTCTTGAAAACAAAAATGTCATACAGTTGCCTGAATGTCTGCGGATTGTTGCGCATCTTCGTCGAATAGGAGCATTCACTGAATCTTAGTTATGTTTGCAGGTATAGTTTCTCTTTTCCTATTCCATTTTCTGTTGTTGTGTTGTTACCTTATGCAGTAAAAATGGCTGCTAATTGCTGAAGTAGACACATGTTAGTCTGAACTATATATTTTTAATCTATTGGCATACATCATATGAAAACTTATGGAGTTATTTTCCTACATACCTGGTGAGAGAATATATGCCAAAGTTAATTCCCTCACCTCCATTGAGACTGAGCTCCCATATAGCTATTACAACCTTCCATATTGTCATCCACAAGGTGGAATCAAAAGGAGTGCAGAGAATTTGGGTGAGTTTCTCATGGGTGACCAGATTGATAACTCTCCATACCGATTCCATGTTAATGTTAATGAATCACTTTACTTGTGCACCACTAATGCATTGAATGAACATGAGGTTAAACTTTTGAAGCAGAGGACACATGATCTCTACCAAGTGAACATGATACTTGACAATCTACAGGCAATGTTGAAATTGAACATGTATGATAAAGTTGAGTCTGTGAGCTGTCCATTGGAGCTTGACAAGTCTCAGACCATTCGGGAGCAGGAGAAGATTTCTTTTACCTATGAAGTTGTATTTATCAAAAGTGACATCAGATGGCCATCAAGATGGGATGCATATCTAAAGAATAATATTTATGAAGTTGTGTTGGGCGTCCGCGCATGCCGAGGACGCCCAGACGCTTCATGCGCACGCCGCTGGCCAGCCTCATGCGGAAGGCCATGGTCAGCATGCTGAGTAGCCACTCTCACTCGTGAGTTTCTTCCTGTTTTCCATTCAAATTATGCTTTTTTGTTTGATTATGATCCTTCTTTACATTGTCATTTATAGAAAGATTGTTAGATTTCTGCCTGACATTTTTAGCTGGTAGTGAGCGTCTTGGCAAGATTGAAGTAGAAGGAGAGAAGCTGAAGGAATCTCAATTCATCAATAAGTCTCTATCAGCTTTGGGAGACAAAATGGACACAAAAGGTAAGTATTTGAACTATTTAATAGTTATTGAAAAAACATGATTTAGTGGCATTCAATTTCTTAACAACAGGCATCGAGACAGTCAGAAGAGACAACTGTTTGTTGGTAAAGAATCTGGTAAACGAATGCCTACACAAGATACTAATTGACCGAGATATTCCTGGCGCAGTTCAATATGTGAAGAACACAATTTCAGATCTTTTAATGAACCATGTGGATTTGTCTCTTTTGGTTATAACAAAGGCAATTTCCAACTGCAGACAACATTACCATCTCGGTGATATAAGATCATATTTTAACATTTGTGTATGAACTCAAGTTTTTCTACCTTCTTTGGCAGGGTCTGACCAAAACTGGAAGTGATTATAATGTAAAGTCTGCACATGTTGAGCTTGCTGAAAAGATGCGAAAAGTATAGATCTTATCTGTTTGTTATCTTGCCTTAATTTAGAACTGATTTCTTCATTATTTTTATCCTTGTAAAAAAATAAAAAGGTGACAAAGATCGATACATTGAGAACATATACTTTTAGCATGGAAAACCATTCATACCGAATTGGAGTGTCTTGAAGCTTAACTTGTAAAGTTTCTGAAACAGCAAGAATAGAGTTAATAAGGATTCATCTGATTAATGCTGTAAAAAATCTTTCACTTCTTGTATGAATGCAGTCCTTTCACTTTGATCCCTCAATTTGTTATCGAGATTTTGAAGAGAGCTATGACCCTTTGTGCTAAGGCTTATGTGTATAACACATCTTGTCAACAAGTGTCTCCTTTATGTTATGAAAGAATATTCAGCATGTAGTTTGAAATAATTGAGACTTTATAGATTTTAGTACCATTTCCTTGATCTAGGGTTAGAACTAGACTAATGGCAGACAATAGTCAGAGTTACTTAAGTATTGTTCTTGCTCATCATAATGTGCACACTGCACTATCTATGTTTTCCCCTTCATTCGATGTAATGAGTTCTCTATTGTCTATGATCACATGGTCCTTTATTTGTACTGTTTATTAATATAAGTTCTTATCTCAGTATCCAAAGTAATGAATAGATCAATTTCATAACAACATTTTTCTTATCTAGAAATCTCATTATTTTTTTGCCTGTATAACTACTTACCATTGTGTCATTACAGGAGAAATTTTTATTGTTTCAGTATCAGATTAAGTGCTAAATTTTTATGGCCTCGTGATGCAATGATATATCTTGAGCCAAAGTAATCAAATCAGTTACACAAATGATAAATCTTATGCATCATTGAAATCCTTCAATCTTAATTGTGCCTAGTAGGTATCTGTGGTGGATAAGGTTATTAAGTATCTTTGCAGCTATGCATGCATCATGTGGATTGTTCAAATGCACAGAGTATCCCATCCCTATCGATTCTTTTTGGCTCAGTCTCTCTATTGGTTCAACAATTCAGAGGTGGCTATTTTCACAGCATTTTGAACTTTGAGCAGAGGCAGCTCCATCAATGTCAATCAGCAGTCTTATAAAACTGAAAAGGAACAGAAAGAGTTGTGTGTGCTTTCTGATCTGTCTTCTTTTTTTCTCTTGTCACTTTGCTGCCTTTTGCATAATGACAGTGAGGGCTATGGCATGGTTCCCAGCTGACAAATGTGCATGTTGCATGTGGTAGAAAGCTATCCTGTAATCAAACTATCAGAGTGGCTCCAACAAAATAGCAATCCAAAGTTAAGTTGTTGGGCAGATCAGTTCAACATAACACAGATATCAATAATACATAACAGACAAGGGTTTTGAAATACATATTTATGAGATGGTAGATGATAAGTGGATATGAACCCCAAGAACTTTTGGAATGCGAGGAAACCTGAAGAAGAGACAGATTAGTGGAAACACCACACTAGAAAAAACTGAAGGGTGGAAGAGCGAAGCAATGTTTGGGAATGGATAACTCTTTGCCATGCCAGAAGGCTGGGTCATGGCAGAAGCTGCTCCCTGAAGAGGGTATGTCAGAGAAGTTGACGACACCGATAAGACTGTAGTTATCTTGCAGCCACCAGGAATGATAGATCTATCACTATATGATGTGGTTGAGATAAATGATGAATGTTTTTCTTTTTAAGCATTCCAATTAGTCATCTTGTTGTCTGATGCTCTTACTACTTTTTCAACTATGATTTTTAGTCTTGGTTTACTAATATATTATTTATGTGTTTTTACAGTTTACAAATCTCAAGTACTCCAGAGTTGAAATTGATGAAGTGCGGTTCGAGTGGGTTCAATGCATGCTAGATTACATTTGAAGTGCGGTTCTACCTTGATGTGTTATTAAAAGAATGTTCTACCTTGATTTTGATATCTATAAGCTAGCTTTTGATGTAAAAAGAATGTTTGAGTATTTTATGGATACTGTTATAAGAAAATTATTTATATAATTTGTGAATATTTGTGTATTTTATGGATATTGTTGAATGAATAATATTTGTATAATTTATGAATATTTGTGTATTTTTTTTATTATTGTCGGTTTTTCATTGTTTCGGAAATCAAATTTGTGCTGTTAAAAAATATACATATTACATCGGTTTTCCACCGCTGCAAAACCGGTGTTATTAACTAATATTACATCAGTCATTTACCGCTGCCAAAACTGGTGTTATTAACATACAATATTACATCGATTTTACACCGTTGATGAAACGGTGTCGTTAAGTGATACTACACCGGTTAATAACCGATTCGAAGACCGGTGTCGTTAAGTGATACTACATCGGTTTTAACCCGATGGCTAAAATGACAGACTTTTAACATCGGCTTCATAGACATCGGTCGAAAATGAAATAGACACCGGTGGAAAACCGATGTCTATGAGGGTTTTTGTTGTAGTGTAGTTAACTAAACTATATAATTTATCTAATTGACAAGCACTTACAGTGGGTTTTTGCCCTTCGAAAATGGATACGGATCCGTGGCTTCGCTCAGACTTAGCTTTCGATTCGCTCTCGGTTTTTGATTCATCGATGTGTTCCCGAGCCGTCAGTGTAAGGAAGCTCGTCTGCTCGAGCTCTTCGTTAGAATCTTCTGAAGAGGACTCGTCCCATGTGGCTTGTAGTGCTTTCTTCTTTCTCTGCTTCTTTGCTTCTTTTAGGTTGGGACAATTGGCCTTGACGTGTCCCTTTTGATTGCATCCGTAGTAGGTTACTTTGAACTTTATCTTTGGACTTGTCTGTACCTTCTTGGACAGAACTACCTTCTTGATATCCTTCTTTGTGAGCCCCTTCTTCTTTTTGTAGAGCTTGTATACTAGGTTGACGAGCTCTGCTTCTATCTCATCATCGTCATTATCTAAGTCAGGGGGGTGAATATCGCTTGTTTTAAAACTCTTCTTTTACTTTTAAATCAGAATCGTGCAGCAGAAATAAGAAAAGAGACAAAGTCGTTTACTTCGTTCGGAGCCTAGCTCGACTCCTACTCTAAGGCCCGCGATCCTTGATCACACCGATGGATAATCCACTATAATCCTTCTTTCCGAGATCCTCGGAAAGAAGCAGATCGTACAAATGAGCAAGATAGTAACACCCTACTATCTTGCTTAAATTAATTACAATGCAAGCTATAAAAATTATACTGACAAGATGTAGAAATGGACGCTCGGTCGGTACTTCCGAAGTAGCTTGAAGAGTTGTGGTGAATCTTGTAGTACAAGCAGCTTGTGCGGAGAAGAGCCTTTTGATAATCAGTAGTGTTCATTTTAAGCCTAAGATCTCGAGCTCCTTTTTATAAGTACCACTGTCATTCAGTCGGCCGATCCCTCTATTCGGTCGACCGAACTCGCTCCCTTCCTTCATGACTGGAGTCTGACGCTAGCTCGATCTTCTGCATTTACTGTTATTTAAGGGTTCGGTCGACCGAACCTCTTTTTCGGTCGACCGAACAACTTCCTTCCCTATTTGTCAAAATTTGCTGAGATCTTCATTTAATGCTCCATTAATACTGATTGGATCGATCGATCGATCCTTGGTTCGGTCGACCGATCAAGCTTCGATCAGACTGTGCTTCACCTTGGTCTGAACTGATCTCTGGTCTGAGTCAGGCTGGTTTGGTCAACCGATCCTCCTGTTCGATCGACCGATTAGGCCGAATCTACAAAACAGAGTTAAACAATATTCCTGCAACACAAAGGTTAGCACAGTAATATAATGCATGAGTAACATAGACAGTAGAACTATCTTGATCTCAACTTGGAAACCTTCCTAGTTTCTTCAGTTGGATCAGTGACCTAAGGTTGTTTCCTTTAGGAACTCGACCTCACTGTCGCTCCTCTAGTTGCATACCTCAACTGACCTGCCAAACATTGGTCCTCCAGACCTGTTTGGACTTTTTCTAGCTCAGTGTCTGATCGTCCGATCCACTAAGACTTTTCCTGTAATACTACATTAGCCAATATCAATAATAGTAATACAGAATATAATGATAAACCTAAACCTAGATTTACCGTGATCCCTTGGTCCGGTCGACCGCGCACGGTCGACCGGAAACCATCCGAACAACCTTGCTTGGAGTTCACTCCTCCAAGACTTCTCGTTACACGGTCGACCGGAAACCATCCGAACAACCTTGCTTGGAGTTCACTCCTCCAAGACTTCTCGTTACCTAAGGTTACCACCCCCTAGGATTTTCTCAACCTGGCTTCACTCACCAGGATCTCAACCTGGCTTCACTCACCAGGACCTAAGGTTACCACCCCCTAGGGTTTTCTCAACCTGGCTTCACTCACCAGGACCTAAGGTTACCACCCGCTAGGATTTTCTCCACTTGGCTTCACTCACCAAGACTCAGTATTCGGCTACCCAGGGATCAAGTCCTCCAGACCTATCCACCTAGCTTCCACGATATACTGAGATTTCTCCTCTTGCCTAGCCTACAACTAGGACTTCCCTTGATCAAGCTCCATATTTAAACATACTTAAGCATACTTAAACATATTTGTCTGACATTAAAACTTTGGAGGTCGATTGCACCAACAATCTCTCCCTTTTTGATGTTTGACAAATATGTTTAAGTTAGGTCAATTCAAAAAGATTTAGATTTCTTACTTAAACCCTTCTTCTCCCCCTTTTGTTATACAACAAAAAGAACTCTTCATAAATGGCTTTAATTACTAAGGATCCCTAAGTTTGGCACAAACAATGATGGAATACTTTTAAACATTTGCAAGATATTCCTAAGGTATTCCCTTACCCTTTTTGAAAGATAAGATGTGTATTTGGATTTTTTTTAAAAAAAATGATTCATAGATATTTTGAAAAAGCATCAGTCCACGATTCATATATTTTTGAAGAATGCACTAAGTAAGGGCTTTCAAGAATATTTTCAAAAATATTTGAAAATAGTTTTTTCAAGCTTTCAAAGATTATTTCAAAGTTGGGTTCAAAATATTTTCAAGTAATTTTCAAGGAATTCTCTAAAAAAAAAAATTATTTTCAAGAAACTATTTTTTAAACTATGATTTTTCAAAAAGTTTTAAAAAACTATGAGTTTGAAGAATATGATTTTGAGTTAAACTTTTGTAAGCAATTTTTCAAAAATATTTTTAAGTTAATGTCAAAACCAGAATTCTTTAAATAAGTTTGTAAAAGTAATTTTCAAGAAGTATTTGATTAAGAGATTTTAAAGATAATTTCAAAAAGATTTGTAAAGAAGTATTATCAAGTATTTTTCAAAGAGTGTTTTGAAACATTTTTCAAAATATGTTTTCAAAAGCATGATTTTGAATAATATAATAAAAAATATGTCTTTCAATTTAGTCTCTCCACCTTAACCAGACACTATTTTTAGATATCCTTGTTACCCGCAAGGAAGGCTTTTCTATGTGTGTCTAAGGGTCACGATTGACTTAAGGTTCTAAAGACTTAGCCGGTGAATAACAATAATTTATATATATAATACACTCAATCAATCATCAATCAAGATGTGAAAAATATTTCATTAGAAAATAGAATTATAAGTTTTCAAAAACATTTTTTAAAAAAAAAATAATTTTAATTTTCTTAGCATCTCACCCATTCCAAATTTTCAAGTATGGTAATCCTATAATTGTGTGAGATGACTTTATTGATTGTGAGTTTCGTTGTAATTAAGTTAAAATTTAGTTATAGTTGAACTTTGATTAAATTAATTTTAGGTTAAAATGGATTAGTAATTAAGTTGATGGTAACGTTTAGTTTAGGAATTGTAAAGTTATTTGTTAAAGATAATTAGCTAATTAATAAAGGATTACTTAAGTTGACTCGGTTAAGAATTTTGTTTTTTTATTTTTTTAAAAAAAATATTTTGGTTATAGGTTGATTTGTTTGATTATTGATTAATTTAAATTTAGTTTAATTTAGTATGATTATTTATTTTTAATTAATTAAGGATTAAAAAGTTGATTTATAATTAATTATTACTTATTTCAAATAAGGTTCATTATAAATGTCATAATTAATAGTTATAGATTAATTGACTATGAATTTAATTAGTTTCTTAGGAATTAATTAGGGAAAGATTTTAGAATTAGTTTTGAAATTTTAATTTTGTTTAATGTTAAATTACTTTATTTGTTGATTTAAGATTTCAAGTTGAGATTAAGAATTAATTAAGTGTATTAAGTTAATTAAGTTAAACTAGTTAATGATTAGGGTTAATTAATTAATTTAGTTTATTAAGTTTCTAAAATAATTTTAATATAATTAATTAATAAATTATTTTAAAACAATTTTACTTAAGTTTTAAAATAATTTTAATTAAGTTTTAAAATAATTTTAGTTAAGTTTTAAAATAATTTTAATTAAGTTTTAAAATAAGTTTTAAAATAATTTTTGTTAAGTTTTTCATTAAGTTTTAAAATAAATTTAATTAAGTTTTAAATTAAGTTTTAAAATAATTTTTAAAATAATTTTAATTAAGTTTTAAAATAATTTTAATTAAGTTTTAAAATAATTTTAATTAAGTTTAAAATGAATTATAATTAATTGATTATTTAATTTATTTAAGATTAAACTTGAAAAGGGTTATTGAACCCATGTTAGATTTAAACTTAGCTTTGGGTTAATCAAGCAGGCGTCCTAAGGATAAGCTTTCAGTTCAGTGGCGAGGCATATGACCTTCTTGTGTATCAACGGTAGACCACTTGCTGAAGACTTTCCAAACTGTTCCTGCCCAAAAAAACTTAATACTAATTTTGGTCTAACTAGCCCATGTTTGACTAAGGTAGCTTCGGTCAGATCCACTTAGTCTAGTGCACCAAGTAGAATTCTATATTCAGCCTAGATATACCTTCGACAAAGTTTTCTTGATGTACTATCATCCCAATCCATTCCGATGCTATGTTATTAGGGTTTGGTAAACCTTTTTAACTAATCGTTCTAAATTAAGAGAAGATGCATGACATGATATATAACAGATAAGTATGCATGGCAATTCAAACAAGTCATGCATGATACAGATTGTTTATTAATATTATTGTTTTATTATTATTGTTGTTATTATTTTATTATTTTTGTTGGTTTATTAGTATTGTTATTGTTGTTATTTTATTATTATTAATGTTATTATTGTCGTTGTTGTTTTTTTTTTATTATTATTGTTGTTGTTTTATTATTATTATTATTGTTGTTGTTATTGTTGTTTTATTATTATTATTATTATTATTATTATTATTATTATTATTATTATTAGTTTCATAATTAAAGGGTACATGATAATAATTAAGTTTATGAAAGTTTTGTTTCATATTTGGTTTTGATTTATAACTTAAATCTAGATTTGGTGAGTTGATAAAATTATTAATAATGTTTTCTAATTTATCAATTTTATTTTTCAAAACATGATTTTGTTTTTCTAGTTTTCTAAAATTTGATTTTGTATTTAATTTATAGTTTTGTTTCTTATTTTTATTTTCTAAATTTTTAGTTAGGTTCTGTTTATTGTTAGTTAATTTTAGATAATTGTTATTTTGATTTAAATTCAAATTATCTTGAATAAATAAGTTTTGATTAACTAGATCTAGGTCTTGATTAAGGTTTGGGTTGATTTGGTCAATTATAGTTATATTTGAATTAATTAAGTTTTTATTATTTCTGTTAAGTAATATTAATGTAGGGTTTTCATGCATTTTAAATTTCATATTCAAACAAGAAGGATCTAAAGCATGCAAATTTTCATATAATTTAAATTTATTTACCATACTGGCTCCCCCTGAATCCTTGAGTCTTCTCTCCGGGCATTGAGATTTGTAGTGTCCCATATTTTTGCACTTGAAACATTCGATATGGTCCTTCCTTTTTCGGACTCTAGGCATCGGTTCCTCCTTTGCCACCGGTTGTGCAGATTAATTCATCAGGCATTTATTTTTGTAGTGTCATTTTTCTCTACAATTAAAACTGTTGGTTGCTACTTGGAAAACCTAGAGGTTCCACTGTACAAAAATTTTGTACAAAGGTCTGAACCTTTTCCTAGCTACCATGTGTTCTTTTAAATTAAATTTTGGATCGCCTGCGGAACTTAACACGTTTGATCCAAAACTTAATCTATTTGTTCTTTTAGGTTTTGACTTGGGTCTCCTGCGGAACTTAACACGTTCGACCCAAATCACCTTAAGTTATTAATTCCATTAAATATTAATTTCCATAATTGGTTCCCAGTACTGACATGGCGAGGCACACGGCCTTCTTGGATATGGGAGCAACCACCACCGACTAGACAAAACCTTTTATAGAAAGCTAATATTTAATTTCTTAAAATAACTTTAGGTCAACCGAAAAGAACAATCAAATCACAAGGAAAAAAAACAAAGAAACACTATATCGAAAACAAATTCGAAACACTAGAATCCTATGCCTCTTGTATTTAGTATTATTTCCAAAATTAACTAGTATGATGCGGAAAGAAAAATTACCAGTTATACCTTTTAGAAAGACCTCTTGATCTTCTACCGTATTCCTCTTCTAACCTCGGACGTTGTGTGGGCAACGATCTTCCGAGATGAGAACCACCAAGCACCTTCTTCTTCCTTACAAGTTTCAGCCATCAAAACTTCTCCTAGGATGAAGAGGTTCGGCCACCACCACCATGCTCCAAGGGATACTAGAAAAGAGGCTTCTTTTCTCTCCTTCTTCTCCTTCTTAGATCCGGCCACCGAAGCTATCTCCACCATGAGAAGGTTTCGGCCACACAAAGGAGAGGAGAGGAAAGAAAGGGTCGGCCACACCCAAAGAGAAAAGAGAGGAAAAATAGAATAAAGTCGTTCACCTTGAAGCCTCCTCTATCCCCTCTTTTATAATCCTTGGTCTTGGCAAATAAGGAAAATTTAATAAAAACTTCCTTAATTCTTTTGCCATTGAAAAGGAAAATTTATTTAATTAAAATAATTTTCTTTTTTCAAATTATAATGGTCGGCCACTCTTCTCCCCAAAACAAGGAGAGTTTTAATTAAAACAAAAATTAAAACTTCCTAATTTGTTTCTAGAAATTTATAAAAATTTCTCCAATAATTTTAATCCCTTCATGATTGGTTAATAAAAAGAAATTTTATAAATTAAAATCTTTCTTTTAAACATGTGGATAATTTCCAAAAAGAAAAGTTATCTCTAAAAATTAAAATCTCCTTTCAATCTACAAATAAGGAAAGATATTAAATCTTTTCTTAATCTTTTGTAGAAACTAATAAAAGAGACTTTTTAATTTTTAAACTTTCTTTTAAATCATGAATATAATTAAAAGGAAAGTTTTTACCAAAATTAAAATCAACCTTTTAATCTACAAATAAGAAAAGTGATTTTAACTCTTCTCTTAATCTTTTGTAGAATCTTATAAAAGGAAGGATTTAAATTTTTAAACTCTCTTTTAAATTATATTATCCACATAAGAAAAATTTTAAAATTTAAAATTCCTTTTTATTTAATAGGTGACCACATGAATTTACGACCGACCTTTTCTCTTTGCGCCTGGCTTGTGGCGGGGCTTGTCTGCCCAACCGTGACCCTCTTATCATCGTCACCCGCGACCTTGGCGTCGTGTCGGTCACTCACTCAAGGACCCGGCAGGGATTTACTTTCAGATTCCACTGGACCTTTCTGTGCAAGTAGCGTTGGTTTAGCGAGTTATGAACCCGCAACCAAGAATGAAATTGTGAGATATCGAGATTCGAGTCGAGAGGAGTGGTTCTCCGGGAAGCAAGCGCAAATTCGATTACGTGCTGCAGCGATCTCGTATGAGGTCGCCAATGGC
The DNA here is from genome assembly GCF_018446385.1 of Zingiber officinale. Taxonomy (NCBI): domain Eukaryota; kingdom Viridiplantae; phylum Streptophyta; class Magnoliopsida; order Zingiberales; family Zingiberaceae; genus Zingiber; species Zingiber officinale. The sequence continues at coordinate 101,040,247 of NC_056000.1, read as the reverse complement.
GCGCTACAGCTGTGGCCTCACCGCCTCAGCCACACGCTCAAATCAAAGGCAACAAAAGCGCCTTTTATTGTAATGACCCGCCCTCTTGGCCCATTTGGCGCCCATTTGCCTCGCCCTGATGGCCCTTGCGTTATGTCGTCGGCCCATTTGGCGATCTCTCATGTGTCGTCCGACCGACGTACGGCTTACTCACTAGGACTTTCCACCCCTGGTAGTGGATTTTTGCCTTCCCCAGGATTCGAACTCTAGACCTCCAGGCTAAGTAGTAGAGTTTATGAATCTTGGTAACCAAGTGAGATATGGAGGTCGTTTAGTAGGTTTACAAAACAAAAGAAGTTTAGGCAAAAATCGTTGAAGGCGAGGTTCGAACCCCCGAGCTCGGGTCGGACTGACCCAAGCCAAAACCGGCCTAACCAGCTAAGCTATAAGATTTTTATTAACCATATAAGGGAAGAATTAAGTTATAGCATAGTTTTGGATTTAACCCTAATATATTAAAGGTAATTAGGTTTTGATTTTCCAAAACCCAAAACAATTTCTCCCGAAATTGTTTCTCCCCTTCTCCCTCGCGACAGCGCCGTCTCTCTCGGCGGAAACCAAGAGGAAGCTAGGTCTTGGGTCTCCGGCGCCGGTGAAGCCTTATTCCAGTCATCCTTCACCGTGGGTGGTTATCCCGACGGAGATGAGCTCGCGGGTACAAGAGGAAGCCAAGATTTTGCAAGCCGCCGAGCCCTAAAAGTCTTCCCCTTTCTTCTTCTCGGTTGTAAGTTCAAGAAGCTAAGTAAGTACTACTCACCTGTGGTAGGAGTTGCTCCGATCTTTCGGTTTCGTTTCCTTGTTTCCTGAATTTCTGGTTTCCGAAGCTTTGCACGAACCCTAGAATCGGTTTGCTCATCCTTTACCGTCGGCTGTAATTTGAAGATTTTCGTGAGCTTTACATGAACCCTAGGTTGCATTGAGTACTTAGGGTGCTTAGCTTTTTCAGTTACAGTTAAGTTTTCCTGCAATTGACTACGATTCAATTTGGCACAAATAGTTGTACATCACAGCAAGCTTGTATAAGTGCAATTATTCTCCTTTTTGGTTCTTCCTTTGCTTCCGAGGCCTAGCAGGAACCCTAGAATCTTAGTATTTGCATGCACAGCAAGTTTGACCTTTCCTTTATACGAGCACAGCATGTTAGGATTGAGAAATTGTGCTCTTGTTCATTGTGAATTCGAAGCATGTTGTGGAGAATTTTATGTGAGTTCTTTGTAGAAGCTGCTGTGCCAAATTTTACCATGCAAAGTGTTGTGCCGTGAGTTCTTGCTTATTCTTTACCTTCTGTAGCCTACCTATTGAGCATGCTATTTATTGTTTGAGTTTAATTGTATAGAAGAAGTTTAGCTCTTAGTTGTAGTATCCGTGTATGTACACCTGCTGTCATAAATTCTAGCAAGTTCATTTTCTTGTTTTGGCCGAGCAAATGGGCATAAACAGCCCTTAGTTAATAGTAGGTAGTTCTGGGTTTTGTTTGCTACCTTCATGGACATGAACATCCATTAACTAGAGCATGCACGGTTTAGTTTTTCCCTCCTACTTAACAAGCATGCACCACTTAGTATACTAGTATGTTGGGATAGATTGCTTATTACTGTTTGAAGGCCAAGAAATTAGTTTCCTTTACGCTTCGTTTATAGCATGTTTAAGAAGTTTAAAGTAGCATGTTACCTTATTTTGTATAGCATGTTTAAAGGCCTTAAAGTAGTATTCTTTGTCATGTTTTAATAGCAGGTTTAGAAGCCCTTAAAGTAGCATTCCATGCTCCGTTTCTACAGCATGATAGAAAGTGTAGAGTTACATATATTGCTTTTATTGCAGCATACTTAGAAAGCCCAAAGTTAGCTTCCTGTTTGCTTTATTTATAGCATGATTGGAATCATTCCATACTTGATTTTACAGCATGTTTAGAAGCACTAAAATAGCATCCTTTGCCATGTTTTCACCGTATGATTCAAAGGCTTTAAATTGCTTTCTTTAGTTTAGCTTATAGCATGATCAGTAAGCTTTAAGTTACTTGTTTTATTCTGTTATATAGCATGGTTAGTTGATTATACACCCATACTTGTTAAGTATATTTAAAGGACTCCCACAATCTTTAATAAAAGATAATAAGGAAGATAAAAGAATAAGAAAGATAACAAGTAAGTCAAGCAAGAGGCTAGTACCCGACATCCAAGAGCTTGTCGTTAAACAAATCCAGGTGACCATTTCCGAGGTCTTGGCCCTGGTAGACCGAGGTCTGCTCTTTTAGGATTGGTGGCTCGCAACCCCAACCTATTAGGGAACGCGCATGAGATGGTACTAAGCCTGGGCCCAAAGAAAAGAAAAGTAAAGAAAGAAGAAGAAAAGAAGAAGAAAGTAAAAGAGAAATTAAAGATTAATTTCTAGTATAAGAAAAGTAAAAAGAAAGAAGAAGAAAGTAAACGAGGAATTAAAAGATTAATTTCTGGTACAAGGATATAAGAAAATATAATAAGTTTTATGCTTAGAATAAATAAAAAGGCAGTTTCTTTAATTCTAAGCTTACAGTGTTGATTTCTTATTATCCTGTTAGATAGTGAGTATGTTTAGTATTCAGTTTCATTTTCTGTATACCATGAGCACATGCGGATTTGCTTTAGCATTTCAGTTTCAGTATTATTGCATTATTTTTTATGCATTTCGAGTTTTGTGAGATAGATTAGTACTTACTAAGCGTTTTCGCTTATAGATCTTTTCTCTTTCCTCCTACTGCAGATAAAGGAAAAGCTAAGATATGAAGGGAGGCGACAGGGTGGTGGTGATGATGGATGTGTGTGGTGACTGAACTATGGAGAGGTCCAGAGGGGACTAGCAAGACTTATTTATTTAGAGTTTATGTCTAGTTTATTTTTCTTATTTCTGTTATGAAATTATGAGTTTATGATTGAGTTTGATGTGCATTGTAGCTTATTATGCTTCATTCTGGGAGCTTGAGTTTAGTTCATGTTGCTAGATTAGTTTTTGATTATGATATGATTTATTACTGCGTGGTTGTGAATAAATTGTGATCCAGCCGCATATGGCTGTGTATATATCTTGTGTATTATAGATTTGGTCACCGGTACAGGGGAGACTCTGCCGAAATTTTTCGGTAGGAATTTCTCTGAACTGTGATAAATCTAAGTGTCGCTAATAATAGCATAAGTGACACTAGTAAGTAGAGTAGGAGTTAGGTAACGGTCGCCCTTAGAGAGTAGTAGTAAGAAGGGTGGTTGTTACAAATTCACCCATGAACATACCCATGGCCGGCCCTAGCTTGGTCTCCAAGCTAGCTTGGCCAGCCCCTATAGGATGGGTAAGAAGGTGGGTATAGGTGGGTATAGTACTCTATAATTAAGAGGCTACGATAGGGACCGAGAGGAGGAATTGGTTTTGGTCTCCCGATAAAATTAAGCATCCCGTGCTCGCCCCGAACACACAACTTAATTTTATCAATAATAATTCATTCCACTAGAGAACTATTATTGAACTACTGCACCAATCCCAAATTACATTTTGGGCTCCTTCTTATCATGAGTGTGTTAGTCTCCCTGTGTTTAAGATAACAAATGTCCATTAATTAAGTAAGTTACTGACAACTCGCTTAATTAATATCTAGCTCCAAGAGTAGTACCACTCAACTTCATCGTCATGTCGGACTAAGTCCACCTGCAGGGTTTAACATGACAATCCTTATGAGCTCCTCTTGGGGACATTCTCAACCTAGATCACTAGGACACAGTTTCCTTCTATAATCAACAACACACACTATAAGTGATATCATTTCCCAACTTATCGAGCTTATTGATTTATCGAACTAAATCTCACTCATTGATAAATTAAAGAAATAAATATCAAATATATGTGCTTGTTATTATATTAGGATTAAGAGCACACACTTCCATAATAACTGAGGTCTTTGTTCCTTTATAAAGTCAGTATAAAAGGAACGACCTCAAATGGTCCTACTCAATACACTCTAAGTGTACTAGTGTAATTATATAGTTAAGATAAACTAATACCTAATTACACTACGACCTTCCAATGGTTTGTTCCTTTCCATCTTGGTCGTGAGCTACTGTTTATAATTTATAAGGAACCGATAACATGATCTTCTGTATGTGACACCACACACCATGTTATCTACAATATAAATTAATTGAGCAACTACATTTATCATAAATGTAAACATTTGATCAATGTGATTCTTATTTCTAGATAAATGTTTATACCAAAAGCTAGGCTTTTAGTATACACTCTAACAATCTCCCACTTATACTAAAAGACTAAGCTGCCATATCTGCTGCCATACATCTGATTCCCAACCCTTCAACATGCCCATCAAAAGCTCTTGCCTTAAGGACCTTAGTGAAAGGATCTATAGGTCATCACCTGATGCAATCTAGGCAGCAATAACTTCTCCTCGTTTATACGATTTCTCGTATTGGGTGGTACTTGCGCTCTATTGTGTTTACTTGCCTTATAGACTTATGCTTTCTTCGAGTTTGCTACTGCACCAACATTATTATAATAAATTGTAACAATCTTTGGACAAACCAGAAATCATATCTAAGTCTATCTTGAGGTTATTGAGTCATTCAGCTTTTATGGCTACCTCAGAGGCTTGCCATATACTAAGCTTCTATGGTGGAGTCCAGAAAAATACCTATGCTTATCACTCTTCCATAGTTATGACTTTACCTCCTAAAGTAAACACAAAACCCCGAGGTTGACTTATTATTATCCCTATCCGATTGGAAGCCAAAATCCATGCAACCCACTAGGACCAAATTAACTGCCTTGTAAGCTAGCATATAATCTCTAGTGCCTCTAAGGTACTTCAATATATGCTTTACTACAGTCCACTGTCCTTGTCCAGGGTTACTTTGATATCTGCTAACTATGCCCTTGGCAAAACAGATTTATGATCTCGTGCATAGCATATATTAGGCTTCCGATAGCCGAAGCATAAAGAACTGTCTTTATTTCCTTTATCTCCTTTGATGTCTACAGAGACATATCTTTAGATAAAGTTACTCCATCCTAAAAAAGTAAGAAACCTTTCTTGGAGTTTTGCATGCTTAAAACGAGCAAGGATTTTTCCGATGTATGAAGCTTGGAATAAGTAAAATATTCTTTTCTTTTTCTTTTTTTGCGATCCCTTATTACTTTGATCTCAAGAATATATACATTCTCCCAAGTCCTTTATATCGAATTGTTTGGACAACTATACCCTTACTTCTGACAACATTTTGATATTGTTTCCAACTACCAAAAATGTTATCTACGTATAGTACAAGAAATACCACCACGCTTCCATCACACCTTTTGTATACACAAGACTTATCCAGTTACTAAATGAATCCAAAGGTCTGGATTACTTTGATAAACTGAATGTTCCAAGACCTTGAAGCTTTGTATCAGTCCATAGACTGATTGAGCTTGCACACAAGATGCTCTTAGCCCTTTGCAATGAACCCTTCTGGTTGCTTTATATGGATGCTTTCTTCAAGACTTCCATTAAAGAATGCTGTCTCGACATCCACTTACCAAATAGATAAAAGAATCCGGATAGACTTAAGCATGGCTACCAGTGAAAAATTTTCCTTTTTCATCTAGCCTTGCTTTGAAAGTTTCTACCTTCCTGTCTATCCCTCTTTTCCTATTATAGACCTTTTTATACCCAAAGGCTTTTACACCATTTGGTGGTTCTACAAGCTTCCAGATTTTATTAGAATACATATATTCTAATTCTGTTATTCATTACTCTTTGCCAAGATATTGCATCTTTATCTTGGAGTGCTTCGTCATATGTCCGGAGATCAGGTTCATGTCCTCCAGGGATCGAGTCCAAAAACTCTCCCAAAACATGAATCTTTTTAGGTTGCCTAACAACCCTCCCACTACGACAAGGCACTTTCTGCAATTGTGTATCATTTGTGATACGTGTTGCAGTTTCCTTGTGGTATCTCATCTTGTACAATTGGTACTAGATTAGACATGTCTTTTATTATTTCCTTAAGAACAAGTTTTCTTATGGGCACATGGTTTATTACATAGTCCTTTTTCTAAAATTGGTCATTGATGCTAACAATGACCTTCTGATTTTTAAGACTATAAACCTACTTTCATTTCTCTAGGATAACCCACAAACAAGTGAATTCCTGTCCAACTTATCATTGTCTCTCTTCAGCATATGTGCTGTACTACCCGAATCCAAATATGCTTTAAAATAAGCTTACGCCTATTCAGCAATTTTATATGAGTAGAGAGTTCTGACTTTGGAAGGTACTATGTTCACTTCCGTTTCCAGAGTATATCCTTAAAATGAATTTGGTAAAATAACTCATCATCAATCTACCTATTTCCATAAGAGTCCTACACCTTCTTTCTACTACACCATTCTGTAGAGGTGTACCAGGTGCAGTTAGTTGGGATTGAATCCCTACTTCTGATAAATGACTCCTAAATTCTCCCAAGAGGTACTTACCACTACGATCTTACCGTAGTGTCTTGATACTTTTACTTTGTCGTTTCTCCACATCAGCCTCGTATTCTTTGAACTAATCAAAGCACTTAGACTTGCGGCACATCAAGTAAATATATCCGTATCTCAAATAGTTGTCTATAAAATAGATGAAATATTTGAAACAACCTCTTGCATGGATGCTCATAGGATCACACAAATCAGAATGAACCAATTCCAATATATCTTTGATTCCTTACCCCTTAGACTTAAAAGCTTCTTGGTTATTTTTCTTCCAAGTAAGACTCGCAGGTTGGAAAGATTTCCACTACTAATGAATCCAAAAGTTCATCAGCTACCAATGAATCCTACTCAAGTATAACCTAGCTTTAGATGCCAAAGATATAATTGGTTCACTTCTAAAGGTTGCTTTCTCTTAAAATTAGAAGATGTGTTACTAATTTCCATTGTTGCATCGTGGGAGTTATTGGATTATAAATTGTCAACCATCATACCAGAATAGATAACTTCCCTATTTTCCTTGATAACAACTTTGTTATCAAAATAGACACAATATCTATAATAGTTTAGAAACTGAAATCAGGTTCTTTCTAAACTTGGTACGTAAAGATAATTACTTAAAATCCATATTTTATTCTTATCAAAAGATAAACATCTCCCACTGCAACAGCTACCACTTTTACAGTAGTGCCCATGTGGACGGTGATTTACCTTTCATTTAGTTGTCGGGTTTCCTGGAACCCTGCAATGAATTGCAGACATGATTAATGGCATCTTGTATCTACACTCCAGGTTCTGGTAGATAACACCACTAGACATGTTTCAACTAATGAATTAAATACACCTAAATTGTTCTTAGTTCTAAGAAGACAGTCTACCTTAATGTCCAAGTCCTATTTCCAATCATTACAATTGGAACTACTAAGTCTTTTTCTATAGTATGACTACTAGGGATTGACAAACATCCTAAGAATCACAAAAATATTTGGTCAAGATCAACTCCTTAAAATCTCCATGAATTTTGTGTATACAAAATTGAAGAGGAGATTTTATTCATTAATTTTATTATCTCGTCAACTTTACTTTATGACGAATAAAATTAATAGTTGATCTGTCTTTGATCAAATATTTGGTCAAAACTCTTTGAATTTAAAATAACATTGATTCCTCAAACAATATTATTTAAATTCACCAACACCTCAAACACCATGAATTTTGCATGCCACGTTAGTGTGGATGTATACAAATTCATCATTTGTAAGAGGAGGGTTTTACCCATTGACTATCTTGTCAATATAACTTTTGACAAATAAAATTACCTCAAACACCATGAATCTTGTATGCCACGTTAGTATGGACGTATACAAATTCAAACATTTGTAAGAGGGGTTTATTAATTTTATTATATTGCCAATCTAGTTTTATGACAAATCAATAGTTGGTTTCCCTTTGGTCACACAAGTGATAGTAGTGACTCCGTTGGGGAGGATACTATTAAATGTGTCTAAGTGTATACCATTACTTGACACTAAGTTCATTAATAAGATTATGCCCCTTCCGTTGGGGAAGATCACACGCTCTTAATTAACTTCCTATAGTCATCCAAAATTGGAAGTCTGTTCTAGTGATCCACAAACAAGCTCATCCGTTATGGAGGAAGGCACTCAGAGCCAACGCGCAAGCTTGTTTGCATCACTTACAAACCAGTAATGGAGACCATGGGATTTACTTAAAAATCCCTCTCCCACTTAGTTATTTATAAATGAGGAATTTTAACTATGCTAGCCTACTAAATATGCACACACAGCACAATATAAAAGCAATAAATAGAAAATCTAATTTTCAACTATTATGGCTTTTATCTCTAGTTGTCCTCCGTATGTTGTCATCCCAAGCTGCTGCCATATTTGGCCACCACCACCGGGTCTAGCTGTCGCATCCATCTTGCTCCTAGTTCCGCTGCGCCTCTGGTCCTTAGAAGGTTCCACGCTTTGCAAGATTCGATCCGCGACATAAATAGAATTTTACATTTTTGATCCTATATTCCATAAACGGAATGTACATGTATCTAGATCAAAAATAAAATCCTAATAAAACTAAATACAGCTCCTGTTGTATTTTATAATACAATCATGCACACACATATAAATGCCCTTGACATGTCCAAGGGTCCAATCACACACATAATAACTAAAAGCTATAATAGTTGGATCCTGCATCCACAAAGTTAGCACATCCTACTATTATCCTGCCTAAATTATGTATGACATGTGCATAATTAAACTAATACCAAATACACAGAGGCAAAACCCTAGCTCTGATACCAATTGTTGGTTGCTACTCGGAAAACCTAGAGGTTCCACTGTACAAAAATTTTGTACAAAGGTCTGAACCTTTTCCTAGCTACCATGTGTTCTTTTAAATTAAATTTTGGATCGCCTGCGGAACTTAACACGTTTGATCCAAAACTTAATCTATTTGTTCTTTTAGGTTTTGACTTGGGTCTCCTGCGGAACTTAACACGTTCGACCCAAATCACCTTAAGTTATTAATTCCATTAAATATTAATTTCCATAATTGGTTCCCAGTACTGACGTGGCGAGGCACACGGCCTTCTTGGATATGGGAGCAACCACCACCGACTAGACAAAACCTTTTATAGAAAGCTAATATTTAATTTCTTAAAATAACTTTAGGTCAACCGAAAAGAACAATCAAATCACAAGGAAAAAAAACAAAGAAACACTATATCGAAAACAAATTCGAAACACTAGAATCCTATGCCTCTTGTATTTAGTATTATTTCCAAAAATAACTAGTATGATGCGGAAAGAAAAATTACTAGTTATACCTTTTAGATAGACCTCTTGATCTTCTACCGTATTCCTCTTCTAACCTCAGACGTTGTGTGGGCAAAGATCTTCCGAGATGAGAACCACCAAGCACCTTCTTCTTCCTTACAAGTTTCGGCCATCAAAACTTCTCCTAGGATGAAGAGGTTCGGCCACGACCACCATGCTCCAAGGGATGCTAGAAAAGAGGCTTCTTTTCTCTCCTTCTTCTCCTTCTTAGATCCGGCCACCAAAGCTATCTCCACCATGAGAAGGTTTCGGCCACACAAAGGAGAGGAGAGGAAAGAAAGGGCCGGCCACACCCAAAGAGAAAAGAGAGGAAAAATAGAATAGAGTCGTTCACCTTGAAGCCTCCTCTACCCCCTCTTTTATAATCCTTGGTCTTGGCAAATAAGGAAAATTTAATAAAAACTTCCTTAATTCTTTTGCCATTGAAAAGAAAAATTTATTTAATTAAAATAATTTTCTCTTTTCAAATTATAATGGTCGGCCACTCTTCTCCCCAAAACAAGGAGAGTTTTAATTAAAACAAAAATTAAAACTTCCTAATTTGTTTCTAGAAATTTATAAAAATTTCTCCAATAATTTTAATCCCTTCATGATTGGTTAATAAAAAGAAATTTTATAAATTAAAATCTTTCTTTTAAACATGTGGATAATTTCCAAAAAGAAAAGTTATCTCTAAAAATTAAAATCTCCTTTCAATCTACAAATAAGGAAAGATATTAAATTTTTTCTTAATCTTTTGTAAAAACTAATAAAAGAGACTTTTTAATTTTTAAACTTTCTTTTAAATCATGAATATAATTAAAAGGAAAGTTTTTACCAAAATTAAAATCAACCTTTTAATCTACAAATAAGAAAAGAGATTTTAACTATTCTCTTAATCTTTTGTAGAATCTTATAAAAGGAAGGATTTAAATTTTTAAACTCTCTTTTAAATTATATTATCCACATAAGAAAAATTTTAAAATTTAAAATTCCTTTTTATTTAATAGGGTCGGCCACATGAATTCACCCATGAACATACCCATGGCCGGCCCTAGCTTGGTCTCCAAGCTAGCTTGGCCGACCCCTATAGGATGGGTAAGAAGGTGGGTATAGGTGGGTATAGTACTCTATAATTAAGAGGCTACGATAGGGACTGAGAGGAGGAATCGATATCAATCGTCCTTGAGTAGAGCGTTCTTACCTATATCAATCGATTGGTTGAATCGATAGTGAGATGATATAGGGAACACTACTCTTAATCATTCCTAGTCGAGTATTAACATTCAGGGACGATGTTAATGCAATAAGACTAGCATGTAGGTCAACTCGATGACTTGATCTCACAAGTCATGGATATGGAGATATCAAGTTGACACATGGGTATATATTGGAGAATGTATACTGAATGACCCGCCATGAGAAAGTATCATGGATCGTTATATGAGTGTCATATACTTTCTCATGTGGCTATTAGTATGACTATTAGTCCTTAGACCTGAAGTCACCATGGATCCCTACATAAGGAGTTATGTACTTTGGTTTCGTCAAACGTCACCCGTAACTGGGTGGACTATAAAGGCGATTACTGGGTATATAACGAATTATGCAGAGGGATGTGAGTGATGTAGATGGGATCTATTCCTCCCATATGACGGGAGCGACATCGCTATTCTTGATAAAGTGAGACCACTAAGTGCATGGCCATGCCCAAATGAGTCAACATTAGATGTTGAGCTCATTTGATCGAGTGCGTCTACTTGGAGTTCAAGATTTAGATTGATTAGAGGATGACACGGTCTATGCCTCACATTGATCAATCTAGATGTCTAGGATAGAAGGACAATGTCACATATTGTGAGGAGTCACAATTAGTAGTCATAAGGTGATGTTGGATCTCAACATTTCTTGTAACTTGGGTAGCAATGATGTATTGCTAGATGCCGCTCATTGCTTATGTTTCTAAAAGAGTTTAGAAACATTGCCAACATTACAAGAACCTATTGGGTCACACACAAAGAACATGTGGATGGAGATTAGGTTCATATGATGAACCAATAGGATTAGGTTCATATGATGAACCAAATATTGGATTCGAATTAGACTTATTGAGTTAGACTCAATTAGATTCAATTGTTGAATGAGTCTAATTTACATTTGATTCATTGAGTCAATTTATATTAATGAATTGAGATTCATTAAATTAAAATTGACTTGAATCAAAGCTTGGATTTAACTCAACAAGGAAGAGATTGGGTCAAGTTTGACTTGACCAAATTGGAAGTTGAAACATCAAGTTTGACTTGATGCATTGCCACATCATGTAGGTTGACTCATCCTACATGGCATGACACATAGTTGCCACATCACCTCCACCTCATGGGGGTTACACTCTCCCCTTTGGTTTTAATGTGGCCGGCCACATTTATGAGGGGTTACATTGTGTGTGGCCGGCCACACTAAAGGTGGAATTGGTTTCATTTAGTGTGGATTTTAATGTGTGGTAATTGGATCATCTTCTTCCTAGTTTTCTTCCTCCTTCTTGCTGGTTGTTGCCGTGACTTCCTTGGTGAGGAGAAGGTGGTTGAGTGAATCCAAGAGCAAAGGTAGAGTGAAGGTTACAAAGGAAGGATACTACTAGTGAGTGTATGAGATTTCTTTTGTACCTTCTTCTTTCTCTTCTTTCCAATCCCATCCGAGAGCATCTAGAGAGTGCTAGCACACTTGTGATGCTCTCTTCTCCATCCTTGAGAGTTAGAGAACCCTCCTTGTTCGTGTGGATACCGAGAGAGGATCGCTGATCTTGAGATCCGACGATTTTGGACTCTTTGGAGATTGCAAGGCTAAGTTGCCACTAAGGGTAAACACTTTTCGTAGATCTAAGTAGTAGATCGGTTTTGAACTCGTATAAAATAGTTTTCAATTTTGTAGACCTTTCGCGGATCTCTGGTTGCATTGCGGCGGTCCCCACGACAAAGCGCTCGGTCAATTGAGATCGTACTTGTGCAAAGACTTAATTAGGTTAGTTGGCTTTGGAAAACAAAAGCTTCTGTGATTTTCTGTAAAATTCAATTTTATGTTTTATGGGTAATTTTTCTATATCAAGCACAAGTGTCTCGGCACTTGTAGGCTATCGGAAGAATTTTCCCAAACGGTCATTTTCGACCCAAAATCTTTTGGGACAGAGGACTCGGGTGCCTTTAGATCACAACGGAGCAACTCACGATGGTTAGATCGTAAGCAGCCCCAACCCCGAAGGATTTGCTCTCGCACCGAATCGCAAACGAACTCCGAAGGAAGATTTTTCCAAGCAATGATCTCGTTGGCCCAAATTTTGGGACGGTTTGTGATCGCAGGAACTCTCGCGATGGTTAGATCGCGGGGAGGCGATGCCCTGGCCCTGGGCAGGGATCCGGACATCCGCTTCAAAACCGGACGGACCGACAAAATTTTATTCGGAAATTGTAAAATTGTAATTTTAAATTATAGAAATTATGAAAAATATATAATTTTGAATTATATATTAATTTGTGATAGTCATGGCCCAAAACCCAATATGATTGGTTGTGTTGTAATTCATATTACATGATGTGACGTGTTTGTTGTATCGTGCCTCATCTTTTATTCTTGTTGTAAATTAGATTTAGACTCGAATGTAACTCGAGTTTCAAATTGTAATGTACAAATTGGAGCGGTGGAGGGTCCACACGAGACGGAGTTCCGAGGCGGGCACGAGCAACACAAGGTGGTCAAAGGGAGGAGCTTGGAGAAGCTGTTGACCCTAGGTTGACCATTCGATCTTCTCATTGGCTTGAGAAGATCGTAGTAGGGCCATGACTAAATCACAAATAGATTAATTAATTAATTGTTATGTATATGATGCATGTTTAATAGTTAATTAATTAATTAGTGCCTTAACGATTAGATTAGATCTAAGTCGTGCACATGATGCACCCTTGCGATTAGATTAGATCTAAGTCATGCACAAGATGCATCCTTCTCGATTAGATTAGATCTAGATCGAACCAACTCTAAAATGCCTAACCGTGCCGTGATACCTATCACTACCTCGATCACATGTATTGTTGAATCTGCCAAAGCAGAGCAATACATATTATCGGAGGGACAATCTTGGTCCCGCCTATCAACGCATGGGTGAATACAAACTCAATTAGATTGAGTATTCATAGTTACTCGGTTGGATCGAGTCAACTATAGGCATTCTTCCAATAGTTGGAAAGATAGGTCAATATCACATCTATATTAACTCTCGGGCGTATTAGCCAAAGCTAACTCGAGTTTTAATATAAATGCGGATATTGATTCTATAAACAAGAGTTGCATAGAGATGTAATTGGTAATCGTTACCTACCGATCATACTAAGCCTTGGGCGTATTAGCCAAAGCTAACTCAAGGGTTAGTATGATGTGGATCTTGTCCCACAAGAATTATAGAATTCAGTGGGAGCATCATTTAATTAAATGCCTAATTAAATGATTTTAAAAGAATATGATATTTATTTCTGCATTTTTCTGTTGTAGATAACCATGACGTCAAATACGAACACTTTCTCCTGCGATCCGTCCTTGAGAAGGACAAGCTCAACGGGCGAATTTCCTGGACTGGTGCACCCAAGAATAGTAAACTGTACGTTCTGGAGCAGCCCATTCCGGAGGCTCCTCCGCCAATGCCCGCGAGCTGACAAAGATGCTTATAAGAAGCATCAAGACGACGCATTAGATGTGTCCTGTCTAATGCTCACGACCATGAACTCGGAGCTTCGAAGCAACATGAGTTGATGGGTGCTTACGATATGGTTGAGCATCTTCGCCAACTATATCGGGACAAGCGAGGCATGAGAGATTTCAGATGCAAGATGTCGACGGGGCTCCTGAGGTCCTTATGTACTCAAGATGATTGGGTACATAGAGAACCTACAAAGATGGGGTTCCCACTTGGCCAAGAGCTGGCCACTGACTTGATCTTGCAGTAGCTATAGTCAATTTGTTCTAAACTATAACATGAACGAGATTGACAAGCCACTGCCCGAGCTACTTAGTATGTTACGAACTGCTGAGATTAACCTTAAGAAGGTTAAGCCCATTCTGATGGTTCAGAAGCACAAGGGCAAGGGCAAGCCCAAAGGTAAGGGAAAGTCCCAAATCAAGGGCAAAGGCAAGGCACTGAAGCCTGAAGGAGGGGTCGCCAAGGATGCTACCTGCTTCCACTGCGGTCAGACCGGGCACTGGAAGAGGAACTGCAAGGTATACTTGGAGACTTTCACTTCAGGTATATATGTTATAGAAGTCAATCTATCTATTTCTACATCTTGGGTATTAGATACTGGATGTGCTTCTCACATTTGTATTGATGTGCAGGCGCTGAGAAATAGCAGGACATTGACAAAGGGCGAGGTAGACCTACGAGAAGGCAATGGAGCACGGGTTGCTGCTGTTGCTGTAGGGATTTACTTTCTATCTCTGCCCTCTGGACTTGTACTAGAGTTAGTCGGTTGTTGTTATGTGCCTGCTATAGTTTCAGTTTCTTGTTTAGACAAGAAAGGATACTCTTTTATAATAAAAGACAAATGTTGTTCTGTTTATTTGAAAGATATGTTCTATTGTAGTGCACCACTAATAAACGGACTCTATATTCTAGACCTTGAGAGCCCTATCTATAACATTAATACCAAGAGGTTCAAGTCAAAAGACATGAACCAAACATACCTCTGGCACTATCGCTTAGGTCATATAAATGACAAGCGCTTATCCCAGCTCCATAAGGATGGTATGCTGGACTCATTTGATTTAGAATCATATGAGATATACGAGTCATGCCTACGAGGCAAGATGACCAAGACCCCCTTTAGTGGGCCTAGCGAGAGAGCGACTGATTTGTTAGGACTCATACATAGTGATGTATGTAGCCCTTTCAATGTCGCTGCTAGAGGTGGTTATAGATACTTCATCACATTTACTGATGACTTCAGTAGATACAGTTATGTGTACCTGATGACACATAAATCTGAATCCTTTGAAAAGTTCAAAGAATTCAAGAATGAAGTACAGAACCAGCTTGGCAAGAGTATTAAAATACTTCGATCAGATCGAGGTGGTGAATACTTAAGCCATGAGTTTCGTGACTATCTAGTTGAGTGTGGGATCCTATCCCAACTCACTCCTCCTGGAACATCACGATGGAATGGTGTATCCGAAAGGAGGAATCGCACCCTATTAGATATGGTACGATCTATGATGAGTCACACAGATCTTCCAACATATCTATGGGGATATGCTCTAGACACGGCAGCTTTCATTCTCAACCGAGTTCCATCCAAGGCCGTGATAAAGACACCATATAGGATATGGACTGGGAGAGATGGCCAGGTGTCTTTCATGAGGATTTGGGGCAGTGAGGCTTACGTTCGACGTCAAGTCTCGGATATCCCAAGGAAACTAAGGGATATTACTTCTACATTCCCAGTCAGCAGAAAGTAGTTGTGGCAAAGACTGGGGTCTTTCTAGAAAGGGACTTTGTTTCTAGAAAGACTAGTGGGAGCGCGTTCGATCTTGAAGAAGTTCAAGATGCGAACAATAGCACTGATGCCTCGATGGAAGTTGAACTGGAACCACAAAGTGTTGTGGATGATGTTGTTCCACAAGGAGTTGAGGAACAACAACCAGTTCAAGTAGACATACCTCTTCGCAGGTCTGATAGGGTACATCGTCAGCCTGAGAGATATTCATTTCTCGTGTCTGACCATGATGACGTTGTGCTCATAGAGATGAGCCTAACACCTATCAGGAAGCTGTGATGAGACCAGATTCCAAGATATGGCGGATGGATATCAAAAACCACGTTTCTGAATGGAAACATACTCGAGGATGTGTACATGACACAACCTGAGGGTTTTTGTAGTTCCACAGCCATAGGATCTATCATGTATGCCATGTTATGTGCTCGACCTGATGTCTCGTATGCTATGAGCATGACGAGCAGATACCAGTAAGATCCAGGTGAAAGTCACTAGATAGCGGTCAAGAATATTCTTAAGTACTTGAGAAGGACTAAAGAATATTTCTTGATATATGGAGGCGATGATGAGCTAGCTTAAAGTGATACTAGCTTCCAGACCGACCAGGATGATTAAATCGCAGTCGAGGTTCGTGTTTTGCTTGAATGGTAGTGCTATGAGCTGGCAGAGTTCACAGCAGTTCTACAACGCTTCCATCTCATTCGAGAGATTATCGATAGAGGAGATGTGAAGATTTACAGAGTACCTACAGAGGCTAACATCGCAGATCCCTTGACCAAGGCTTTGGCACAGAGGAAGCATGACGGTCACACTAGGTCTTTAGGCCTTAGAGGCTATACTGATTGGCACTGGTGCTAGTGGGAGATTGTTAGTTAGAGCCCTAGAGCCAATCATTTGATGATTGTATGGACTCATGTATATCATATTCTTATATTAATAAAGGCAATAGTTTGGTTATTATGCTTATTTGTTTTAGTGTCAAATAAACTAAGTATAGTAACGTCCTTGAGTAGAGCGTTCTTACCTATATCAATCGATTGGTTGAATCGATAGTGAGATGATATAGGGAACACTACTCTTAATCATTCCTAGTCGAGTATTAACATTCAGGGACGATGTTAATGCAATAAGACTAGCATGTAGGTCAACTCGATGACTTGATCTCACAAGTCATGGATATGGAGATATCAAGTTGACACATGGGTATATATTGGAGAATGTATACTGAATGACCCGCCATGAGAAAGTATCATGGATCGTTATATGAGTGTCATATACTTTCTCATGTGGCTATTAGTATGACTATTAGTCCTTAGACCTGAAGTCACCATGGATCCCTACATAAGGAGTTATGTACTTTGGTTTCGTCAAACGTCACCCGTAACTGGGTGGACTATAAAGGCGATTACTGGGTATATAACGAATTATGCAGAGGGATGTGAGTGATGTAGATGGGATCTATTCCTCCCATATGACGGGAGCGACATCGCTATTCTTGATAAAGTGAGACCACTAAGTGCATGGCCATGCCCAAATGAGTCAACATTAGATGTTGAGCTCATTTGATCGAATGCGTCTACTTGAGTTCAAGATTTAGATTGATTAGAGGATGACACGGTCTATGCCTCACATTGATCAATCTAGATGTCTAGGATAGAAGGACAATGTCACATATTGTGAGGAGTCACAATTAGTAGTCATAAGGTGATGTTGGATCTCAACATTTCTTGTAACTTGGGTAGCAATGATGTATTGCTAGATGCCGCTCATTGCTTATGTTTCTAAAAGAGTTTAGAAACATTGCCAACATTACAAGAACCTATTGGGTCACACACAAAGAACATGTGGATGGAGATTAGGTTCATATGATGAACCAATAGGATTAGGTTCATATGATGAACCAAATATTGGATTCGAATTAGACTTATTGAGTTAGACTCAATTAGATTCAATTGTTGAATGAGTCTAATTTACATTTGATTCATTGAGTCAATTTATATTAATGAATTGAGATTCATTAAATTAAAATTGACTTGAATCAAAGCTTGGATTTAACTCAACAAGGAAGAGATTGGGTCAAGTTTGACTTGACCAAATTGGAAGTTGAAACATCAAGTTTGACTTGATGCATTGCCACATCATGTAGGTTGACTCATCCTACATGGCATGACACATAGTTGCCACATCACCTCCACCTCATGGGGGTTACACTCTCCCCTTTGGTTTTAATGTGGCCGGCCACATTTATGAGGGGGTTACATTGTGTGTGGCCGGCCACACTAAAGGTGGAATTGGTTTCATTTAGTGTGGATTTTAATGTGTGGTAATTGGATCATCTTCTTCCTAGTTTTCTTCCTCCTTCTTGCTGGTTGTTGCCGTGACTTCCTTGGTGAGGAGAAGGTGGTTGAGTGAATCCAAGAGCAAAGGTAGAGTGAAGGTTACAAAGGAAGGATACTACTAGTGAGTGTATGAGATTTCTTTTGTACCTTCTTCTTTCTCTTCTTTCCAATCCCATCCGAGAGCATCTAGAGAGTGCTAGCACACTTGTGATGCTCTCTCTTCCATCCTTGAGAGTTAGAGAACCCTCCTTGTTCGTGTGGATACCGAGAGAGGATTGTCTACGTTGACAATCTTGAGATCCGACGATTTTGGACCTTGCGGGATTGCGAAGGGCTTCGCTACAAGGGTAAACACTTTTTCTCGTAGATCTAAGTAGTAGATCGGTTTTTGAACTCGTACAAGAAATAGTTTTTCGAATTTTGTATACGAATCTTTGCACGGATCTACGGCTTTGGGTCCTTCGGGGTTTCCGCGACGCGAAAAAGCGGTTTTCGCGGCCCGAAGAACCCAACAGTTATATGCTCTTTAAATTTTGAATTTACAATATTACCTTCTGAATACTTATTAGGATTCTCCCCCTTGACCATTGCCACTTCGGATTCAGACTCGAACATTTGGTTGGGCTCAGGTTCACGTTTGGACACTTGTTCTGACTCGAGTTCGGATCCATCAGCCTCCTCCTCAGCCACTAGTGCGATAAAGTTAATTTGGTCTTGTTCTTCTAGATCTAGCTTTGAGAATAGCTCTCCGGATTTGGACTTGGATTCGAACTCACTTTCTTCTTGATCTTCTAGACTCGATGCAGTCTCGTGAAGTTTGATCAATTTGGTCCACATCTCGAATGTGTTCTTCTAACCTTCTAATTGACACAAGACTTCCTTAGGCAAAATATTTATCAACATATTCATTACCTTTGTGTTCGATTCTGAGTTTCGAGAAGGTTGTCTTAGTGCAATCCAGTTGTCGAAATTGTTGCTTCCAACGAAGCATTCCATCATTTGCCTCCAGGAGTTGAAGTAGATTTTATCGTACGACGGAGGTTCATAGATGCTTCTCCCTTCTTGATAGGATGACGATATTCTTGCAAGAAAATAAAATAACAAGCCGATTTTCAAGACTTTTGTCTTGGGATTAGTAGTGCTTGAAAAATAGAAATAATAAGAAGAAAAATATTCTAAAAAAATTGAAGAAAAGAAAAAGTTTTAAAAAATGCTTTGAAAAACGGTTAAGTAATTTCAGAGCTAACGAGGCTCTGATACCAATTGATAGATTGGATGTGAGCGATAGAGGGGGGTGAATATCGTTTGTTTTAAAACTCTTCTTTTACTTTTAAATCAGAATCATGCAGCAGAAATAAGAAAAGAGACAAAGTCGTTTACTTCGTTCGGAGCCTAGCTCGACTCCTACTCGAAGGCCCGTGATCCTTGATCATACCGATGTGCAATCCACTATAACCCTTCTTTCTGAGATCCTCGGAAAGAAGCAGATCGTACAAATGAGCAAGATAGTAACACCCTACTATCTTGCTTAAATTAATTACAATGTAAGCTATAAAAATTATACCGACAAGATGTAGAAATGGACGCTCGGTCGGTACTTCCGAAGTAGCTTGAAGAGTTGTAGTGAATCTTGCAGTACGAGCAGCTTGTGCGGAGAAGAGCCTTTTGATAATCAGTAGTGTTCATTTTAAGCCTAAGATCTCGAGCTCCTTTTTATAAGTACCACTATCATTCAGTCGGCCGATCCCTCTATTCGGTCGACCGAACCCGCTCCCTTCCTTCATGACTGGAGTCTGACGCTAGCTCGATCTTCTGCATTTACTGTTCTTTAAGGGTTCGGTCGACCGAACCTCTTTTTCGGTCAACTGAACAACTTCCTTCCCTGTTTGTCAAAATCTGCTGAGATCTTTATTTAATGCTCCATTAATACTGATTGGATCGATCGACCGACCCCTGGTTCGGTCGACCGATCAAGCTTCGATCAGACTGTGCTTCACCTTGGTCTGAACTGATCTCTGGTCTGAGTCAAGCTAGTTCGGTCAACCGATCCTCCTGTTCGGTCGACCGATCAGGCCGAATCTACAAAACAGAGTTAAACAATATTCCTACAACACAAAGGTTAGCACAGTAATATAATGCATGAGTAACATAGACAGTAGAACTATCTTGATCTCAACTTGGAAACCTTCCTAGTTTCTTCAGTTGGATCAGTGACCTAAGGTTGTTTCCTTTAGGAACTCGACCTCACTGTCGCTCCTCTAGTTGCATACCTCAACTTACCTGCCAAACATTGGTCCTCCAGACCTGTTTGGACTTTTTCTAGCTCAGTGTCTGATCGCCCGATCCACTAAGACTTTTCCTGTAATACTACATTAGCCAATAGCAATAATAGTAATACAGAATATAATGGTAAACCTAAACCTAGATTTACCGAGATCCCTTGGTCCGGTCGACCGCGCACGGTCGATCGGAAACCATCCGAACAACCTTGCTTGGAGTTCACTCCTCCAAGACTTCTCGTTACCTAAGGTTACCACCCCCTAGGATTTTCTCAACCTGGCTTCACTCACCATGACCTAAGGTTACCACCCCCTAGGATTTTCTCAACCTGGCTTCATTCACCAGGACCTAAGGTTACCACCCCCTAGGGTTTTCTCAACCTGGCTTCACTCACCATGACCTAAGGTTACCACCCCCTAGGATTTTCTCCACTTGGTTTCACTCACCAAGACTCAGTCTTTGGCTACCCAGGGATCAAGTCCTCCAGACCTATCCACCTGGCTTCCATGATATACCGAGATTTCTCCCCTTGCCTAGCCTACAACTAGGACTTCCCTTGATCAAGCTCCATACTTAAACATACTTAAGCATACTTAAACATATTTGTCTGACATTAAAACCTTGAAGGTCGATTGCACCAACAAACTCATCGTAATGTTTGTTCGTGACCCGCATATGAAAGAACTCTTCGAAGAACTCAGTCTCGAAGCCAGACCAAGTCATTTGATTCACTATTATTTTCACCTTGACCCGTTCCCACCACATTCTTGCATCACCAATGAGGTAGAAGGAAGCGTACTTTATCTTTTCTACTTCTTGCCAGTCCAGCAACTCCATTATACTCTCTAGGGTTTGAACCATGCTTGAGTATCCCACGGCTCGTTAGTGCCAGAGAAGTTCTCTGGTTTCAGTTTCTTCCACTGGATAAGGTATGCTTCTTGCCTCCCTACCCTTGTAGGGGTTGCAGGTGTAACTGATGGAACCTCGGCCACAATTGGTGCCACCACATTAGCTTCCGGTGGGATTACAGGAGAAGCTCGCTGGTTAGCAGTCAGGGTGGCTATAACTGCTGTTGTTCTGCCAATTATCTCTACTAAGTTACTACTTCTAAAAAATTGGCCGGTGGTACAGACTCATTTATCTCTAGTTGAGGTTAATTAACTCTCGGCTATCTAACCGACCATCCTCTGGCCATCTACATATTCATAATCAACCAGTGAGACATACATCAGTCCACCATCATTCTTACTTGCTGCCCTCAATACTTTCAAGTATAAGCATAATTAACCTTAACAAACAGTTCTTATTAATCATAACATGAATAAAATGCATTAAAGTTGTGAGAAAGTAATTTCTTACTTGGAAGTTGCAAGATCAATGCTTGATGTGTATGTGGCGGAAGGGTGGAACTTGCTCTGATACCAAACTGTAACACCTGCCCTTCTCTTACCCTTACCTATCAAGACAGACATTACCCTTTCTAGGTTCTAAATGTTGGCATTCTTACACATTATGTACTGCTCAGTCCATAGATATACTCTAACTTGTTTCAACTAATAGGACACGACCTGGAGCCAAGCAGAGCTACACGGCCGTGTGAATTCACACGGTCGTGTCCCCTTGGCCGAGAGGAAGAGGTGCACGGCCGTGTGAATCCACATAGCCGTGTCCCCTTGGCCGAGAGGAAGAAGTGCACGACCGTGTGAATCCACATGGTCGTGTCTCCTTGGCCGTTCACACGGTCGTGTCTCCTTGGCCGAGAGGAAGAGGTGCACGACCGTATGAATCCACACGGTCGTGTCCCCTTGACCGAGAGGAAGAGGTGCACGGCCATGTGAATCCACACGGCCGTGTCACCTTGGCCGAGAGCAGGAAGTAGGGGGTCGTGTGAATCCACACGATCGTGACACGGGTCGTGTGGAGGTCACACCCTACTCTACAAAAGGGTTTGTTCTCCCCTTTGGGGAGAACCTAGAGCTCCCCTCTTCGCCACTCTTATACTATCAAACTAACAACTTTATTCTAGGCAATTAGTGATAGTATTTCATGTAGGGCGAAAAGAAGAAATTACTTAATCACCAAGTTCCAACATGTTCCATAAAATAACAAGTTCCCGATCTTCTTCCACTGTTCTGTCACACACACACACAAAACACTGCTCCTGTTGCCTCCTCCTACTCGAGCTTTCATTTTCCTTTATTTGCAGTATAAGGAAATGCAAATCTATAAGTGAATGCTTAGTAAGTACCATCTACTCACAAAACAAGCATTAAAAGGGAAACATACTTTTTCAAAACTGCTTGGGGAAAATACAAACAGTGGAAACATACTTTTCAAATTGCTTGGGGAAAACACAAACATGCACTTGACGGTAATTCACGCTAAAACACATAATTTGGAAATATGTGCATGGCATGTAATTTTAAACAGGTTTATCAAGCAAAACATCAACTTAAAAGCATGTTAGTAATGTAATGAAAACTAAAATCTTGGCATATTATAGAGTTCATCAATGTGTCACTTTATAACTCAGGTTCTCAACCTTAGGAAAACTTCCACTAAGACAACCAACGAAGTTTGAAAATTTTGTATTACATAACTAGTGAAAATAATAATAAACTTGCTTGGGTCCGACATTGTACCACTTTGTGTGCATCCTTAATAAGATCCGAGGTACCTAATCCTGAACCTATTAAGGTACTACTAGGCGATCTAGGGGCCTAAGGGCGATCTAGGAGCCCACCCATGGACCTTGTGTCCAGTACATGCCATTTTAAAGTAAAATACTTTCTTTTAAATATCGCTTTCTTGTACTTGTACTTATTTGTCATTTAAACAAACACCTTATATGCGCTTAATCCCCTCACACTTATAGGGAAGCACTTTAGGGCACTTGAATACACTTCTTAGCCTCAAAACTAAATGGGAAGCAATTCAAGATACTCTAAACATGCTCTTAATCCCAAAACTTTAGAGGGCATCTTACATATCATATCATGCATCTTCTAAAATATATCATAACATGTGTCTCCTTAATCAGGCATAAAAGATATCACAATATGCATCATCGAAGCAACTTATACTGCAAGTGAGTAGTACTTACCTCCTCTTGCTATTTCTTACTATTACACCATTAGGATTTAGGGAGAACAACCTCTCTTGTATGCCTTACTCTCCGGATAGCCCCTCACACGCGTACTACTTCCTTGGGAGAAACCCTCCACTTAGATTCTCCCCTTGAAAAAAACTTAGCACCTTGGAACCCTAGGGTTCTTGGACGAAAACCAAAAAGAAAGGAGAAGAGGAGTTGGTTTCGGCTAGGGAGGAGAAGATAAAAGGAGAAGTTAGGTTTTCTTCTCTTCCCTTCCCCTTTTATATTAAGTGGAAGTTGAAGCATCTTTTCACACAAATCAACATATAATGAATGGTTTCCTATTTCCAATGTGATGCTTTACCACCACCTAATGACTACTTAAATCAATCTTAAATCAAAGGTCTAGAGTTCAAATTCCAGCCAGGTCATTTATATATATATATATATATATATATATATATATATATATATATATATATATATATATATATATATTTTCTTTTCTATTCTTCTATTTCTTTTTGCTCTTTTGGAGGAAAGGAAATTTACAGGTGTTACATCCTCCTTACTGAGCGTTTTCCTTGTCTCTCCGATGACCTTAATGTACTTCTTTGTCTCTTGATGACCTCGCTATGATTCTTCTGTCTCTCAGTGAATCCCTCAAAGTAATAGAGTCATAGTCTCATCCTAGAACCTTGATTGAAGAGATCCAACAACTACAGCTAGAGGTGCAATGATGAACTTAGCTACTCGCCGAGAAGGAGGAATCCTTAGTGGAAGCGTTGCAAGTCCTGAACCTCCAGCACTTGACCCGAAAGGAACTCAAGGCACATCTATCTATTGCCCAGTCCAAAGCCTGAGCCAAACTTACCATGAAGAAAAAAGCCTCTATAGACTTAGTATAAAGGACTATGGAACTATATGACCTAAAAATATCACATGCTTCCGTGAGCTCCCGCATGACTAGGGAGGCAAAAGCTAAGGATCTAACAATAATGAAACAACAGCAGGACCTGGACTTGCGAGCTATCAGCTGAGCTCCTTACGAGCCAAATTAGACTGAACCAAATTTGAGTTGGCATCTTCCTTGCAGGTCTACAATGGTGAATTGAACAAACATTTGAGGATAGAGCAAGCGGCCTATTTCTGCCCGGGTTGTAGTTTAGTGACTCATTCATATCTAGGGTGGGAGGCGCAGTCCGGCACCCTCGCGAGGAAGGACGCCTAACGACTGGTCTATTAGATGAATATTTTGTACCATGAAAGAATAGTAGGAGGGAGCCCAGAAACTACTTTTTTGGGGTTTTGATTAATTAGGCTTTGTGTTGTGTGCTTGTTGA
The DNA here is from genome assembly GCF_018446385.1 of Zingiber officinale. Classification (NCBI taxonomy): domain Eukaryota; kingdom Viridiplantae; phylum Streptophyta; class Magnoliopsida; order Zingiberales; family Zingiberaceae; genus Zingiber; species Zingiber officinale. Next base: position 101,015,289 of record NC_056000.1, on the reverse strand, counting down.
TGGTCTATTAAACTCCGTGTCAATTTTATTGTCCTTAATTATCATTTAATTTAATCTTTTCCTCTCACATAGATGAGTGATTAACCCTTATTCTCGAACTTAAATTGAATCATGAGGTCGAGGATGTGGTGTTGAAGGGTCACAACATGCGTATATCACTGAGTATCACCATGATCATGTTAAGTGTAGGGCAGAGCAACTATTGAGATAAGTGTCAGATAGAGCGGTTGTAGAGATAAGTGTCAGATAGGGTAGGTGTAAAGATAAGAGTCCGACCGAGCAACTGTAAAGATAAGAGCCAGACAAAGTGATTGTGGGGATAAGTATCGGATAGGGCGGCTATAAAGATAAGAGCCAGACAGAGCAGTTGTGGAGATAAGTGTCGGGAAGAGTGGTTGTAGAGATAAGTGTCAGGCAGAGCGACTATATAAATAAGTGTCGGGCAGAATGACTGTAGAGATAAGAGTCAGACAGGGCGGTTGTAGAGATAAGTGTCAAGCAGAGAGGCTGTAAAGATACGCATCGGGCAGAGCGACTGTAAAGATAAGTGTCAGGTAGAGTGGCTATAGAGATAAGAGTCGGACAGGATAACTTTTGAGATAAGAGCCGTATAGGGTGGCTGTAGAGATAAGTGGCAGGTAGAGCGGCTATAAAGATAAATGTCGGGCGGACTTGCTGTAAAGATAAGTGTCGGGCAGAGTGCTTGTAGAGATAAGAGCCAGAAAGGGTGATTGTAGATATAAAAGTCGGATAGGGCGGTTGTAGAGATAAGTGTCAGGCAGAGTGGTTGTAAAGATAAGTGTCAAGTAGAGAGGCTATAGAGATAAATGCTAAACATGGCGTTTGTACAGATAAGTGTTGGGCAGAGTGGTTGTACAGATAAGTGTCGAGTAGAGCGGCTGTAAAGATAAGTGCAGGTAGAGCGACTATAAAGATAAGTGACAGGTAAAGCAACTTTAAAGATAAAAGCAGGATAGGATGACTATAGAGATAAGAGTCAGACAAAGCGATTGTAGAAATAAGAGCCGGATAGGGCGACTATAGAGATAAGTGTTAGGCAAAGCAGCTATAAAGATAAGAGCCGGACAAAACGGCTATGGAGATAAGTGCCGAGAAAATTTTTATACTGGTCTGGAAGTTATATGCATGAGAGTCTTTCTCGCTTATAACTTGCACTAGGGTGAGAGTCTAGAATCCGACTGAATGGTCGTTAGGATACGAGAGTCATACTCGCTTATAACTTGCACAGGGGCGAGAGTCTTTATTACAATCGGATGGTCGTTAGGACATGAGAGCCTTGCTGGCTTATAACTCTCCTAGGGGCGAGGGTTTGGATTATGATCGGATGGTCGTTAGGACGCGAGAGCCTTGCTTGCTTATAACTTACACAGGGGCGAGAGCCTAGATTTCAATCGAGTTGTCATTGGGAAACGAGAGCCCTACTCGCTTATAACTTGCACGGGGGCAAGAGTCTGTAGTTTGACCAGATGGTCGTTTGGACACAAAAGCCTTGCTCTCTTATAACTCTCACGAGGGTGAGAGTGTGGAGTCCAACCAGATAGTTGTTGGGACGCAAGAGTCTTGCTTACTTATAACTCACACGGAACTAGAGTCCGGAATCTGACCGGATTATTATTGGGATGTGAGAGTCCTACTTGCTTATAACTCGTACTGAGGTGAGAGTCTAGAATTCAACCGGATAGTTGTTGGGATGCGAGAACTATGTTTGCTTATAACTCACACGAAGGGGAGAGTCTGGGATCCGACCAAGTGGTCATTGGGACGTGAGAGTCATGCTCGCTTATAACTCACAAGGGGGGCGAGAGTCTGGGATCCGACTAGGTGGTCGTTGGGACGTAAGGGTCATGCTTACTTATAACCACAGGATGCGAGAGTTTGGGATCCGACTAGGCGGTTGTTGGGACATTGTTGGAGTGTATACTAAAA